>NC_091727.1:42356818-42667386 GCF_042477335.2 Ovis canadensis | reverse complement strand
TAAAAAACTCATGTGATCAGGTCAAGTCCACCTGGACAACCTTAAGTGAAAGTGAAAGTGTCAGTCACTCAGTCATGTCCAACACTTTGCAACCCCATGGACTGTAGCCCACCAGGTGCCTCTGTCCATGGAATTCTCCAGGCAAGAGTACTGGAGTGGCTTGCCATTCTCTTCTCCAGGGAATCTTCCCAATCCAGGGATGGAACCCAGGTCTCACACATTTCAGGCAGATTCTTTACCATTTGAGCTAAGCCCAGGATAATCTTAAGGTCAACTGATTTAAGACCTTGAGTACGTTTGCAAGATCCTTTCACAACAGTATCTACTTTACCACTTGAGTGAGTAACTGGGAGACAGGGCATGTACCGCAGGGATCCAGAATCTTGGAATTCTGTCTCCTGCAACTTCTTTCTCAATAATTCCAAATACTGATTTAACTAATTGCTCAATGACTTTAACTGGGTTTTATAAAGTTTGTTCATTTTGTCAGTGACTTGAGGGGAGTCATGGAGAAACTTTGAAAGTTTTCAAAACTCCTTTCAAGTCTTTCTTTGAAACGAAAGCTAAGTTTATAGAGGTGCTTTGTGTTTTTGTTTTGTCTTCCAGATATTCATAGCATGAACTTCAAACATCTCTTTATGAGAATTACCTCCAAAAAGATAAAAAAAGACAAGGATACATGTAGCTTTATTATAGGAAAAAAAAACCTTTCAAAATTATCAATGTTATTTCATCTTCAGGTCTCTAGTTTGTTTTTGTTTTTTTTCTTATGGGGGCGTGGTATTTAATGGAATAGAGAAATGGAAAGTAGAAAATGTCTGGAAAATTATTATAAACTTCTTTCTTGGCTCTAAATGTTTAATAATTCCTTATCCAGGAAACTTTTTTTTCAATTTCACCAATTTCTTTTTCTTTATAATTGGCTAAATGAACTACCAACACTTTTTTTATTTTTTAACTTCAGTCTGAAATATTTAAGTTTCTCATGCTTTCTCTGTTGATTTCTCTATTATAAGGAATTTTTATTGTGAAAATAATTACATAATCACCTACAATGTGTTTTTCAAGTTTGATTTAATACACAGATTTCTTTTAAAGGAGAAATATGCTTAAAGACTCCAGCGTTGTTTCATTATTTCTATCATAATATTACTTAAAAAGTCACAAACATAAAACTAAAAATAAACTTATGCTGATCACTCATTCAGCTATAAAGCTGAAGTAATTTAGAAATTAAATGCAAACGAAACTACAGAATCAATAAAATTCAAAACTAAATCATCATTGTTGAGTTTAATAGTAGAGAGACATAACCTAAGCTGCAATTCTATATTTAACTGCTTTCTATATTTTGACTTCTATACAGAGAATGTCTGTTTACGTAAGAAGGTCAAGCAAAAATAATAACTTCATGGCTTTGCTTGTGAGTTCAAAATAATCAGACCATACATGCAAATAAAAATGTCCCAGGGAACAATCTTCAAATGCCAATTTTAATTAAGCATACCTATACCTATGTCAACCTATAGAAGGAACCGCATTGCACAAGTGCTAAAATGGAAGCCTTCTTAGGGAGGGGACAGCAAGGAGGCCAGTGCAGCACAACAGTGATGGAATTAAAGAGTGGTAGAAGATGAAGGCAAAGAGTTAACTAGGGGCCTGACATGTGGGGGGGTGTGTGCTCAATTGCTCAGTTGTACTGGACTCTTTGCAACCCCTCTGGGCTGTAGCCCTCCAGGCTCGTCTGTCCATGGAATTCTCCAGGCAAGAATACTGGAGTAGGTCAGTTTCCTGCTCCAAGAGATCTTCCTGACCCAGGAATCGAATCCACACCTCCTGCGTCTCCTGCATCACAGGTGGATTCTTTACCTCTGAGCCACCAAGGAAGCCAGGGGCCTACCATAAAACCTTGCAAGCCACAGTTAAAACTGAATTTTTGTCAGAGTGAGATGAGAAGGCATTAGTATATTTTGAGCAAAGGAAAGATACAATCTGACATGTTTTTAAAGGCTCACTGTAGTTGCTGTTTGTGTGCGTGCATGCTCAGTTGTGTCTGACTTTTTGCGATCCTACGGATGCAGACAGGCTCCTCTCTCCATGGGATTCTTCAGGCAAGAATACTGAAGTGGGTTGCCATTTCCTCCCCCAGGGGATCTTCCCAACCCAAGGATCAAACCCACCATCTCCTGTGTCTCCTGCATTGGCAGGCAGATTCTTTACCACCGAGCCACCTGGGAAGCCCTGTCTCTGTTTGGAGAGGGGCAATAGTGAGAGCAAAAAGACCAGTAAGGAGGCAATATTCCAGGCAAGAGATGATGGAGCCTTGAATCAAGGGGGTGGTGATAAGAACTGTTCAGATTGGGGATATATTCTGAAAACGGTGCTGACAGAATTTGTTGATGGGTTGCCCGTGGGGTATAAAAGAAGAGTGGAGATAGGATCATACTGCAGTTTGGAGGCTGAACAACTGGATCAAAGGTTCTGCCATTCACTGAAGTGGTTAATATTGAGGGAGGAGCTGGTTTTAGTGGGAACAAGAGTCAGAGGTACAGTTTCAGATACACTGAGTTTTAGGTGTCTGTTAGACACATTATTTGAATAAATATACATAAGGGGCTTAGAACAATACCTGGTATATAGGAAACATTCAATTTCTTTAGTTATTATTATTATCCAAGTAGAGATATCAAATAGGCAGTAGGATATGCACTGCATGAAACCACTTAGCAACTATGTGTAGAAAGATACAGAAATAAGTTCAAGGACTCAGCACTGAAGCTGTGCAAAATGTAGAGATTGGGCAGACTGGATAATCCAGAACAGAAGACTGGAAGGGAGCAGCCAGTGAGATACAAGGGAAACCAGGAGATGATGGTATCCCCATAGCCAGATGAGGAAAGTATTTCAAGGAAAGAAAGATTACCCACCTCAGTACTGCAGGCCAAGTAAGGTAACATGAAGAGATTAGAGACCTTGACAAATGGATTATCACTGAGGTAGTAGGAGTTACTGGATAGGGTTTAAGAAAGAATGAGAACAAAAGTGGTAAAGTGGAGGAAGGGGAAGTCAGAGAGTATAAACAATAGTTTCAGTGACTTTGGCAGCTGAAGAATGAATGATGTGGGTCATGGCAGGGTACTTTTAAGATGGAAACTGTTGCACATGTGTTTTTTGGTCAATGGGAGTGATCCAATGCAAGGGGAAAAAATAATCAGGCAAGAGGAATAGGGAAAATTGTAAAAGGGATGCCCTTGAGTAGGAAAGAATGAACGGAATTCAGTGCAAGGAGGAATTGGACTTAGAGAAGAATATCAACAATTTACCAAAAATGGTAAAAAAGCAAAAGCAAAATAGCAAAAAGTAAAAGGATATGTTTGTGTGTACACTCTTATACTGGTGGAAGAAAAATACGGAAGTTCTCTATATTTTCTCAAGTGAGTCACAGTTACAAGTCAAGAGTGAAGATGGGAAAAGGTATTGGAAAAATAAGGTAAAGGTATGAAACAGGGAAATGTAGTAGGGCTGTGAGTAGAACTGAAGCTTACTTGCAGTTGGTGGTGATGAATTTAAAATGAGACTATTCAGCTTGGTTCTAAGTTTCTTTCAGCCTCCATCAGCTGCTCAGCTGCAGACCTGGAGGAGGTGGAGAGCTGGCCTTAACTAGGGGTCGTGGGTGTTGTGCTGTACCACTCAGATTCCCCCTGCAGGACTGAGACACTCATTCTCCCAGCTGCTGGGAGCGTGGGACACCTACAGCTCTTAGCTGAATCACTCTCCAGGAATCGCCCTTAACTGAAAAAAGTTGCCTTGTGCCCGCTTCCAAGGACTTTTGGCATTTAATAACTGATCAATGAAAGGGATTTTTTAAAAAAAGCTCAGTCATCTTATCCCAAGGTGAGACAGTTGGGACATCCCAGCTCTTCTGCATACACTGTAGGATCAACTGAAGCCTCTATTGCAAAGGCATCGCAGTTCAAATCCTTCTGCCCAATCCTGCTTCTTTCACTCCTCACACGTGATGTTCCCCAAAGCAGTCCCGAACAACTCTTGGCATGCAAATCTGAGTCTAGTTCCTGTGATCCTGCCCTCAGACACCAGGGATACAATTGCACAAAATCATCATGATAGAGAAGAGACAGGTAAGGGAACTGAAAGTTAAACAAGGGGAAGATTGTAAACATAGACCATGGATTCTAATTAAGGTTTACAAGGGCGTATAAGGACGTTAATGAGGAGTACACTCAATGCATTGGAGATCCTAGTGGGATCAAAGAGTTGTGGACTGAATGTATCTAAAGAAGTAATCTAAAAACATGGAGGTAGTTGTCAAACAGTTGAGGTGCTTCAGATTAAGAGCCTGAAGAGGGTAAAGCCACTGAACATGGCCATGACAAAATGTAGCTGAGGTGGGCTGGAGGGCATAATAAAAAATTATGGGACCCCAACCTTGAAGTGAATTTTATATTTTATCTAGTCTAAACTAGGTAGAGGTTACAGTCTTACACTATATAGTCTTACATTTTATCTTATAGTCTTATATTTTATCTAATCTAAAGGAGATCACTCCTGGGTGTTCACTGGAAGGACTGATGTTGAAGCTGAAACTCCAATATTTTGGCCACCTGACATGAAGAGCTGACTCATTTGAAAAGACCCTGATGCTGGGAAAGATTGAGGGCAGGAGGAGAAGGGGATGACAGAGGGTGAGATGGTTGCATGGCATCACTGATTCAATGGACATGAGTTTGGGTGAACTCCAGGAGTTGGTGATGGACAGGGAAGCTGTTGTGCTGCAGTTCATGGGGTCACAAGGAGTCGGACACGACTGAACTGAACTGAATCTAACCTTATATTTTATCTAGTCTTTACCATTCTACAGGTAAAGGAAGTGAAACCCATAAAGTATCTATGAATTTCCCAAGGCATGAAATTACACTAAGAGCCCAAGTCCCCTGACTTTCAGTGATATGGGGTAGATTTCTTTCCGTATAACTGACAAAGAATAACAATGGCCATATTCTATTTACCCAAAACCTGGGTGATAATGCTCTGTTACATTTTTTTTTTCCATTTTTATTCCAAGTGCTCACCTGTTGGAATAATCTCTGGGGAGAAAAAAATATGAGAGCTTAATAAAAGGATTGTCTCTATTTATGGAAATCACACATGACACCCCACAACACATAAAATACATCTGAATCCATTCATACAAGTACCTTTTTCAAAGCATTTCAATAAACACTATTCCTAAAATGACCAAGTAAGCTGTTCAGTTATTTGATGTGGTATATCACCATTTGCTGCCTGTACCCATTTCCCTTTTTATCCTCAGTGCAGTAGTGACTCAATCCATCATTGTTAGAAAAATCAGTGTGTTACATAAATTCAGCTTCCAGATAACTGAAACATAATTCTTTGAGAAATAAGGCTTTGATAGTAATATTCTAATTGTACAATCTTTACCTTCCAAAGGTAAATTAATATTTAAATTAATATTTAGTATTTTCATCACTGAAAGTTGCTAGTAGAAATATCAATGATCACCTAGAGCAACAGAAGGATGTCCTCTTTAGTAAATGGTGCTATCCTGTTGGTACTTGGATCTACTTCTGTAGTTTTCCCCATATCCTGGGAGGTCAGCATCTTTGCTTCCCAGTAGCAGGGTGCAGCCCCTTCTTGATGACTACTGATATCACCTTACAGCTGGTTGTTTCTAATCACCCATGTGCCAGTCAAACCATGAAACCAAGTGTGCTAAAAAATTTAATGGGCTTCAGAAAAAGATGAACATCATATGAGGTCACATATGTAGAATCTAAAAAAATGGATACAAATGAATTTATTTACAAAATGTAAACAGACTCACAAATATAGAAAACAAGCTTATGGTTACCAAAGAAGAAAGGTGTGGGGCGGGGGGCATAGATTGGGATTAACATATGCACTACTATACATAAAACAGATAACCAACAAGGACCTACTATAAATAGCACAGGGAACTCTACTCAATACTCTATGATAACCTAAAAGGAAAAAGAATCTAAAAAGAATATATAAATGTGTATGTATAACCGATTCACTTTGCTGTACACCTGAAACCAACACAACATTGTGAATCAACTATGTGCTGTGGCTGTGCTTATTCACTCAGTTGAGTACAAATCTTTGTGACCCCATGGACTGCAGCCTGCTAGGCTCCTCTGTCCATGGGGATTTTCCAGGCAAGAATACTGAAGTGGCTTGCCATGCCCTCCTCCAGGGGAATCTTCCCAATCCAGGGATCAAACCCAGGTCTCCAGCATTGCAGGTGGATTCTTTACTGACTGAGCCACCAGGGAAACCCAAGAACACCAGAGTGGGTAGCCTATCCCTTTTCTAGGGGATCTTCCCAACCCAGGAATCAAACCAGGGTCTCCTGCATTGCAGGTGGATTCTTTACCAGCTGAGCTACCAGGAAAGCCCTGAATCAATTATAATATAATATAAAAGTTAAATTAAAAAAATAATAAAATGAGCTTGACTACCTTGACGTTTCAATAACTATTTCAACCACATGGGGACATATTTAGTATAATCCCAAGGTGATAGCTGAATTGTTTCAGAAAGGGAAGTAAATTCTCATAAGTTAGAACTTAAAAGTGTTTGTCATACAAGGAGTCAAATATCAGACCTAACCTGTAGTAAAGTGGATCCATGGATGATTACCTGATAGATAACTGGCAATGTTATCTGTCAAGAACAGACATCTGATATATGAATGGAGACCATTAAATGTACTCAAAAATCTTTTCCCTCAGTTGGGATCACCTCACAGTCCATGCTTTAACATTAAAGATCTTTTTAGATTGTTGTTTTTATCTTGTTAATTCCACATGGGGATGCCTGAATGAAAACTCACTGTTTCAATAGCTGTATATGATCTATCAGAGACTTAAGGAAATTTAAATATCATCTAGTCCAACTCCTTCATTTTAAAAATGAGCACACTGAAGCCTGGAGTAATGTGATGCCTTATCCAAGGTCACATGGTGAAAGTCACAGATGGGAATGGAACCCACAGTTTCTGTACCAACTCCCACAAATGTGTATGCATTTGACTGCTCACCTCTAGGCCTGAATGGCTTCTAACAGTGGTTCTCAAGTTTAGCGTGAATCAGAATCACCTGGAAGGCTTGTTAAATGTTTAAACTTCCTGGGCCCCACCTCTAGAGGTTCTAACTCGGTAGAACTTGGATGCGGCCGGAGAATTTTGCACTCCTGACAAGTTCTTACTTCCATTGTATAATCATAAGGGATTTGATTTAGGTCATACCTGAATGGTCTAGCAGTTTTCCCTACTTTCTTCAATTTGAGTCTGAATTTGGTAATAAGGAGTTCATGATCTGAGCCACAGTCACCTCCTGGTCTTGTTTTTGTTGACTGTATAGAGCTTCTCTATCTTTGGCTGCAAATAATATAATTAATCTGATTTCAGTGTTGACTATCTGGTGATGTCCATGTGTAGAGTCTTCTCTAGTGTTGTTGGAAGAGGGTGTTATGACCAATGCATTCTCTTAGCTGAACTCTATTAGCCTTTGCCCTGCTTCATTCTGTACTCCAAGGCCAAATTTGCCTGTTACTTCTTGACTTCCTACTTTTGCATTCCAGTCCCCTATAATGAAAAGGGCATCTTTTTTGGGTGTTAGTTCTAAAAGGTCTTGTAGGTCTTCATAGAACCATTCAACGTCAGCTTCTTCAGCGATACTGGTTGGGGCATAGACTTGGATTACTGTGATATTGAATGGTTTGCCTTGGAAATGAACAGAGATCATTCTGTTCTTTTTGAGATTGCATCCAAATACTGCATTTCAGACTCTTCTGCTGACCATGATGGCTACTCCATTTCTTCTGAGGGATTCCTGCTCACAGTAGTAGGTATAGTGGTCATCTGAGTTAAATTCACCCATTCCAGTCCATTTTAGTTTGCTGATTCCTAGAATGTTGACGTTCACTCTTGCCATCTCCTGTTTGACCACTTCCAATTTGCCTTGATTCATGGACCTAACATTCCAAGTTCCTATGCAATATTGCTCTTTACAGCATCGGACCTTGCTTCTATCACCAGTCACATCCACAGCTGGGTATTGTTTTTGCTTTAGCTCCATCCCTTCATTCTTTCTGGAGTTATTTCTCCACTGATCTCCAGTAGCATATTGGGCACCTACTGACCTGGGGAGTTCCTCTTTTAGTATCCTATCATTTTGCCTTTTCATACTGTTCATGGGTTTCTCAAGGCAAGAATACTGAAGTGGTTTGCCATTCCCTTCTCCAGTGGACCACATTCTGTCAGACCTCTCCACCGCGACCAGCCTGTCTTGGGTTGCCCCGTGGGCATGGCTTAGTTTCATTGAGTTTGACAAGGCTGTGGTCCTAATGTGATTAGATTGACTAGTTTTCTGTGAGCATGGCCTTAAGGGCCTAGATCTGATAGATAGAGTGCCTGATGAACTATGGAATGAGGTTCGTGACACTGTACAGGAGACAGGGATCAAGACCATCCCCATGGAAAAGAAATGCAAAAAAGCAAAATGGCTGTCTGGGGAGGCCTTACAAATAGCTGTGAAAAGAAGCGAAGCCAAAACCAAAGGAAAAAAGGAAAGATATAAGCATCTGAATGCAGAGTTCCAAAGAATAGCAAGAAGAGATAAGAAAGCCTTCCTCAGCGATCAGTGCAAAGAAAGAGGAAAAGAACAGAATGGGAAAGACTAGAGATCTCTTCAAGAAAATTAGAGATACCAAGGGAACATTTCATGCAAAGATGGGCTCGATAAAGGACAGAAATGGTATGGACCTAATAGAAGCAGCAGATATTAAGAAGAGGTGGCAAGAATATTAACAAGAACTGTACAAAAAGATCTTCACAAACCAAATAATCACGATGGTGTGATCACTCATCTAGAGCCAGACATCCTGGAATGTGAAGTCAAGTGGGCCTTAGAAAGCATCACCACGAACAAAGCTAGTGGAGGTGATGGAATTCCAGTGGAGCTATTTCAAATCCTGGAAGATGATGCTGTGAAAGTGCTGCACTCAATATGCCAGCAAATTTGGAAAACTCGGCAGTGGCCACAGGACTGGAAAAGGTCAGTTTTCATTCTAATCCCAAAGAAAGGCAATGCCAAAGAATGCTCAAACTACCACACAGTTGGACTCATCTCATATGCTAGTAATGCTCAAAATTCTCCAAGCCAGGCTTCAGCAATACATGAACCATGAACTCCCTGATGTTCAAGCTGGTTTTAGAAAAGGCAGTGGAACCAGAGATCAAATTGCCAACATCCGCTGGATCATCGAAAAAGCAAGAGAGTTTCAGAAAAACATCTATTTCTGCTTTATTGACTATGCCAAAGCCTTTGACTGTGTGGACCACAACAAACTGTGGAAAATTCTGAAAGAGATGGGAATACCAGACCACCTGACCTGCCTCTTGAGAAACCTGTATGCAGGTCAGGAAGCAACAGTTAGAACTGGAGATGGAACAACAGACTGGTTCCAAATAGGAAAAGGAGTACGTCAAGGCTGTATATTGTTACCCTGCTTATTTAACTTCTATGCAGAGTACATCATGGGAAATGCTGGACTGGAAGAAGCACAAGCTGGAATCAAGATTGTCCGGAGAAATACCAATAACCTCAGATATGCAGATGACACCACCCTTATGGCAGAAAGTGAAGAGGAGATAAAAAGCCTCTGGATAAAAGTGAAAGTGGAGAGTGAAAAAGTTGGCTTAAAGCTCAACATTCAGAAAATGAAGATCATGGCTTCTGGTCCCATCACTTCATGGGAAATAGATGGGGAAACAGAGGAAACAGTGTCAGAGTTTATTTTGGGGGGCTCCAAAATCACTGCAGATGGTGACTGCAGCCATGAAATTAAAAGATGCTTACTCCTTGGAAGAAAAGTTATGACCAACCTAGATAGCATATTCAAAAGCAGAGACATTACTTTGCCGACTAAGGTCCATCTAGTCAAGGCTATGGTTTTTCCTGTGGTCATGTATGGATGTGAGAGTTGGACTGTGAAGAAGGCTGAACACCGAAGAACTGATGCTTTTGATCTGTGGTGTTGGAGAAGACTCTTGAGAGTCCCTTGGATTGCAAGGAGATCCAACCAGTCCATTCTGAAAGAGATCAGCCCTGGGATTTCTTTGGAAGGAATGATGCTACAGCTGAAACTCCAATACTTTGGCCACCTCATGCAAAGAGTTGACTCATTGGAAAAGACTCTGATGCTGGGAGGGATTGGGGGCAGGAGAAGAAGGGGACAACAGAGGATGAGATGGCTGGATGGCATCACGGACTCGATGGACGTGAGTCTGAGTGAACTCCGGGAGTTGGCGATGGACAGAGAGGCCTGGCGTGCTGCAATTCATGAGGTCACAAAGAGTCGGACATGACTGAGCACCTGAACTGAACTGAACAAGTTCTCAGGTGATGTTGCTAGTCCAAGGATCAAACTTTGAGAATATGCTCTTAGAAGGTAAAGAGCCAAATGAAGTTTTGCTTTTATTCCAGAATGTAGCAGATGGAACAAAATGAATTTTCACCAGGCACTTTCCCCTGGACTTACCAAAATGAAAAGAAAACTCTAGAAGTTTCTTTAATGTTAAGACCTAGTGTTTGAGGTGATCCCATCTGAGCAAAATTCTTCAACTGAGTAGATTTAAGTGTCTCAGTAAATATCTAATACGCATTTCTTTCTCACACAGCATTTCAATAACTAAGGATGATTCCCAATTGAAAATAAAGAAAAGAATTAAACATAGTACTTGTTAATATTGATAAGTCTTTTGCCCTGTGGAAAAATTAAAGCAGGATTTCTTTCTCATCTAGAGTAAGAAAATGGTTTATTTGGGTTTTAAAATAATCCCAGGCCAAAATATTCTTTACCTGACCACTAATAGATGCAACACTTCTGGAATATGAATATTTGAAATCTTAGGGTAAAAAAAAGTGTTTCATGCCACACAACAGAATGTATTCACTTTTGAGACATCTAATCAACAAATCTTCTAAGAAACGCCTTCTTCCACTTGAGCCTGTTTTGTCCCTGACCTAGACAAGCACTTCTCAAATTTTAGCATATGTTCAAATCACCTGGGAATCTTGGTGAACTGCAGATTCTAATTCAGTAGGTCTGGAGTGGAACCTAAGAGCCTGCATTTCTAGTAAGCTCCCAGAGAAGGCCTGTACTGCCAGCCTATGGACTCCATTTTGAGTACAAAAGATCTATGAAGTACACAGGTCACCAAGATTTGCTCTACGACCATGTTTTCCAGAATCTACACCTCCCTCTTTGGTCTTTACCACATCTGAACCACTTCAGCCAAAGCCCACCAGCAAATCAGGAGAATCTGTGCCTCCTAGAGAATGGTACAGGGCTTCCCCCATGCCAACCAACAAGGCTCTCAGACGCATGAAGGGATTCTCCATGTGCACTCCATCTTGGCATCCCTTTGAGTTCTTTTTTGCAGCTCTCAGATTTGGCCCTAGGAACTGTCTATTAAGCCCTATTAAGCCATCCTTATGGGACAATTGGTTCCACTTCCACCTGAATATATCCTCAGTTTATTTGCTCTCAGACAATAGACCATCTGTTCATACATTCCTTCTCTAGGTCCCACACTCTTTCCCAAGGTCATGACTAATGGTTTTGTTTAACAAGCCAAGAGCCTCAAGCCCCAGGTGCTTTCTTACTGGCCTAGCATGGGTGTTTGACTGTTGTAGTAGGGCTACAAAACCTCTCTTGGGCTTCTCTGAGAGTGTCAACAGCTTCACATCCATTCCACCTCAACCCTTCAAGATTAGTTGCATTTCTCAATAATTATATATAAGATAGATAAGCAACAAGGTCCTGCTGTATAGCACAGGGAACTATATTCAATATCCTGTGATAAATCATAATGGAAAAGAAAATGAAAAAGAGTGTATGTATATATCTGTATAAATATATGTCTGAACCACTTTGCTGTACAGCATGAATTAACACATTGTAAATCAACTGTAGTTCAATAGAATAGATTTGAAAAAAATGATTGGTTGTCATTTCTCAATTCTTTCTCTTCCTCTGCCCCACCCCCAGAATTCACATCTCTGCAGAAGTCATCATCATAAACCATTAGAAATAATAATGGTTTAAAAGAGCACTAAACGCGTGCCAAATACTTTATAAGGATTATCTCAGATCTTCACAACTAACCTAAAAAATAAGAATTACTATTACCTTTTTTAAGGATATGGAAACTCAGTTTCAGAGATTAACAAATTTGCCCGGGATTATACAGATTCAGGGCAGAGCTAATACTCAAACCCAGCTCTGTCTGATTGCAATGGCATTGTGCTATATTGTATTCCTCAAGGAATTTCTAGAAATATTTTCTTCAGTCTAGACCCAAAGATACTTGTCAGACCTTGGGTAGCCTGCCCTGATTCAATGGACAATTCAACCATGTTCACCATTTGGTGCCTTAGTATTCTCTTTTTGGGGCTTCCCAGGTGGCTCTAGTGGAAAAGAACCCACCTGCCAATGCAGGAGACATAGAGATGTGGGTTTGATCCCTGAGTCAGGAAGATCCCCTGGAGGAAGGCATGGCAACCCACTCCAGTATTCTTGCCTGGAGAATCCCATGGACAGAGGAGCCTGATGGACTACACTCCATAGGATCACCAAGAGTTGGGCATGACTGAAGTGAGTTAGCACACACATTCTTCTTTTTAGCCAATTACTACTAAGAATCTACGTATTTACAGTTTGCAGAAAGATGTGGTAAGTGGGTAAATTACCACGTGGTAAAACATAGTTAAGTTCAGACTCCATAGATAAATGCCCTGTACATCATGTTCACCAAGATACAGGCCACAAAGATAAACTCAGTGGAAAGAAAAGTTAATGTGTAGAGCATAAGCAAATAACTAGAATTTCATTAATCAAAAATAATAAAATTGAATCTTTCACATACAGAAATATAAATTCCAGGTCGATAAAAGACCTATAAATATCAACAAACAAATACATATCTCAAATTTTTATAAGAAAATGTAAAGTTATAACTTTATAATATACGGGTAGAGAAAGCCTTCTTATTTGGCCAAATAAGCATGTGAAAAAGTGTTCCACATCATATATCATTAGAGAATTGCAAATTAAAACAAGAGTTAGATACCACTGCACACTTATTAGAATGGTTAAAATCCAGAATACTGATAATACCAAACATTGGTGGGGATGTGTAGCAACAGGAACTCTCATTGCTGATGGGAATGCAAAACGGTAGAGCCACTTTGGAAGACAGTTCAGCAGTATCTTACAAAACTAAATATACTCTTACTATACAATCCAGCAATCACATTCCTTATTATTTACCCAATGAGATAAGAGTTTATGTCCACACAAAAACCTGCAAGCAGATGTTTACAGCAGCTTTATTTTTCATTGCCAAAATTTGGAAGCCACCAAGATGCCCTTTAGTAGGTGAATGAATAAACTGTGGTATATCCAGACAGTTGAATATTATTAACCACTTAAAAGATATGAGCTATGAAGCCATATAAAGACATGGAGGAATCTTAAATGCCTATTTCTAAGTGCAAGAAGCCAATCTGAAAAGGCTACATATTTTATGATTCCAAATATATGGAATTCTGGAAAAGGTAAAACCATGGAGACAGTAAAATGATCAGTGCTTACCATGGGATTGAGAGGGAGAGATGAACAGGAAGAGCATAGAGGATTTTTAGGTCAGTGAAACTAGTCTGCATGATACTATAATAGTGGATACACATCATTATACATCTGTTAAAACTCACAGAATGTACAACACCAAGAGTGAACACTAGTGCAAACTATGGACATTGGGTGATAATGATGTGTCAGTATAAGTTTATTGGTTGGAACAAATGGTACTATTCTGATGCAGAGTGTTGATGATGATAGAGGCTGTGCATGTGTGGGGACAGACAATACATAGGAACACTCGGTACATTCCAGTCAATTTTCCTGTGAACTTACAACTGTTAGGGAAAAACACAAGTTCTACTAAAAAAAAAAAAGGAAAAACCAACATATCCTACATATTTATTATAACTACATTAAGTTATTGAGGAAACAGTTATTAAACATTGACTATATGACAGACCCAGTTCTAGGTACTGTGAACCAGGTACTGTAAACAAGACTATGAGATCCTAACAATGTCCTATATTCATGGGGTTTATATTCTTTTACTGGACATGGAACAACAGACTGGTTCCAAATAGGAAAAGGAGTACGTCAAGGCTGTATATTGTCACCCTGCTTATTTAACTTATATGCAGAGCACATCATGAGAAACGCAGGGCTGAAAAAAGCACAAGCTGGAATCAAGATTGCCAGGAGAAATATCAATAACCTCAGATATGCAGATGACACCACCCTTATGGCAGAAAGTGAAGAGGAACTAAAAAGCCTCTTGGTGAAAGTGAAAGAGGAGAGTGAAAAAGCTGGCTTAAAGTTCAACATTCAGAAAACTAAGATCATGGTATCTGGTCCCATCACTTCATGGGAAATAGATGGGGAAAGAGTGGAAACAGTGTCAGACTTTATTTTTCTGGGCTCCAAATCACTGCAGATAGTGACTGCAGCCATGAAATTAAAAGATGCTTACTCCTTGGAAGAAAAGTTATGACCAACCTAGATAGCATATTCAAAAGCAGACACATTACTTTGTCAACAAAGGTCCGTCTAGTCAAGGCTATGGTTTTTCCAGTGGTCATGTATAGATGTGAGAGTTGGACTGTGAAGAAAGCTGAGCAGCACTGAAGAACTGATGCTTTTGAACTGTGGTTTTGGAGAAGATTCTTGAAGTCCCTTGGACTGCAAGGAGATCCAACCAGTCCATTCTAAAGGAGATCAGCCCTGAGTGTTCTTTGGAAAGAATGATGCTACAGCTGAAACTCCAGTACTTTGGCCACCTCATGCAAAGAGTTGACTCATTGGAAAAGACTCTGATGCTGGGAGGGATTTGGGGCAGGAGGAAGAGGGGACGACAGAGGATGAGATGGCTGGATGACATCACCGACTCAATGGACGTGAGTTTGAGTAAACTCCGGGAGATGCTGATGGACAGGGAGGCCTGGCGTGCTGCGGTTCATGGGGTCACAAAGAGTCAGACGTGACTGAGTGACTGAACTGAACTGAATATTCTTTTAATAGCAGAAGGAGGAGCATACAAACATATGCCAAAAATATCCAGCAGTAATAAATGCTGCAAGGAAAACAAGACAGGATGGTATGTTTCAATGTGACTGGGAACTATTTTGATTAGCTGGTCAGAGAAGACCTCAGGTGTGAATGACAAAAGGATGCTTCCACATTGAGCCAAGGACAGAAAGCAGGCCATTCAGAGGAAACAGATGGTATGAAGGCCACATTAGGGGAAGACAAAGCATAGTTTTATAGAGAAGCAAAGAGAAACCAGCGTGACTTAAGCTCAGCGAGCAAGGGTAACAATAGTCACACTGAGAACAGAGAAATAGGCAGGTCCCAGATCATGTAGGGCCATTGGGGGCCATATTGGAAGCTCATGTTTTAAAGGAAATGGGATGACACTAGGAGAGGGAGGGTGTCTAAATGAGGAAGTGGCATGCCCTGAATTATGATTTTAAAACATCACTGCATTGTAGACAAAGGGCTCAACAAAATAAGAGTAGAAGTTATTACACAAGTTGTTAGGAGGGTGTTGCAAAAGTTGGGAAAAATGGAGACTGGATCTGGGATGTGGTGGGATGCAGAGATTGAGGACTGGGGATCTGCTTTAGAGATAAAGTCAACAGGATGGCCAATGACTGGATAGATACGTATAGGTGTAGATAGATATAGATATATACTAATAGCTATAAGTATATATGTAAAAGGATTTTTTTAAGGCCTGGAAATATATGCACCAAAGGTATAACAGTAACTACATCTCATGGTTAGAACTAGGGTAAGAGGAGTGAGGCACAAAATTTACCAGCATATCAAAATACTCAGTTATCAAGATAATATTTTAATGTAATTGTTTTTTAAAAGTCAAAATTAATGCAAGAATACATGATGAACAAAATACTGAAATTTTAAATACAGACTGAAAATTTACAGATTTTCCCTTTTGCCTCAGGCCCTACGACTCAGCACAACATGGTGACTGATCCTGCCTATATTTAAAATTTTGATATTTCTTTCATCAAAATATCTCTTTTTATATCATACATCAAGACCAAGTGGGCTTTATCCCACGGATGCAAGGATTCTTCAATATTCACAAATCAATGTGATATACCACATTAACAAATTGAAAGATAAAAACCATATGATTATCTCAATAGATGCAGAGAAAGCCTTTGACAAAATTCAACATCCATTTATGATAAAAACCCTCCAGAAAGCAGGCATAGAAGGAACATACTTCAACATAATAAAAGCCATATATGACAAACCCACAGCAAACATTATCCTCAATGGTGAAAAATTGAAAGCATTTCCCCTAAAGTCAGGAACAAGACAAGGGTGCTCACTCTCACCACTACTATTCAACACAATTTTGGAAGTTTTAGCCATAGCAATCAGAGAAGAAAAAGAAATAAAAGGAATCCAGATTGGAAAAGAAGTAAAACTCTCACTGTTTGCAGATGACATGACCCCTACATAGAAAACCCTAAAGACTCCACCAGAAAGTTACTATAGCTAATCAATGAATATAGTAAAATTGCAGGATATAAAATCAACACACAGAAATCCCTTGCATTTCTATACACTAACAATGAGAAAACAGAAAGAAAAATTAAGGAAACAATTCCATTTACCATTGCAATGAAAAGAATAAAATACTTAGGAATAAATCTCCCTAAAGAAACAAAAGACCTATATATAGAAAACTATAAAACACTGATGAAAGAAATCAAAGAGGACACAAATAGATGGAGAAATATATCATGTTCATGGATCGGAAGAATCAATATTGTGAAAATGAGTATACTACCCAATCTATAGATTCAATGCCATCCCTATTAAGCTACGAATGCTATTTTTCACGGAACTAGAACAAATAATTTCACAATTTGTATGGAAATACAAAAAACCTCGAATAGCCAAAGCAATCTTGAGAAGGAAGAATGGAACTGGAGGAAGCAACCTGCCTAACTTCAGACTATACTACAAAGCTATAGTCATCAAGACAGTATGGTACTAGCACAAAGACAGAAATATAGATCAACGGAACATAATAGAAAGCCCAGAGATAAATCCATGCACCTATGGACACCTTATCTTTGACAAAGGAGGCAAGAATATACAATGGAGAAAAGACAATCTCTTTAACAAGTGGTGCTGGGAAAACTGGTCAACCACTTGTAAAAGGATGAAACTAGAACACTTTCTAACACCATACACAAAAATAAACTCAAAATAGACTAAAGATCTAAATGTAAGACCAGAAACTATAAAACTCCTAGAGGAAAACATAGGCAAAACACTCTCTGACACAAATCACAGCAGGATCCTCTATGATCCACCTCCCAGAGTAATGGAAAAAATACAAAAATAAACAAATGGGACCTAATTAAACTTAAAGCTTTTGCACAACAAAGGAAACTATGAGTAAGGTGAAAAGACAGCCTTCAGAATGGGAGAAAATAATAGCAAACAAAGCAACTGACAAAGAATTAATCTCAAAAATATACAAGCAACTTATGCAGCTCAATTCCAGAAAAATAAACGACCCAATCAAAAAATGGGCCAAAGAACCAAATAGACATTTCTCCAAAGAAGACATACAGATGGCTAACAAACACATGAAAAGATGCTCAACATCACTCATTATCAGAGAAATGCAAATCAAAACCACAATGAGGTACCATCTCATGCCGGTCAGAATGGCTGCTATCCAAAAGTCTCCAAACAATAAATGCTGGAGAGGGTGTGGAGAAAAGGGAACCCTCTTACACTGTTGGTGGGAATGCAAACTAGCACAGCCACTATGAAGAACAGTGTGGAGATTCCTTAAAAACCTGGAAATAGAATTGCTGTATGACCCAGCAATCCTACCGCTGGGCGTACACACTGAGGAAACGAGAATTGAAAGAGACACATGTACCCCTAATGTTCATCACAGCCCTGTTTACAATAGCCAGGACATGAAAGCAGCCTAGATGTCCAGCAACAAACGAATGGATAAGAAAGTTGTGGTGCATATACACATGGAATATCACTCAGTTATTGAAAAGAATGCATTTGATGACTGTGGCTTTGTAGTAGAGCCTGAAGTCAGGCAAGTTGATTCCTCCAGTTCCATTCTTCTTTCTCAAGATTGCTTTGGCTATTCGAGGTTTGTACTGGCACAAAGACAGACACATAGATCAATGGAACAAAATAGAAAGCCCAGAGATAAATCCACACACATATGGACACCTTATCTTTGACAAAGGAGGCAAGAATATACAATGGAGTAAAGACAATCTCTTTAACAAGTGGTGCTGGGAAAACTGGTCAACCACTTGTAAAAGAATGAAACTAGATCACTTTCTAACACCTTACACAAAAATAAACTCAAAATGGATTAAAGATCTAAATGTAAGATCAGAAACTATAAAACTCCTAGAGGAGAATATAGGCAAAACACTCTCAGAAATAAATCACAGCAGGATCCTCTATGATCCACCTCCCAGAATTCTGGAAATAAAAGCAAAAATAAACAAATGGGATCTAATTAAAATTAAAAGCTTCTGCACAACAAAGGAAAATATAAGCAAGGTGAAAAGACAGCCTTCTGAATGGGAGAAAAAAATAGCAAATGAAGCAACTGACAAACAACTAATCTCAAAAATATACATGCAACTCCTGCAGCTCAATTCCAGAAAAATAAACGACCCAATCAAAAAATGGGCCAAAGAACTAAATAGACATTTCTCCAAAGAAGACATACGGATGGCTAACAAACACATGAAAAGATGCTCAACATCACTCATTATTAGAGAAATGCAAATCAAAACCACAATGAGGTACCACTTCACACCAGTCAGAATGGCTGCGATCCAAAAATCTGCAAGCAATAAATGCTGGAGAGGGTGTGGAGAAAAGGGAACCCTCCTACACTGTTGGTGGGAATGCAAACTAGTACAGCCACTATGGAGAACAGTGTGGAGATTCCTTAAAAAATTGCAAATAGAACTACCTTATGACCCAGCAGTCCCAGTGCTGGGCATACACACCGAGGAAACCAGAATTGAAAGAGACACATGTACCCCAATGTTCATCGCAGCACTGTTTATAATAGCCAGGACATGGAAACAACCTAGATGTCCATCAGCAGATGAATGGATAAGAAAGCTGTGGTACATATACACAATGGAGTATTACTCAGCCGTTAAAAAGAATTCATTTGAATCAGTTCTGATGAGATGGATGAAACTGGAGCCAATTATACAGAGTGAAGTAAGCCAGAAAGAAAAACACCAATACAGTATACTAACACATATATATGGAATTTAGGAAGATGGCAATGACGACCCTGTATGCAAGACAGGAAAAATGACACAGATGTGTATAACGGACTTTTGGACTCCGAGGGAGAGGGAGAGGGTGGGATGATTTGGGAGAATGGGAATTCTAACATGTAGACTATCATGTAAGAATTGAATCGCCAGTCCATATCTGACATAGGGTGCAGCATGCTTGGGGCTGGTGCATGGGGATGACCCAGAGAGATGTTGTGGGGAGGGAGGTGGGAGGGGGGTCATGTTTGGGAACGCATGTAAGAATTAAAGATTTTAAAATTAAAAAAAATAATAAAAAATAAATAAAAATTTAAAAAATAAATAAAATTTTTAAAAAATTTAAAAAAAAGAATGCATTTGAGTCGGTTCTAATGAGGTGGATGAAACTGGAACCTATTATACAGAGTGAAGTAAGTCAGAAAGAAAAACACCAATACAGTATATTAATGCAGAACTTAGAAAGATGGTAATGATGACCCTATATATGAGACAGCAAAAGAGACACAGATGTAAAGAACAGACTTTTGGACTCTGTGGGAGAAGGTGAGGGTGAGATGATTTGAGAGAACAGCATTGAAACATGTATATTATCATAAGTGAAACAGATATCTAGTCCAGGTTCAATGCATGAGACAGGGTGCTCAGGGAGGGTGCACTGGGATGACCCTGAGGGATAGGATGGGGAGGGAGGTTCAGGATGGGGAATACATGTACACCCACGGCTGATTCATGTCAATATATGGCAAAAATCACTATAATATTATAAAGTAATTAGCCTCCAATTAAAATAAATAAATTCATATATATATATATCCCTTTTTACACTAGTTTTTGATTTTTGAAAATGACACATCAAATACTGTTTTCTTTTTAAGTACTGGCACCACAGTGGTCGGACCTTGTCCTGGCCACCCAAGGCCTGTATGGTGAAGCTGATGTTCTTATACTCCACAGTCTCCCACTGAAGACTACAGTGGGCATGGCAGTCATGAGATCACCCAGCTTCAATTTGTACAGGATGGTGGTCTTTCCCAAAGTATCTACACCCACCATGAGAACAGGCATTTCTTTCTTGCCAAAAAGGCCCTTGGAAGAGGTTTACAAAGATATTCCCCATGCTGTAGCCCCGTGGGAGCAACACTGGACAGAGAAACCCTCTGTGGCTGCAGCGCTGGTGATTCTGTGCTTCTGCAGCTGCTCAGAAGCAGACATTGGTTTTGTTCCATGTTGTCTCGCTGATGGTTAAACCCAGCATAGGCAAGGCCCGAGCTAGGAAGCTGGAAGAAGATGCGAGGAACCATAGGAACTGCAAACGTGTTTATCCTCTCCTGGCTGGCACCAAAACAAAGCATACATGCTGTATTTGCTTGTGGTTGACCCAGCAGATGAAGCCGCAAGGACTTTTTAGGTGGTGCTTGTATAAGTTACGGACATGTGTGGTGCTATAAATGATCTCAGCTGTTGCATAGCCATTATTTACAAAACATGGGGCGAGAGCATGAGAGAGGCCTTAGGGTAAGGGTGTCTGACCACCATCATCTTGGCCAATTGCTCTTTCCCTACACCTGTGTATCTTTCTGGGTTTTTCTGGTGCCCTCTTCAATGCTGCATTCAAGGGACTAGAAATGGAGGGGATAGTCAAAGGAACTTCACTTGTAATGTTCTAACTCCTAGAAGGTTATGCTCATGTTACTTGAGTAATGTTTAAATATATACATAGAAGAAAGACAGGAATCTAGCGTGTCAAAATGTCACCGGTGTTCACTGCAGGTAAAAGGAGTCAGGGTGATGGGCCTTTGTACTTTCTGGTACTACAGTGGACTGTAGTGCATCACCAGATCTCCCCTTTAGGACAAGGTGTTTCATCTCCCAGCTGCCGGGAGTGTTGACTGCTGATGACTCATAGTTGAGGCTCTCTCTAGGCATTGTTCTCTACTGAAGGGATAGCCTGAGGACAGCCCTCATCAATCTCTAATCAATATAGGGGTATAGCTTTCCTTAATGTGTCCCATTTTCCATCATTTGAGACATCTCTGAAGGGCCAGCCCAACTCTGGAACTGCCCATGGCTTCCGCAGAGGCCTCTATAACTACACTGCAGCCCAGCGTCTTCCGCTCCCTAAGCCTATTCCCTCACTCCCTCACAGATGATATGCCCAGGGGCAGCCCCCAATAAACCTGTGTACAATTCCCCATCTCAGAGTCTGGCTTCAGGTAACCCAGACTCTGGGTTTCCCTAAGAAAGATGTTTTCCACATTTCCCCCAATTAAAAAACATAAGACAATCCATACCCACCAAACATGAGTGATTAGAATTCCTTATATTGTGAGTAAAGATAATTAGAAGGATTTTAGATGGTATTAAGACTAAACAAGAGGCCAGTGGTGACCTGTCTCACTCAATGAGAATTATGATGAAAACAGGGTTAAACAGAAACCAAAACTGCTATCAGTGGCTGTTACTACAGAGGGCAGCTATGAATCCCATTTGACTTGACCTAGAATGAAGGGCCCAGCATGTATGAGCTTAGTGTTTGCAGAAGGGAAACTGTCATTTGCCCACAATTATAGGAAAGGACTTGGAAACAGGTCAGCGTTGCTCCACTCAATTTGAGAGATAGATTATCTTTTCAGCAGGAACAGCTGCCAATGTTAATTTTCAGTTAAATTAGATAGCCCGCCTCAGTTGACCATCTGTCAAAGAGAATTTCACAACTATTTAGAGGCTGTAATACAAATCAAACCATGAGAGGACATACTCTCTGTATACTAAAATGATTTCCGGATTCCAGACCATGTATTTCTAATGATACTTGATATCGATTTCAATACAACAAAAAGATCTGAAGTTTATTATCATGAGGTTTCCTCATAACATTACCATTTTGTAATTTCATAAAGTACCTTTGATTGAAGAATCACTAAGAACTTTACAGGCCTTAATTAATTAGCCCTTATATACCCCTATGAATTTATCATTGTCTTAATTTAACAGTGTGTCATTATCAGGTGGAAAAGTGAAGTGGCCGATTGTATATCTCAGTAACAAGTCAAAAGCTCAAAACAAAACTCAAGAGAGAAAAGCTCTAAGACTTAACACAAGAATCACTAGGTCTGGGAGAAACACATCTTTAAATATGACTTCAGGGTTTTTTCTGTCTCACTGATTATACAGCATTTTCCTCAAAAACATCCAATTATTTTACTGGAGTTTCATTAAAATGGAGGTGGAGATTAGAGGGCAAAGAAGATAGGCAGGAGAGTCATAGAGGGAAATTCCCTGCCTAGAATCCCACCTCTTCTAGAAACAGAAGAACTCATTTCATGTGGTTACACATCAAAAGAAAGGCAAATGCCCCTAAGACTGGGCCAGGGGACCCCTTCCACTTGATCGTAGTTGAGTCAAGTATGGGCACATGTAACCAATCACATAAATTGGTATCCTCTCTGGGACTTTACCACCGGAGGAATGGAGGGAAAGTCTTTCTCCCTGCTTGAGCTGCCTACCTGGTAAGATGTGAGTTTGGGCCAGTAGTGCTCAGCTAGGAGTCCTCCTAGATGAAAGTTCAGTTCAGTTCAGTCACTCAGTCATGTCCAACTCTTTGCGACCCCATGAATTGCAGCACACCAGGCCTCCCTGTCCATCACCAACTCCCGGAGTTCACTCAGACTCACGTCCATCTAGTCAGTGATGCCATCCAGCCATCTCATCCTCTGTCCTCCTAGATGAAAAGAGTTTGTCAAAATATAGAAAAGGAGACAAAGTAAACCCCAATCACCTCTTTTCTGTCCCTGTGCCTTCAAACTGTTCTACCTCTGAACTTATTAGTAATTTTTAACAGATGACAGATAGAGAGATGTGCTTAGTCACTCAGTTGTGTCCTACTCTTTGTAACCCCGTGGACTGTACCCCACCAGGCTATAGAAGAAAGAATCCATGGGGATTCTCCAGGCACGAATACTGGAGTGGGTTGCCATGCCCTTCTCCAGGGGATCTTCCCAACCCAGGGATTGAACCCAGGTCTTCCACATTGCAGGCAGATTCTTTACCATCTGAACTACCAGGGAAGCCTAAGATAGATAGTATTAATAGATAAAGGGACCAATAGCCCACCAGCATAGCATGAAGATTACTCTAAACTGAAAACACCTGAACAAACAGCAGTCACAGAAAAGAAACCTTCTCTAAACAGATGCAGAGCCTCCTGAAATACAGCTGCCATTAACCCCGTTTCAAGGATGTTTCCTGTTTGGGAGAAAACTGACCCTTAGCACCTGGGAGGTGTGAATTCAGCTCCCATAAATCCCCCTCCAAGGGAGCTTCCAGTTAGGAAGGAGACTCTTCATTAACATTGGAATAAAAAAGACCAATAGGACCCTCCCTACTTGCACATTGAAGCCCTAAAAAATCCCCCTTTTGTTAAACTGGTATATAACACTTACCCCTGGCTATTCAGCAAGCCAACTCTTCTTGGATTCCCACATGCATGTGAAATAAACTTCCCTCTTGTTAACATGTCTCTGCCAATTAATTTGCAGGCTCCCAACTTGTTGCCATTGTTCAGTTGTTAAATTGTGTCTAACTCTTTGCGACCCCATGAACTGTAGCTTGCCAGGCTCCCCTGTCCTTCACTATCTCCCAGAGTCTGCTCAAAGTGATGCCCCTTGAGTCAGTGATCCTCTGTCGACTTTTCCCCTCTTGCCTTCAATCTTCCCTAGCATCAGGGTCTTTTCCAGTGAATTGGCTCTTCATATCAGGAGGCCAACAGCAATCAGAGCAGAAAAAGAAATAAAAGGAATCCAAATTGGAAAAGAAGAAGTAAAACTCTCACTGTTTGCAGATGACATGATCCTCTACATGGAAAACCCTAAAGACTCCACCAGAAAATTACTAGAGCTCATCAATGAATATAGTAAAGTTGCAGGATATAAAATCAACACACAGAAATCCCTTGCATTCCTATACACGAATAATGAGAAAGTAGAAAAAGAAATTAAGGAAACAATTCCATTCACCATTGCAACGAAAAGAATAAAATACTTAGGAATATATCTACCTAAAGAAACTAAAGACCTATATATAGAAAACTATAAAACACTGATGAAAGAAATCAAAGAGGACACTAATAGATGGAGAAATATACCATGTTCATGGATTGGAAGAATCAATATAGTGAAAATGAGTATACTACCCAAAGCAATTTACAAATTCAATGCAATCCCTATCAAGCTACCAGCCACATTTTTCACAGAACTAGAACAAATAATTTCAAGCTTTGTATGGAAATACAAAAAACCTCGAATAGCCAAAGCAATCTTGAGAAAGAAGAATGGAGCTGGAGGAATCAACTTGCCTGACTTCAGGCTCTACTACAAAGCCACAGTCATCAAGACAGTATGGTACTGGCACAAAGACAGACATATAGATCAATGGAACAAAATAGAAAGCCCAGAGATAAATCCACACACATATGGACACCTTATCTTTGACAAAGGAGGCAAGAATATACAATGGAGTAAAGACAATCTCTTTAACAAGTGGTGCTGGGAAAACTGGTCAACCACTTGTAAAAGAATGAAACTAGATCACTTTCTAACACCTTACACAAAAATAAACTCAAAATGGATTAAAGATCTAAATGTAAGATCAGAAACTATAAAACTCCTAGAGGAGAACATAGGCAAAACACTCTCAGACATAAATCACAGCAGGATCCTCTATGATCCACCTCCCAGAATTCTGGAAATAAAAGCAAAAATAAACAAATGGGATCTAATTAAAATTAAAAGCTTCTGCACAACAAAGGAAAATATAAGCAAGGTGAAAAGACAGCCATCTGAATGGGAGAAAATAATAGCAAATGAAGCAACTGACAAACAACTAATCTCAAAAATATACAAGCAACTTCTGCAGCTCAACTCCAGAAAAATAAACGACCCAATCAAAAAATGGGCCAAAGAACTAAATAGACATTTCTCCAAAGAAGACATACGGATGGCTAACAAACACATGAAAAGATGCTCAACATCACTCATTATTAGAGAAATGCAAATCAAAACCACAATGAGGTACCACTTCACACCAGTCAGAATGGCTGCGATCCAAAAATCTGCAAGCAATAAATGCTGGAGAGGGTGTGGAGAAAAGGGAACCCTCCTACACTGTTGGTGGGAATGCAAACTAGTACAGCCACTGTGGAGAACAGTGTGGAGATTCCTTAAAAAATTGCAAATAGAACTACCTTATGACCCAGCAGTCCCAGTGCTGGGCATACACACCGAGGAAACCAGAATTGAAAGAGACACATGTACCCCAATGTTCATCGCAGCACTGTTTATAATAGCCAGGACATGGAAACAACCTAGATGTCCATCAGCAGATGAATGGATAAGAAAGCTGTGGTACATATACACAATGGAGTATTACTCAGCCATTAAAAAGAATTCATTTGAATCAGTTCTGATGAGATGGATGAAACTGGAGCCGATTATACAGAGTGAAGTAAGCCAGAAAGAAAAACACCAATACAGTATACTAACACATATATATGGAATTTAGGAAGATGGCAATGATGACCCTGTATGCAAGACAGGGAAAGAGACACAGATGTGTATAATGGACTTTTGGACTCAGAGGGAGAGGGAGAGGGTGGGATGATTTGGGAGAATGACATTCTAACATGTATACTATCATGTGAATTGAATCGCCAGTCTATGTCTGACGCAGGATGCAGCATGCTTGGGGCTGGTGCATGGGGATGACCCAGAAAGATGTTCTGGGGAGGGAGGTGGGAGGGGGGGTTCATGTTTGGGAATGCATGTAAGAAGTAAAGATTTTAAAATTTAAAAAATAAAAAACTAAAAATTAAAAAAAAAAAAAAATATCAGGAGGCCAAAGTATTGGAGCTTCAGCATCAGCCCTTCCAATGAATATTCAGGGTTGATTTCCTTTAGGATGGACTGGTTTGATCTCTTTGCAGTCCAAGGAACTCTCAAGATTCTTCTCCAACACCACAATTCAAAAGCATCAATTCTTCAATGTTCAGCCTTCTTCAGGGTCCAACTTTCACATCTGTACATGACTACTGGAAAAACCATAGCTTTGACTAGATGGACCTTTGTTGGCAAAGTGATGTCTATGCTTTTTAATATGCTGTCTAGGTCTGTCATAGCTTTCCTTTCAAGAAGCAAGTGTCTTTTCATGGCTGCAATCGCTGTCTGCAGTGATTTTGGAGCCCAGGAAAATAAAAACCTGTCACTGCTTCCACTTTTTCCCCTTCTACTTGCCATGAAGTGATGGACCCAGATACCATGATCTTAGTTTTTTGAATGTTGAGTTTCAAGCCAAGTTTTCACTCTCCTCTTTCACCCTCACCAAGAGTTCCCCAACTATTCAAACATAAGTTGATAGCGGAAAAGTTTTTCTCCCAACAGTAGATAGTGAGCAGTCCTTTTATATGTTCCATATATACATAGCTTAAGGTAGCCTAGGGGATAGGCTGGTTCAGTGGCCTATCATGGGATCCCTCAGATTAGAGTGAAGGTAAGCATATAGTCCCCCTTTCCTCACAACTTTCCTTCCTTCTTCTGGCGGCCAATTCTATCACGCCACTCAAATCCTTGGAGAGAATTACATCATTCACTGAGACAGTTCAATATTCATTCATGACTTTTTTTATTGAAGTAAGGATGATTTACAATATTATATTTATTTCAGGTGTACAGCACAGTGATTCAGTAGTTTCACAGATTATACTCCATTAAAAGTTATGGTGATTTAAACTTTACATACATTTGCTTCCATCAAAGAATCCTTAATAGTGTGTGAGAAGAAAAAAAAAAAAGAAACCCAGTTAGTTTGAAGCATCATAAACTAGGGGTAGAAAACAGAAAGAGGAGCTGACCAGAGTAAGGAAGTGGCCCTTTCAGACAGCAGGTATGGGAAGAAGCAGACCAAGTATTCCAGGAGATTGTCCTAATAGTGCCACATTCCTAAAAATGTCACACTGAGAGTAGGGAGGTCAATTAATTTAAAAAAACAATCATCTTCAGCATCAAAAAATTTGACCATTCAGAAACCAAAGGACTGAGAAACCAGAAGATCATTAAATTAATTGAATATCACAATTTTCACATGCACACACACTTAATCCTTGGCTATTTAGGGAGCTGAGACAACATTTTGCAACTCTTATCCAACTTCTAAATACAATGGGAAATTCAGGCATTACACTATGGCCCACTAGCTCACATTCAAACAGAATTCAGTGCTCATTTGTGTTAAAACACAGCACCACATTTTATGGAACCACAAAAGATCCCAAATAGTCAAAGCAATCTTGCAAAATTACAAAGCTGAAGGCATCACACTTTCTGATTTAAACCAAATTACAAAGCTAGATTAATCCATTCACATAGATCAATGGAATAGAACAGAGAGCTCAGAAATAAATTCATGCATATATGATCTATTCATTTACAACCAAGGCATATTTGTCAGTTATATCTCAATAAAGCTAAACAAAAAAAAACAGAACAACTTAAACTCAAATCCTTTCATAGGGTGAACTCTTTTATGCAAATATGGACCACAGGATAGTGTTTGACAAGTGAATATCAAGGGATGCTGTAAATTTGGGGTTGCAAGAAACTAGAATTTCATTGCAATAAATAAACACTGTTTAGCACAAACCTTAGAAATTTGTAAAAATTAAGATATTTTTATTGTCACTATCTTTCATAGTAATTGAAATTAACATCTCTTGACTACACTGACTTTCTGGGTGGCTCAGACAGTAAAGAGTCTGTCTGCAATGCAGGAGACCTGGGTTCAAACCCTGGGTCAGGAAGATCCCCTGGAGAAGGAAATGGCAACCCACTCCAGTATTCTTGCCTGGGGAATCCCATGGTCGGAGGAGCCTGGTGGACTACAGTCCATGCGGTCACAAAGGGTCAGACATGACTGACTAACACTTTCACTTGATTATGTGTATTGGGCAACTTTTGCTATGTTATGGTGCAGTAACAAAGAATCTGAAAATCTCAGTGGCTTATGTCAACAAAGGGTATTTTCTCACCCATGTCTGCCATGGGTCACTTCCAACTCTCTGTTGTCATTCTAGGGCCCCAAATAAAAGGGTCTCCCCTATCTGGGACAGAGAACAAAGAATAAGAGAGCTGGCAGATGCACTTAAAGCTTCCGTTCATATTTCTTTGGCCAAAACAAGTCACCTAGTCAAGTATGAACAACAAGATAGGGAAATAGAGTTCTCCTCAGGGAGCCATGGAAAGTTTACCTGGCAATAGGTGAAGATATATAATTCTCTTACAGGGAAAGTAGGATTGAGTAATTGAGAACAATTATATATTCACTGGAGGAGAGCATGACAACCCACTCCAGTATTCTTGCCTGGAGAATCCCCAAGGACAGAGAAGCCTGGGGGCTACAGTCCATGGGGTCACAAAGAGTCGGACATGACTGAGCGACTAAGCACAGCACATACAGTCATCCACAGTGAATAAAAATGAAATCCATGTAGCACACATTCCTACTATTTCCACTTAACTAAAATATGCACAATAATATGGCAAGAGGAATATCATCCCTCTAGGATAAATGAAAATAGTAGGACTGAAGGAGGAAGAGAAAGAAGAGGAAGCAGTAGAGGGAGAAGAAATGGGGAGGCAGGGGAGGGGAGGGGAAGGAGAGCAACAACTAGAAATAATAAATATTAAGGACTTCCATGGGCCACCTGTCCTGTGATAAGTTCTGTGTAAATAGTTTATCTATAAAAGAGAAAAATATTAAACTTCCTACCCTGACAGGGCCTGCAAAACTTTGATCACAGCCTTACTCCCAGTCTTAAGTACAGTTTATATGGTAGTCATTTTCACTTCGTAAATCATAAATAAAGTCATTTAAAAAACTCTAAAAGGTCATCTGTTAAACCTTTAAACCTTCTCTCTTCAGTTAAGAAAATAATTGAACCATTTAAGACATTTTCATCATTTTTTCAAAAATATTTATTTAGTTAGCATGCAGCAGTTCTTAGTTGTGGCATGTAGGCTTATAGTTCCCGGGCCAAGGATCGAAGCCTAGGCCTCTGCATTGGGAGTGTGGATTCCTAGCCACAGGACCACCAGGGAAGTCCCCATCATTTTTTTCAGAGAAAGAGGATATACATTCTTTTCGTGAACAATTCTAGGAGATAGAATGACAAGCCCTTCCATATTTCAATGTTTTATCATCTGTAAATTCTTTCTTCATATAAGCCCTAATGTCTCTTGTACTTAAATAAGCCAATCATCAAAAATTCCCATCAGCATTGTTCTAACTGTTCTGATTATAGCCACCAAGAACTGGAGCCACACTTATTATATCTGTCTAGACTAGCATGATTTTTCTAAAACAGAAATCATTTTGCTACTTAAAACCCTTCAGTGACTCCCTGATGTCTATTCTATTGGATAAGATCTGGTTGCTTAGTGAAATCTCTAGGACCTCCTGCCACCAGTAGCTCCTTGAGAAGTGAATCTTGTCCATCTTGTTCATAACTGTAACCAAAATGCCTAGAACACTACCTGACCCACTGCAGACACTGAGCCAGTATCTGTTGAATGAAATAATTAATAAATGAATGCATGAATATCAGAGTTTCCATGACCCAATTTCTTCTCCCACCCTCTAGTAAAACTGAAATGCCAGGATCCTCCTATGCAAAGGCCTCTGCAGGTTTGCTTCAAGTTAGATTTGCTGTTCATATCATTCTTACCTCTTTTCTTGGTCTGATTAAGTCCAATACATCCTTCAGGACGTAGTTCAGGCTATCCCTCCTCTAGGAAGCTTTCACTGAACCTTTAGGCCAGGCCAAGATCCCTTTTTCTGTGCTTGCATAGTAGTGTGTGCTTACCTATATCACAATTCTTAGCTTGTAAACAAGTAAGAATGCTTATAATCTCCAAATCACATACTGTCTTCCTTTTTTTCTATGTTTCAAAAATGTTTACAATATGCTATTAAATGACATAAGTGCAGTTGTCATTGTTCATTGTTCATCATTAAATGACACTGTGTACCTTTCAGTTGTATGGTCTCTGTGTTCTGTATCTCGCTCATGATCCTACTGGAAGGCAGACCACACCCTGCATACAATGAGCACCCAAGAAGCTCTTGGGACTGTCAGGGATGCTGTGAAAACAAAACAAAACAAAACACGCGCACGCGCAAAATGTCCTTACTGTATATGTTGCCAGAATGTATCATGTTAAACGTTTTACTAGCCCTCCTGGCCAATCATTTATGCCATTCTAGGTATATTAGACCCTGATTTCTGGCACAAAAAAGCTAAAGAAAGATCCAACTCATGTTGCAGGCAGTATTTTAATTTTTTATTGCAGTCAGTACATATTTAGAGCATACCTAGTATGTTCCAATCAATGACATATTTATTCTTCTTCCTCTTACCTCACCTACTTCTCCTTATGCTCCATTTTCAGTTTGTATACAGCACATGTTTCTTGACAGAAGAAATGGATTGTTTAAGCATCCAGGGGCCCTTTATTTACAGTTTTGGTAGCTGTTGGAAGTCCAGAGGCCACAAGGGATGGCCAGATGGATTAGATTACGGAAATGGATTTATAAACAGGAGACAACTCTGTTGAATCAGAAGGACTAAAAGAGGCCAGATTCACTTAATCATTTTTATAGATGACCATAAGATTATAGAAAAGAATATATGAAGCTTATAAAGCTATCTCCTTAAAGCCTAGCAAGAGGTCTAGTATGACCATTGGGGAATCTTCTGACCAAATGCAGTATGAGCCCTGGCATGAAATTGGAAGCAAGTCACCTCCATTAATCAGACATGGAAGAAAGTAGCTGAGCTGAAATCAACAAAGACACCACTGAAATCAACAAAGACACCAACCTAGCCCTGTCTAAATAGGCAACAGGACAACTGTAAGCTTCCTTGAGGAGCAGAGCCTCCTCTGCTTTGTCTCACAGGACAGCTATTTCCATTCTCCTGGCCATTTCAATGAAAGAGGCATTTGCAAATCCTATGGCACCTGCTATAGATTGGAAATATGACAAATTCTTTAAAATGGTGGCCCTGAATTCAGACTGTAAAGCCTGACAATATTTCAGGCTTCTCTTGACCCAGATTTTACAGATTGAGGGAGAAGTATTTTCTGGTGTGTTTAATGGCAGACTCCAACACAGATTGAAGCCGGAAAGGCATGCAAACTACAGGGAATAGAAGGGGTGATTCTCCTCCCTGGCCATTAGCACCCATATCACCACACCCAGATACGACCGAGGCTCTGAGAGTTCTGCAAAGCTTCTCAGAAACCCTGCTACTCCTCAGATGTAACTTAGAAAAAGAATTTTTCTTTTGACTTTTTCTGGCAAACCTTACTCGACAGTAATTTATGGAGAAGAAGTCATGGATGAACTTTGTAGTGTTTCCAGTTAATGAGAAAAACCATATCTAAATTTTCCTCTTGGGTGCAATAGAAACAGGATTTAAACACTATTATTCAATAATGATTGGACACAGTGTTCCTGAACTTGACAAAGAAATTTACCTTTCAGCTAAGACCAAAACCAGGCAATTTCAGTTAACTGAAGATTTTCCCCACTTAAAAGAGGGTAGCAGACAAAGTTCATATGTAACCTTTCCTACTGAAAATACTATGTCAATATTTAGCTGTAACTAACAAACTCTACATGTATTAATTAACTGTACATGAGGTTTTTCTACTTTTTTTCTTTTTATAGTTATGGGTTGATTTCATATCAACTAAGCTGATTAACTAAGCTCCTTCATTTTCCTATACACTGAGGCAGAGCGGCAAAATGGTTTCCCAAAGTAAAGTCAGAGAATCGAGCTATTATAATTAGCTCACATTCAGTAGCAAGTTGTGGTTGTCTTCAGTCAACATCTGCTTCTATAATGATGTAGCTCCATTCATCCCCAGGAAAAAGAATTTGCAAAAGATTCAGTCCCATGGCACTAGAAAGTTAATAATACATATTCCCACTGGGATGGTATAAAAGATAAATGAGATAATATATGTGAAATGCCTCAAGCTCCTCAGAAGAAAGGTACTATACAAATTCAAAGTATTGTTATGAATAATAACAATAATTTAAAATATTACAGCTTTCTTTGGTCTACTCACCTAAAATAAAGTGGCTCCTTTGGACTATAAACTTCAAGAATAGATTTCTTAGTCTACATTTCTGCCACTCAGTCTTTACCAACAATCTCATGTGGGTCTTCTGATTATGTGACTGCATTATTTTCTATGATTCAAAAGTTGCTTTTTCTATAACAGTGCCACTTAGTGAAAGCAATTCTTGCCCCCGTTCATTTTCAATTGCCTCAAGTTACCATCTCAGATACCGACCCACCCCAAAAAAATCCTTGATGGTCAACACTCAAATTATGGAATACTCTTGTTTTTTCCCTTCCTTTCTGCCATGTATGAAAATTATTGAAACCCCTTGCTTGCTCTATTTGTGGAGATCATAAACTAGTAGAAAGTATGGGCTGGCACCTGCCATCTTCCTAGCTTTCACAGCACCCCATGATGAATTTGAAAGCATAAGTGAGACATCACGGAAGTGCAAGGTCACCAAGCACTTCTGACCTCCAGGCAGCTTTGCACTTTATGTGGCCAGTCACAGAAAGAAAACAGCCCTGCCCGAGCGCCCCAGGAGGGAGCCTGATTTCCGTGTGGCAGCACTGAGACCCTCAGTGACACCTGGAGTGCCAAGACGCCCTCCAGATTTTTGTCATTTTGCCTACAAAGGACCTGTCTTCTACCAGGCTTCCTCAGAGTCCAACCCTAAGGACAAGACTTCAAGTACAAGTCTTTTATTTGAGAGTCAATCTGAGAAGCAGCCATAGGAGACAGGGGAAAGGAGGTATGAGAAAGGAAGGCAGCTGATAAGACACTTATTATAAAGCCGGCAAGGGCTGAGGCTGTGGGCCAGTGGAGCTCAAGCCTGCTAGGGAGCTCTGGGAGATGGGACAGAATACACCATAGAGGTTTCCCTGGCAAGGAGCCGGGAAGTGGAAGTATTTGTCCACCAACTCTAATCAGTCATTATGGAAGGATGATGGAGGTAGGGGGGCATGGAGGAATTAACTGGCATTTCTGGCTGGCTCCTGGTATGGATCAGGCAGGTGTCCACAGTCAGAGAAAACCTGTAGACAAAACCAACAGGAGCTGACATCTGAAAGCCACAGGCCACTGGCCGCACCCAGGAATGAACAGCCTAGTATGCACGTGGGGATGCGTAAAGAAAAAAAAATTTAGACATCAATCCTTTTCACTCTACTCAGGGGCTCCTACCTGCCATTCCTCCCTGGAGCCCCAGCAGTCTGAAGAAGGAAGACCCTAAGGATGGGTTTTTCCCTCTCTCCATTGACCCTACCACCATGCCTTCCTTCTTCTGCAGGAAGATATTATTTAGGACAAACTTCCCACTCTAGTTAGTTGAGAGTCAGCCATCAGTACAAAATCCAAAATGCTCAAACAAATCACAGAGGCTGAGACCCAGAAATATTTTCACCTCACAGACCTCACCTGAGGCTTCCAGCAGAGTTCTCTTCTCTCTCTATTCTTCACCCTCGCCTCCTTCATTTTTTCAGGCATGAAGAAATAAAAGTAGACCTCCCACAAAAAGTTTATAGACCATCACGCATCAAGTATGGTGCGGGGCGGGGGGGGGGGGGGGGGGGGGCGGTGTTTCCCCAATGACTCAGTGGTAAAGAATCTGCCTACAGTGCAGGAGACACAGGAGAAGCTGGTTCAATCCCTGGGTCAGGAAGGTCCCCTGAAGGAGGACATGGCAACCCATTCCAATATTCTTGCCTGGAAAATGCCATGGACAGAGGAGCCTGGTGGGTGACAGTCCATGGGGTGGCAAAGAGTCGGACACAACTAAGCACGTATGCACGCTCATGTTAAGTATGGGTTATCCTACTTAGAAACTAGAAGTACTACTGCTTTGCTTTTATTTTACAATTTATTCTGAAGAAAGTGTCATAAACTGATTTTTACTCCAGAAGTTTTCTGATAGCCTTTGGCTACATGCACTAAAATTCCAACCTATCTGGGTTAAACATCAGCAGCTAAAATTAAAATCCTATGTAAGTTCAGACTGTTTCCACTGAACTAAGCAAATTCTTGTGGTGACAGGCCACTGAACATGTTTGAAGAAATATCCCAACAGAGCTTGGGACAGGACAAAAAGAACTGCAGGTATGGCCTTCTTTCCTCATTCCTAACCATTCCTACCCCCTCTCCACCATGCCCCACCAGCAAATGTTTCAGGAAGGACCAAGGTGGAGAAAAGTTCATAGGGACTGGGGAAGAGGCTTCATTGTTCAGGAATTGAATCAAAGAGGCAACTGGTGGAACTCTTCTTTCTTCCTCCACATCAAGCCTTATGTCCCTTGACAAGTCGAGAACAGCCCTTGAGATGATCAATCAGAGTGTTCTGCCTACGTTTTCCACTAGGAGTTTTATAGTATCCAGTCTTACATTTAGCTCTTGAGTTTATTTTTGTATGTGGTATGGGAAAATGTTCTAATTTCATTCTTTTACATGTAGCTGCCCAGTTTTCCCAGCACCAATTATTGAAGAGACTGTCTTTTCTTCATTGTATATTCTTGCCTCCTTTGTCATAGATTAATTGACCATAACTGCATGGGTTTATTTCTAGGCTTTCTATCCTGTTGCATCGATCTATGTGTCTGTTTTTATGCCAGGACCCTACTGTTTTGATTGCTGTAACTTTTTTTCAATCAATCAATCAACCAATGAGAGTTTAATAATAGAAGCAGCCAGGTATTCTAGAAAGATCAATGAAGGAGAAGCTAGGAAAGCTGGGTTCTCCCCTAGCCTTGTGCAAATTGGAGAGACATCATGAATTTTGGACTCAGAAATGAGCCTGGAGCTTCAAGGTGCTGGCATTGTCAGTTACTTGCTCTGTGACTTTGGGCAAGGTTATGAAATGCACTGAGCCTTAGTCTCCTATCAGGAAAATGGGAAATAGTTAATGCCTCCATCACATAGTTGTTACATAAAGCAGCTTATACATTTGGGGGCACAGTGGGTGCTCAGTGGCTGTCTTCTTCCTTTTTATGGGGACCAACATAATCAAGAGGAAAGAGTCCAGCTTCAGAGGGAGAGAGTTGGGTTCCAATTCCAGTGGTGCCATTCACCTTGGGGCTACCAGTGAGCTTCCATGTTGCACCATGCCCTAAGATGATTTGATAACTTTTGTTTTCCCTTCAAGCCCACTCTGGTATTTCAAAACTTACCAAAAATGAATGCAGTTGCCTTATATGTTCATTAAAAGAGCAATGGGTTAAATGCTCTGATGAAGTAAGGGGAACTATGTTTATCAGTCCACCTGGTGGCTCAGGTGCTAAAGAAACTGCCTGCCTGCAATGTGGGAGATCTGGGTTCAATCTCTAGGTCAGAAAGATCCCCTGGAGAAGGAAATGGCAACCCTCTCTAGCGTTCTTGCCTGGGAAATCCCATGGACAGAGGAGCCTGGCAGGTTACAGTCCATGGGGTTGCAAAGAGTTGGACACAACTGAGTGACTCACTTTCTTTTCATATTCCTGCTGGTTAGAGCAACTGAACAACAACAACAAAACTGATTCTCCCTCAGCAACTGGCTTCCTTGGGGAAGTAGGTGTTTGTAACCAATTAGGTGTCCAGCCGTAAACCCATCCTGTCCCTCATTCATCCTGGGATGAGCCTGGAGTTCCAGGGGCCAGGGCCTGCCAACATAGCAGCTGCCTGAAACAGGAGAAATCTGATGAGAGAGAAACTTAAAAAGGATTTGGGGAAAATTTTACTTGGTAATGTGCTTTGACACCCTCTCCTAGTAGTCTCAAGGAAATTTCAGTGAAAACAAAGTTGAATTTCACAGATTTTTTGGACGCTGGAGAGTATTGGGTTTTTTGGTTTGGGGTTTGTTTTTTTTTTAATTTTTTGGATGTGATATCAAGATAGGGACTTCTCTGGTGGCTCGAGTAGTAAAGAATCTGCCTGCCAATGCAGGAGATATAAGAGACTCGGGTTTGATCTCTGGGTCGGGAAGATCTCCTGGAGAAGGAAATGGCAACTCACTCCAGTATTTTTGCCTGGGAAATCCCACGGACAGAGAAGCCTGGTGAGCTATAGTCCATGGGGTTGCAAAGAGTCAGACACGACTAAAGCAACTTAGCACAGCACATAATGCTACAATGGGTCCAGGGCCCACTTCATGAATATGCAACATATATAGTCCCACAGGGACCCATGTTCAGAAAGACCCGAGAGATTGGTTTAATGTTTGCTGTTGCCACCTTAAAATTCTAAATAATTTTGTCTTTAAACATATATTTCATAAATGAAGCCCAAGAGGAGCATGTGCTTGAGCTTAAGCAGTACATGCAATATGGTCGTCCACCGTTTCTTGCTACTCCATTCATGTAGAGCTTTTGTGATGCCCCCATGAGCACAGAATTCTAATGGACCCATGATGCTTGGGAGTTCAGTGAGACTCAAAGTACATATAAGGTAAGTGTGTGATGTCTACAACTGACTAACTGGTCTGGAGAGGCCTTGTTTTCCATATAAACCAGAACTTGCTTCAAGCATGAAGCAAGCTGAACTTGCTTCAATCCCATTTGAAGAAACAGAAATGACTAAGGAGCCCTATCATGTCCTTTCTTACTGTGTTATTTCTCTGTATTAGTCAACCAGTTACAGGGTAAACATTTTTTTAAAAAGGTAGAGGAAGATAGGGCAAACCCTTTTCCTTTCTTTTCAGGCTTTCTTTACTAGTCAGTGAGCCAAAGGTAAAGAGAGCGAGTAGAATGCATGCGAACCAAGCAATGAAATTAAAATGGTTGGGTTCCTTTTGCGCAGCATTTCTGCCATTCTAATAAGAATAAAATTCATATATATATATACACAAACCACAAAATACAAATTGTGTCATTTGATGATTCCACACATGAGTTAAATGTTCTTATGTTTGCATTTAAAGCTATCATTCTTCAATATAAATATGAATGGTAAAATTCATCATAATAATTTAAATTTTTAATTTTTCTTTACTCAGAACCACATTAAATAGCAAATAAAAACCATCAGGAAAGTGAAGAGGTCAACCACAGGAGAAAGGAAAAGGCTTTGTATTTTAAGTTTAACTGCACTTTCCCCTGCTTTCTGAACAAGGGACTTTGCATGTTCATTTTGCACCACAGATTATAGAGCTGACCCTGGATGGGCCTCATGATGAGAACTAGAAAACCCAGACTCACAGGGGTTATACTTACATAAAAAAAAAAAAAAACCTGGATCTTTGTTCCCTTTCACTGCCAAAATTTGATACTCATACATCTTGCATTACCCCTCCTGCCATCACACTACTCATCTATTAGTGTAAAAATGCAGTCAGAATAGAGAGAAATACGGAACTAAGGCCTTCCTGAACCAGGTTCTGGGTATTGAAATTCAGGTGTGAAATCCAGTTGCTTTAAAAAGGAAGTAAAGAGTTGACTGCCCTACTCTACCCTGTCGCAGGAGAAGGAGAAGAAAGGCTGGAAACACTGAGCACTTCCTTACTCCCTAACAGCCACTGTGCCTTCATGTATGTCGTTTAATCTAGAAGGAGACAGCATTTCCTGCAGACTTTTCCTGGGATCCTATGGTGCCTGTACAAAGATTGCAAGGAGGGAGTTGCCTTAAGTGTCTTTTTCTTTCTTTTTTTTTTTCCTCTTACAATAAAACACACACAACACAAAATTTATCATTTTAGCCATTTTTAAGCGAACAGCTCTATGGCATTAAGCACGTTCACATTGTTCTACAACTGTCACCACCATTCATCTCTCCTTCTTAATTACAACTAAAACCTCCCAGGGAGTGTTCCTCTGAAATGTCCAGCTTCAATTGTGCTTTAAAGTTAAAGAGGGTAAAAGGAAACAGTAAAACCTTAAAAAATTTTTGCAGAAGTGGCCGAATCCATGGATGAAAGAGAGCCAAGAGAAAATGTCACCAGCATGAATCTGAGAATGTGAGATAAAAGGAATTTTCAAGAGTATAGTGTCCAACAATCTTCTTTTACATATTTTCAAGTCCTTGAAAAACTCCCAGAAAAATCTGTTATCAAGTAAAGCCATTTATCAGACTCACTTCAGGAGGACAGAACACCATCCTGACAGTTTTAATAGTAACTTAGAAGTTGTCAAGGATCTTTGTAGCATTTTAGGGTCTTACCTGGATAATTTTAAGGTGGGTTTTGCAAGGTGGCTGAGATGGGGCCAAGTTTGGGGCATAATTTAAGCTTTGGCCTGGTGGACACAACAAAAGAAGGGTTTTGAACAAGACATTATGAGCAAGCTGGTAATCTAAGTAAGTAGTTATTTTATTGATAGTTAATAGTTGTAGCTTCTAGGAACTATTATTTCCTGAAGCATGTGCTTAAGTTATTTTTGCTTGTTCTCAGTATTTTATATCATGAGGACAAGAAAATATGCCCAGTCCTAGTGTTGTTAAGGGGTTTTCAAGGTGGTGATAGTGGTAAAGAACCCACCTGCCAATGAGGTAGACTTAAAAGATGCATGTTCGATCCTTGGGTTCGAAAGATCCCCTGGAGGAGGGCATGACAACTCACTCCAGTATTCTTGCCTGGGGAATCCCACAGACACAGGAGCCTGGCTGGCTACAGTCTATAGGGTCACACAGAGTCAGACATGACTGAAGTGACTTAGTATGCATGTGGTGTTGTTAAACACAGGAACAAGAACTTATATGGGTTTCAGTTCTCAACATAAAGAAGTCAAGGCAAGAAGGGTTGAATAATTAACCCCAAACTCTATGAGTAGTTTGTAACAGAACTGAGGCTGAACTCAGAACATCTGACTACAAGTACACACACACAGACACACCCTACTGGAATGAATTACTTTCCCTTAAAATGAAAAACATGATATAATCACGCCACAAAAACTCTGGACAAAATGAAAGAGACCTCCAATTCTATCACCATAATGTCAATCACCTCTGTTATCTTCTTCCAGTTTCTCTTTGTACCCAGTGATTTTGTATTTTGTCTGTGTTAATTCTATTATTCACTTGCTCTCTCTCTCTCCAGATCTTGTTTCTCTAATGCCTTCTTGAGCAAGATGTGTGCTCTTTCTGATTCCCCTTTATGCTCCTCACTACTCCCCAGCATAGAAGAGAGTCTTTGCTTTTGTCAAAATAGCTCCAGTCATCTCAAATAGGGTGGGACCACAGAGATTCTACAACCATCTAATCAAAAAGAGCAGTTTTAACAGGCACAGGCTTCAGAGAATGGTTTTTCTCACTAGCCCAAATTGTCGGGCCCCCAAATCTCCAGGTAACTGACTGATGACAAAGGTAATGCCATGTGACTCTCCATCTTACTCATCCCTCACATTATTCTTTTCCTTCTTTCTCTGCTTTCACCCTCCCTTTCCCTAACCCCTGCTCTTCTCAAAAGGACTACTAAGCCTTCCACACGCAATACCTCACTTCTTTGGAGGCTCTCATTCCAGGAATGAGCAACAACTTTGCTAAAATTACAGTCACATTCTACAATGGGAGCATGTCCATGGCAATTTATTCTCAGTAACCTCATTCTCAGTAAAGGAATTCCTAAAAAGTTTTAAGGCACATCACTATTAACTTAATCATATTTACCATGAACATGAGGACTTGCCACTTAGAGAAATCTCACTGTGAGACTTTTTATACATCAAATAATTGCTTAAATTTCTTCATCCTCTAAATTAAGATTTCCCCAAATCAGGTGATCTGTCACTGCATTTGAATGAAGTTTCCAGGAGACATCCTTCTGAAATCTAAAATGAAACCTTAAAATAAAAATGCATCCTGATATCCAAAATAATACAACAATACAAGCCAGCAATATTCTTTCTCATATTCCTCATATCTCCATTCCTATGAAAGGAACCCTCACATTTCAGTAGCTGGGGAAGATCTGAAGTGCAGAGCAGATGTTGACAGATGTAAAAATCATTTAGGAAATGATCTCCAAAGAAAGGCAGGACTTCCCAGGTGGTGCAGTGGTAAAGAATCTACCTGCCAGTGCAGAAGACAAAGGAGACATGAGTTCAATCCCTGGGTGGGGAAGATCTCCTGGAGTATGAAATTGCAACCCACTCCAGTATTCTTGCCTGGGAAATCCCATGGACAGAGGAGCCTGGCAGACAACAGTCTATGGGATTGCAAAGAGTTGGACACAACTGATCAACTAAGCATGCACGCACTCCAAAGAAAGGCACTATTCCATGAGAATAGTATATTTCACCCCAGATCTAGTTCAAACAATGCAAACTGGCATTATCTGACATTCTAATTGGCTCCATTTCCTTATTGACCAAATAGCCTATGTTTCTCATTATTCTAGTCATTTCTCATTATTCTACTCAGAACACTGCACAGCATGAGGCCTCATTGCAAAGATAATGCATCTTGACTGATCAGGACTTCTCTGAACCACCCAATACTTATTTCTATGTGCACCGCACACACTGCCCTATCAACATTGGCTTGACTTTGAGAAGGAGATCATTGAATAAGGGTGTGGGCTCCATCTATGTAGAGGCTGGGGAGGGTTCACTGTTGTTGTTGTTTAGTCCCTAAGTCATGTCTGACTCTTTGCAACTCCATGGACTGCAGTACACCAGGCCTTCACTATCTCTAGGAGTTTGCTCAAATTCATGTCCATTGAGTCAGTGATGCTATTTATCTAACCATCTCAACTTCTGTTGCCCCCTTCTCCCCCTGTCCTCAATCTTTCCCAGCATCAGGGTCTTTTCCAATGAATCAGCTCTTCACATCAGGTGGCCAAAGTATTGGAGCTTCAGCTTCAGCATCAGTCCTTCCAGTGAATATTCAGGGTTGATTTCCTTTAGGATTGACTGGTTTGATCTCCTTGCAGTCCAAGGGACTCTCAAAAGTCTTCTCCAGCACCACAATTTGAAAGCATCAGTTCTTCAACACTCAGCCTTCTTTATGGTCCAACTCTCACATACATACATGACTACTGGAAAAACCATAGCTTTGATTATACAAACCTTTGTCAGCAAAGTGATGTCTCTGATTTTTAATACGCTATCTAGGTTTATCACAGCTTTCTTCCAAGAAGCAAGCAGCTGTTCATTGTTAAAGGTAATAGAATGACAATTGCCCAAGAAAAAGTGCTGAAATCAACTAGTCACCTCTTTGTTGATTTCACTACTTCCTGCTGGATGCTTTGTTTGTCAGTGAGTCTATCAGAACGTAGACCTGAATCACAGTTGAACAATTTGAGAACTTTCCCGTCAAAATTACTCCACCCTCTCTGAGCCTGTCCCTGAGAGACCCCTAAAAACCTCTGGGAAAATAAATGGGATACAGCCAAATAGGTGACTACTGAATGAGTCAGCAGGGATTTTACTTAACCAGCTCAAAAAGACAAAACTTCTTGTGGACAGAGACCACTGGTGTGCACATGCTAAGTCACTTCAGCTGTGTCCAACTCTGTGACACCTTGGACTGTAGCCTGCCAGGCTCTGCTGTCCATGGGATTCTCCAGGCAAGAATACTGGAGTTGCTTGCCATGCCCTCCTCCATGGGATCTTCCCAACCCAGGGATCAAACCCACGTCTCTTATGTCTTCTGCACTGGCAGGCAGGTTCTTTACCACTAGTGCCACCAGGGAAGCCCAGACAGAAGCCACTTAGTAATCCTTAAAGCCAGAGCATTTACGGCAATAACTGTTAGACCCTCAATATTTATTTGCCTGTCTTTTGGGGCAAAAGTCACTTCCTCAGCAAGGCTATCTCATAGTCCCCAGAAGGGAGCAGATAGCACCATTATATACTCTCATACTCCTTACACATTTTCATTGAGGATTGTCTGTGATTACACGTGTGTATTTACTTAATTAATATCTATATTTCTTCACTAGACTCTAAACTCCATTCATGCAGGCTCAGAGGCACTCAATATGTATTTGTTAAATGTTGTTGAAAGAAAGTAAAAAGCTCAACAAACATACCTTGAGTCAAAGCTAAACTATTCTTCAGTAGATTACCTTCTGAATAAGATCCATACTTTCCCCATAACATTTAATAGCTAATAATTGCCACACCATTTGGTTAGTTTGATTTCTTCTTTGTAAATTTGTTTAAAGCATCTGGTATTTTCCAGGTAGATGCCTACTTAAAATGAGCTGTTTGTAGCCTGTAAATATAACTGCAATTTCAAGCCAGATCCAGAGATGCAGAAGAGAAGTCAATAGAAATTTATACCCGGTTGGCCTGCCAACTCCTTTTTTAACTTCATTCACAATAGGCAAGCAGCCTTTCAGAAATGATAAGTGGATCCTTAAATACAAATTTTAAAAACTGGAATAAAAATACTTATACACAAGCATTCATACCAGCCTTATTCACAATAGCCAGAAGCTGGAAACAACCCAAATATTCATCAATGGATGAATGGATAAACAAAATGTGGTATATCCATACAATGGAATGTCATTTAACTACAAAACAATAAAGTACTGATACGTGATACAACATGGATGAACACTGAAAACATTATGCTGAGTGAAAGAAGCCAAACACAAAAGGTCATGCATTGTATGATTCCATTTACTAATATATGAAAAGTTCAGAACAGGTAAATCCATAGACAAAGAAAGCAGATTAGCAGTACTTGCCAGGGACTGAGGGTAGGCAGGAATAGGGAAAGACGACTAATCAGATATGCTTCCCCGGTGGCCCAGTGATAAAGAATCTGCCTTCAATGCAGGAGATATAAGAGAAACGGGTTCGGTCCCTGGTTGGTAAGATCCCCTGGAGGAAGGCATGGCAACCCATTCCAGTATTTTGCCTGGAGAATCCCACGGACAGGGGAGCCAGGCACGCTGTGATCCATGGGGTCACAAAGAGTTGGACAACGACTGAAGCAACTGAGCATACACTAATCAGACACAGGGTTTCCATCTGAGGTAATGAGAAATTTCTGAAACTAGACAGAACTGATAGCTGCATAGCATTGAGAATGCACTTATGCCACAGAATTGTACACTTTAGAATGGGTACAGCTATGGTGACAGGTTTCATCATTGTGTCTCTGTGCCTGCATGTATGCTCAGTCGCTTCAGTTGTTTCCAATTCTCTGGGACCCAGTGGACTGTAGCAGCCAGTTTCCTCTGTTCCTGGAATTCTCCAGGCAAGTATACTGGAGTGGGTTGCCACGCCCTCCTCCAAGGAATTTTCCTGACCCAGGGATTGAACCCTTGTCTCGTGCACCTCCTGCATTGCAGGCAGATTCTTTACTGCTGAGCCACCAGGGAAGCCCTGTGTTTGAATGTTTTACCATAGTTTTTTAAATTTTCCTTTTCTAGCCACACCGTACAGCATCTCAGATCTTAGTTCCCTGACCAGGGATCAAACCCATGCCCCCTGCATTGGAAGCACAGAATCTTAACCACTGGACCTCCAGGGACATTTCCTACCATAATTTTTAAAAAGCTAAAAATAAAACTGGAATCAAAATTCACAAGCTCAAAAAACAAAGAAATCAGTAGCCTTTACAAGAGGAAATTATTAGCCTCGTATTAATAATTCACACTTTCACACACTGAATTAGGTTATTACTACTATTTACACCACCGCTTCTACAAAATTGACACTAAGTTTCCCAAACAAGACAAAGAAAAAAACTAATGAGATTAAATTGAGACTTAGAAAAGCAATTACTGTGTTTAAATGAGTTCTTCCAGATTTAGGAAGATAAAAATTTAAATGGCAAATCTATGAAATAATACATATCCCTAAATATTTTTGTTGATATTTCTAAGCACACCAGCCAAGAGTCAAAGAACAGGCTTTACAAGCTGAGGCAAGTTAATACCTACTCTGGCCCTCAGCTCTTTCATCTCTAAAGTGAAAGGGTAAGATGAAAGAATTCTGCATTTTTAAGGTAATTTCCTAAGAATTAGTCAGAGAAATTGATGGTGTGGTTTTTCATGCCAACAGTTCAGGGATTTTTATCATGCTACCTAATTAGTTGGAACCAACCATTTCTAATAAAGGAAGCTTAGACCAAGAATAGCAAACTCAATGAGAGATATGCTTCTATGAGCCAGGCAGGTAATTAAATAAGTGAGGGACACTAGGTGGTAACAATAATGAATCAAAGAACTAGTGCCTATCAAAATGGGGCAGCCCCTATTCAACTCCAGCTGGTTAGTGCTTCAAGCAAATGTGGGCCCAGTAATGCCAGAGCTTCCTGAAAAGGGGAAAGCCAGAAATTCAGACTTTTACATGAAAATTCCAGATTTTGAAATGTTTGCATATAGTTCAAGTTTTTCTAAAAAAAAAAAAAAAAAAAAAACTTGTGCAGACCAAATTAAACATTTCTACCAGGCTTTATATAGCCTAGGATCCCCAATTTTCAACCTCTGGTTGAAATATTTATTCACATACTTAGCTGGCATTGCTGACCAGAAAGCCACTGTGTGTACCTAGGATTCTACAATACCCGCCCCTGAGACACAATATAATATAGCTTGACTCAACCCATTCTCTAAGGTATTTATTTAACACACATTTTTGGATAACTATGAACAGTATGAAAAGGCAAATGATAGGATACTGAAAGAGGAACTCCCCAGGTCGGTAAGTGCCCAATATGCTACTGGAGATCAGTGGAGAAATAACTTCAGAAAGAATGAAGGGATGGAGCCAAAGCAAAAATAATACCCAGCTGTGGATGTGACTGGTGATAGAAGCAAGGTCTGATGCTGTAAAGAGCAATATTGCATAGGAACCTGGAATGTCAGGTCCATGAATCAAGGCTGGAAGTGGTCTGTTATGGCAAGAGTGAACAGCAACATTATAGGAATCAGCAAACTAAAATGGACAGGAATGGGTGACGTTAACCCAGATGACCATTATATCTACTACTGTGGGCAGGAATCCCTTAGGAGAAATGGAGTAGCCATCATGGTCAACAAAAGAGTCCAAAATGCAGTACTTGGATGCAATCTTAAAAACGACAGAATGATCTCTGTTCCTTTCCAAGGCAAACTATTCAATATCACGGTAATCCAAGCCTACGCCCCAACCAGCAACGCTGAAGAAGCTGAGGTTGAACGGTTCTATGTAGACCTACAAGACCTTTTAGAACTAACACCCAAAAAAGATGTCCTTTTCATTATAGGGGACTGGAATGCAAAAGTAGGAAGTCAAGAAATACCTGGAGTAACAGGCAAATTTGGCCTTGGAGTATGGAATGAAGCAGGGCAAAGACTAATAGTTTTGCCAAGAGAACACACTGGTCATAGCAAATACCCTCTTCCAACAACACAAGAGAAGACTCTACACATGGATATCACCAGATGGTCAACACCAAAATCAGATTGATTATATTCTTTGCAGCCAAAGACGGAGAAGCTCTATACAGTCAACAAAAACAAGACCAGGAGGTGACTGTGGCTCAGATCATGAACTCCTTATTACCAAATTCAGACTTAAATTGAAGACAGTGGGGAAAACCACTAGACTATTCAGGTATGACCTAAATCAAATCCCTTATGATTATACAGGGGAAGTGAGAAATAGATTTAAGGGACTAGATCTGATAGACAGAGTGCCTGATGAACTATGGATGGAGGTTCATAATATTGTACAGGAGACAGGAATCAAGACCATCTCCAAGAAAAAGAAATGCAAAAAAATAAAATGGCTGTCTGAGGAGGCCTTACAAATAGCTGTGAAAAGAAGAGAAGCGAAAGGCAGAGGAGAAAAGGAAAGATATACCCATTTGAATGCAGAGTTCCAAAGAATAGCAAGAAGAGATAAGAAAGCCTTCCTCAGCGATCAAGGCAAAGAAATATAGGAAAACAACAGAATGGGAAATACTAGAGATCTCTTCAAGAAAATTAGAGATACCAAGGGAACATTTCATGTAAAGATGGACTCGATAAAGGACAAAAATGGCATGGACCTAACAGAAGCAGAAGATATTAAGAAGAGGTGGCAAGAATACACGGAAGAACTGTACAAAAAAGACCTTCATGACCCAGATAATCATGATGGTGTGATCACTCATCTAGAGCCAGACATCCTGGAATGTGAAGTCAAGTGGGCCTTAGAAAGCATCACTACGAACAAAGCTAGTGGAGGTGATGGAATCCAAGTTGAGCTATTTCAAATCCTGAAAGATGATGCTGTGAAAGTGCTGCACTCAATATGCCAGCAAATTTGGAAAACTCAGCAGTGGCCACAGGACTGGAAAAGGTCAGTTTTCATTCCAATCCCAAAGAAAGGCAATGCCAAAGAATGCTCAAACTACCACACAATTGGACTCATCTCACACGCTAGTAAAGTAATGCTCAAAATTCTCCAAGCCAGGCTTCAGCAATATGTAAACCGTGAACTTCCAGATGTTCAAGCTGGTTTTAGGAAAGGCAGAGGAACCAGAGGTCAAATTGCCAACATCCGCTGGATCATGGAAAAAGCAAGAGAGTTTCAGAAAAACATCTATTTCTGCTTTATTGACTATGCCAAAGCCTTTGACTGTGTGGATCACAATAAACTGTGGAAAATTCTGAAAGAGATGGGAATACCAGACCACCTGATCTACCTCTTCAGAAACCTATATGCAGGTCAGGAAGCAACAGTTAGAACTAGACATGGAACAACAGACTGGTTCCAAATAGGAAAAGGAGTAAGTCAAGGCTGTATATTGTCACCCTGCTTATTTAACTTATATGCACAATACATCATGAGAAAAGCTGGGCTGGAAGAAGTACAAGCTGGAATCAAGATTGCCGGGAGATATCAATAACCTCAGACATGCAGATGATACCACCCTTATGGCAGAAAGTGAAGAGGACCTAAAAAGCCTCTTGATGAAAGTGAAAGAGGAGAGTGAAAAAGTTGGCTTAAAGCTCAACATTCAGAAAATGAAGATCATGGCATCCAGTCCCATCACTTCATGGGAAATAGATGGGGAAACAGTGGAAACAGTGGCTGACTTTATTGATTTGGCCTCCAAAATCACTGCAGATGGTGACTGTAGCCATGAAATTAAAAGACGCTTGCTCCTTGGAAGGAAAGTTATGACCAACCTAGATAGCATATTAAAAAGCAGAAACATTACTTTGCCAACAAAGGTCCATCTAGTCAAGGCTATGGTTTTTCCAGTGGTCATGTATGGATGTGAGAGTTGGACTGTGAAGGAAGCTGAGCACCGAAGAATTAATGCTTTTGAACTGTGGTGTTGGAGAAGACCCTTGTGAATCCCTTGGACTGCAAGGAGAACCAACCAGTCCATTCTAAAGGAGATCAGTCCTGGGTGTTCATTGGAAGGACTGATGCTAAAGCTGAAACTCCAATACTTTGGCCACCTCATGCAAAGAGTTGACTCACTGGAAAAGACCCTGATGCTGGGAGGGATTGGGGGCAGGAGGAGAAGGGGATGACAGAGGATGAGATGGCTGGATGGCATCACCAACTCGATGGACATGAGTTTGAGTAAACTCTGGGAGTTGGTGATGGACAGGGAGGCCTGGCGTGCTGCGATTCATGGGGTCACAAAGAGTCGGACACGACTGAGTGACTAAACTGAACTGAACTGTGTGCCCCAGACAGTACCAAGCACCCTGGCTACACAACAAGGAGCAAAAATTGGAACTGTTCCTGTCCTCATATTACTTACAATCCAGTGGGGTAGATGAACCTTAAGCAAAGAATCATTGTAACAGATGGGTCATTATAAGATGTGCAAAGTACCCTCAAGGAAACGAATCCAGTGCTAGAGGGACATATAATAAAGGAGCTCTAGTATGATCTATGACAAGCCGAGACAGCATGTTACAAAGCAGAGACATCACTTTGCCAACAAAGGTCCGTCTAGTCAAAGCTATGGTTTTCCCTGTAGTCATATATGGATGTGAGAGTTGAACTATAAAAATGGCTGAGCACCAAAGAATTGATGCTTTCAAATTGTAGTGCTGGAGAAGACTCTTGAGAGTCCCTTGGACTGCAAGGAGATCAAACCAGTCAATCCTAAATGAAGTCAGTCCTGAATATTCACTGGAAGGACTGATGCTGAAGCTGAAGCTTCAATACTTGTGGCCACCTGATGTGAAGAGCCAACTCATTAGAGGAGACCCTGATGCTGGGAAAGATTGAAGGCAGGAGAAGGGGATGACAGAGGATGAGATGGTTGGATGTCATCACTACCTTAAAGGACATGATTTTGAGCAAATTCCAGGTAATAGTGAAGTACAGGGAAACATGGAGAGCTGTAGTTCATGGGTTTGCAAAGAGTCAGACATGACTTAGTGACTGAACAACAACAGTATGATCTAAGTTGTCAAAGAAGGCTTCCATGAGCAAGTGGCATTTAATCTAAGGTCCAAACCATGAGTTGAAATCAAATGGGTAGAGGACGGAGCGAGCAGATATTGGTCTGGGTAATCTTCAGCTGCAGAAGTCTTGCTGGCAGGGTGGGTGTGGGGAGTAGGAGGAACAGAGGAAAGGTCCAAGTGGCTGGAACATAAAAAGAAGGGAGAAAAGGCAGGAGTGGTAAAGCTGAAGAGGATGGTAACGCCCAGCCCTTGTAGGGCCTTCAAGGCCAGTTGAACCTTTTGGTCTTTGTCCTGTGAGCAATAGAAAATGACTGAAGTATTTTAAGAAGGGACTAACATGATGCTATGTAAGCCTAGAAAGTTTCACAATGGCTCCTGAGTAGATGTACTGAAGTGGGTGCGCCAAGTGGAATCGGATTCAGGTTGAGCTCATGACAGAGGCCAATATAGTAGTTTAGACTAAGAGGAAGAAATAAAGGGGTTTGAGAAATGTTTTAGGGAGTAAAATCAACAAGAAATTAATGGACTTGATAGTGGGAATTAAGAGAGATAAGATGGTTAAGACTGATTCTCAGCTCTTGGAATGAATAAATGGATGGTTGATAGTGCCAATTATGATAAAAGGGAACACTTCCGGAGGGAAGATGTCCTGAATGTGGTTTTGCAATGCTGAGTTTGGCTTACTTTTGAGACACTCAAGTGGACACATCAAGTAGCCAGCTAGGTTTACAGGTCTTCTATAGACAGAAATTTAGGCATCATTAGCATTGGAGAAGGAAATGGCAACCTACTCCAGTGTTCTTGCCTAGAGAATCCCAGGAATGAGGGAGCCTGGTGGGCTGCCATCTATGGGGTCGCACAGAGTCAGACACAACTGAAGCAACTTAGCAGCAGCAGCAGCAGCAGCAGCAGCATGTAGATAAAAACAGAACTTATGAGTCCTAATGGAGTCAATCAGGGAATAATTATAGAGTAGAAACAAAGGAAGACCTAAAATCTCCAACATGTGCTGGCTTAGTAGAGGAGGATTAGCTAGGAAATAGGCTAAACAGGATTAGCCAGAGAGATAAGAGGAAAATTAAGAGAAGTGGGGTCACCGAATTCAAGAGAGGAGAGCATTTCAAGTGATGCAAGTGGCTGATGGTGCTGAAGAGGGTGTGGAGAGAAGGGAACCCTCCTATACTGTTCATGGGAATGTAAGTTGGTGCAGCCACTATGGAGAATGTATGGAAGGTCCTTTAAAAACCAAAAGTAGAGCAACCATACAACCCTGCAATCCCACTCCAGAAAAAAACATGATCCAAAAGGATGCATGCATCCCAATGTTCATTGCAGCACTGTTTACATTGCCAAGACATGGAAGCCACCTAAATGTCCATCAATAGATGAATAGATAAAGAAAATGTGGTACCTATATACAATGGAATATTGCTCAGCCATTAAAAAGAATGAAATAATGCCATTTGCAGCAACATGGATGGACCTAGAGATTGTCATACTGAGTGAAGTATGTTAGACAGAAAAAGATCATACGCTATCATATATGCAGAATCTAAAAAGAAATGATACAAATGAACTTATTTACAAAACAGAAACAGACTCACAAACTTAGAGAATGAATTTATGGTTTCCAGAGGGGAAGGGAGGGGAGGATATTTAGGGAGTTTGGGATGGACGGGTACACAGTGCTATATTTAAAATGGATAACCAACAAGGACCTACCGTATAGCACAGGGAACTCTGTTCAATGTCATTTGGCAGCCTGGGTGGGAGGGGAGTTTGGGAAAGAATGGATGCATGTATATGTATGGCTGAGTCACTTTGCTGTGCACCTGAAACTATCACAACACTGTTAATTGGCTATACCCCAATACAAAATTAAACATTAAAAAGAAACCCACGTGGCAATTCATTTAACCCATGCCAAATCCTCTCATGCCTGAAACTCAGGCTCTCCTCGTAAGTTTCTTCAAATATTTACAGTGTCCATAATACAGTAGGATCTCTCTCAGGCAGAAAAATTGAAGGTGGCTCCACTCTTCTGGCTACAATTAATAGCAAGTGACTTCAATGCTGAAAGATTTTTCTAGATAGAAGAAACATACTGAGAACAGATCCCTGAGATGCTGCCAAGCTCTCTTGAGTCACTCTTTAAACCCTTCCTCCCCAGGCTCTTATATTCTCCCGGGGCCAGGATATTGCATCCTCCCATTGGCACTGGGACAATAGTTTTGTAACTGATTTACTTGTGTCTGGTCTTCCTCCCATAGCCAACCCAGCCTTTATTTAATCTATAATTAATCTTTCTTTTAAAAGTTTTTTTCACTGCATACTCATCAGACTGGCAAAAACTGAAAAGATGAACAATACCAAGTATTAATGTGGTTATGAAGAACTGCATCTCTCATCCATTGCTGGTAAGAGTAGTTAACAACCACCTTGGAGAACTATTTGGCAGTAACTCAAAAGATATATTTTATATCTTTAAAAGATAAAGATATATTTGACCTATGCCCCAATGTCCCCACTCCTAGAGAAACGAGTGCATGTGTCCACCAAGAGACATGAACAAGAATGTTCACAGAAGTTCAATTTATAATAGCACCAAACTGCAAACAATTGACATTTCCATTAATAGGAGAAGTGATAAAGTGTAGCATATTCACTCAATGAAATGCTACTTAGGAACAAAAAGGAACTGCTTATCCCAAATATCCAGTTGAGTGAAAGAATCTAGTCATAAAATAATTTATACTACATGAGTCAATTATATCAAGTTTAACAACAGTTTCAACAACGTCTCTTAGTAGTAGCTAAGAGGTGAGGGTGGGGCAGTTATTCACTGGGAAAGTACATAAAAGGCCTTCTTGGCTAATGGAAACATTCCATATCTTTGTCTGAATGGTGATTACATGGGCAGAAGTTACCCATATAAGGGTGATTACATTTATAGAAATTCATCAAACTGTTTACTTAAGAACTGACCATCTTATTTTATGTAAATTATACTTCAACTAAAGACAAGCAGTCCAAAAAAAGAAAAAAATAAGCAGTCTCTTGTATCATATAATATTGTACATCAACTGTACAATAGAAAAATGGAAAAAGCTATTGCATATTAACCATGAACATTTAAAAATCTTTTGAATCTGCCTCTTCCCTAATTTCCAAATTGAATCCAGTTCTAAGATCTCTGCCTGGTTGTCAAGGTCTTCCATCACCTGGGCCAGCCTGACCCTTCATCACTTGGTCCCACCCGATCTGTTTCAACAGTCTCCCTCTGCAAGTGAACATCTAACAGAAAACCACCACGATCTTGCTCATACCATTCCACCACCCTGCATGTCCCTCTCTCTTTCTTTTCTGTAAGCCAAATCCTTTAGGTAAAGCACTAATTCACTTTCTCCTGCACTTACCCTACAGTGGTATTTCCCTTATTTATCATTCCTTTAGCATAACCATGTATTATCTTACTTGACACTGCCTTACACTGGCTTGTATATAATCTTAAATTTAATTTCTAATAAATCACATAAATTATATAATATCTATAATTTATAGCAAGCACATGACTTTTCTCCCTGCTCTGTTATAAATTCTAGAAGGCTAGAACTAAATTTTCTCTACCAAATCCCTTACTCTCTCCCAGTACCTAGCATAATAGCACATACTTAGTGAGTGCTCAGAAGTACTCCTTGAGCCTCAAGGTCAAATTAAAAATAACAATAATTATTAATGACGTGGAATAGAGAAACGTCCTCTGTTAGAATGTTAAAATTATCAGAGTTGACCAGTCCAAGTTTGGTGCATGAAACAGGGCACTCAAAGCCAGGGCACTGGGCCAACCCAGAGGGATGGGATGGGGAGGGAGGTGCAATGAGGGGTTTGGGATGGGGGACACGTGTACACCTGTGGCTGATTCATGTCAATGTATGGCAAAAACCACCACAATATTGTAGAGTAATTAGCCTCTAATTAAAATAAATTAATTAATTTAAAAAATTATCAGATTTGATACAGGCAAATAGATACAATTTTTAATGGCAATCTCTATAGATTATTTTTTATTAGCCCATATTGATAACCTGCTCAGTTTTCCTTTCTGGTTTCCCTTCCTCCCTTCCCCTAATAGTTCGAATCTGATCACTTTTCAGATATACTGCTGCTGCTACTGCTGCTAAATCACTTCAGTCGTGTCCGACTCTGTGCGACCCCATAGACGGCAGCCCAACAGGCTCCCCCATCCCTGGGATTCTCCAGGCAAGAACGCCGGAGTGGGTTGCCATTTCCTTCTCCAATGCAGGAAAGTGAAAAGTGAAAGTGAAGTCGCTCAGTTGTGTCTGACTTGTCGCGACTCCATGGACTGCAGCCCACCAGGCTCCTCCGTTCATGGGATTTTCCAGGCAAGAGTATTGGAGTGGGGTGCCATTGCCTTCTCCATTCAGATATACGCCTTAACTTCAAATTCTTATCTCAGAGTCTGTTTCTGAGGAAACTCCAACTAAGACCATAGGGAAAAAGCATTCCCTGAAGATGAAGGTGGAGTGTTTGTAAAGCTGGGGTAAAAGAAAGCAGAAGGGCAGAAAAGGGAAAGAAGAGTGAACAGAAGGGACTAGAATGAGAGCAGTCAAGACTGAGACGCCACTTTCCATGCCTGATGTTCACAGATGTATCCAAGTGAGACTTCCTACTGGACAAGACTCTTCAGTTTCAGAATTCTTTGCATCAACACCAAGCACAGCTAGTACACACCAAGTACAACTAGACTCTAGAGAATGCTTTTGTTGTTGTTGTTGGCTACTCTTAAAATTGTACCTAACAGTTCATGAACTCAAAATTCTCCCCATGCTCACTTGTAGCACCAGTGGCCTTTTCAGGAAGTTTTCTGATTTCAGTACTCATTGTAAAAGACTCTGGAGACAAAAGGGTTATACAAAGGTTAAGTATTTTTGCTTTAGATATCTTGGGAAAATGTGTTATTTATTTATCACAAAAGAGAAGCTGAAAAAAGAAAAGCAGGCAAGTGATACAGGAGGAAAAAACATATCTTAAGTAAAACTAAACAATGTGACCTTTCCTTTGTCTAAAAAGTCTCCAGGAAATCAGTATAATCTGGCAGGTGAACTTTCTAACAGTAATAAAGGAATCAATTTGTGCTTTAAGATATAGCAGAAGACACTGGTGAAATCAGAAAGCCTTCTAGAAGTGGAACAATTTTCCCAATCTTTTGTGACAGTTAAGAAAAAAGAGCTTGAAATGAGGATGGAAGAAATTCTGCATCAAGATATCATTTTCATAACCATAATCATTCTCCAATTAAAAATTTACCTTTGAAAATATTTTAAGAAATACCACAGAACCCATAGTTAGTAATGTTTTCTCTGTCCTGCCATTGGTATTTTTCTTCCTTTGTTTTTCTGACATTGTTGGGGACTGATCTCACATAATCTAATGCCAGATATAACTTTGTACCCGCTAAGACAAGCTCTGCCAGAGATGTCCAGAAAACCTGTAAAAAAAAACACATCATTTTTAAAAGGTAGATTTTTATTTTATTCTCCTATGGAAGTCTAAAAATATGCAGGCCAAGGCTACTATGGGATTCCCAGATAGCGCTGTGGGAAAGAATCTGCACACCAATGCAGGAGATGTGGGTTCAATCCCTGGGTCAGGAAGAGCCTTTGGAGGAGGAAATGGCAACCCACTCTAGTATTCTTGCCTAGGAAATCCCATGGACAGAGGAGCCTGGAGGGCTACAGTCCAAAGGGTCACAAAGAGTCGGACATGACTTGGTGACCGAAAGCAACAACAACATAAATTCTTTGACATGTCTTCCATCAGGAGATGTGGCCTAATTTCACCACTTCTTGAATTCGGTCTAATCTGTGACTCCTTTGACCAACAAAGGACAGCAGAAATGATGCTATGCTAGTTCTAAATCCAGGCTTTAAGAACCAGTGCCTTCTAACTCAGTCTTTTGGAGCCCTGAACCATCACGTAAGAAATTTGAGTACACTTTCAGAGCACCCAGTGGAGAGGTCTTCCAGCCATCCCCAACAGAGTGCCATAGATGTGACGGAAGCCATCCTGGATCTTCCAGACCAGAGGAGCCATTAATTGAATACCATCAAATAACCCCAATCAACAGGACATGAAACAGAAGAACTGCCCAGGAGAACCCTGAACCGAATTTATTCCCCCACAAAATCATGAGATGCAATAAACATGTTGCTCTTTAAGGGCATTAAGTTTGGGGTTTGGCTTTTTCACAGCAGTAGATAGTGAAACACAGGCAAAAGATCCTTATTGGTCTATGGACTTTATAAGTTTTTAAGCCTATAAAACACTTGGGATTTCAGGGCCTTCGTAGGCCCTCTTTCTGTTTCTCTAGTTTTTACTACTAAAGCAGTACCCTTGGTTTTAAAAGCCAGATGGTTCCAGAAGAGAAAAAGTAAGAAGGGGGTCATGGCAGGTACAGAATCAGGGCTGGCTGGATATCTGTTTATTGAATGAAGACTAAAACAACCTGCTGCATAACTGTCCAGTCCAGTTAAGCAGGAAGGAAAGATGGTCCTCCAATAAAAACTATTCACTAGGTTGGATTTTTCTCTTGAGATGAATCCCTTTGAAGATACAAGAATGTATTAAATAGGGTTCCAGAAATGAACAACCCCCAAGCTCTCCATAATTTATAAGATTTTTTAGAACCAAATCCACTTGTAAAAATGGTGACTGCCTGCTTTTGCTTTGGAAGCAAAAGTTGAAAAACACCATAATGATAGACTTCTTAATCAGGCCAGTGTTTCACATCCTCTGTGTGTGCTTACATTTTGCCTATATAAACATTTGGAATCTGCCCAAATTATTAATTGTTCTTAGTAATTGGGTCAGGAGTAGCAAGAATAATCAAAAAGAAGTCTCAAGCTTCAAATGAGCATGTAGTTTCAAACCAAATATCAAAACTGCCTAAAGTGAGTTGTGGGGCATCTCTCTGCCTCCCCAGATGGAATACTTAATGAAATAGCATGCACGCATGCCAAATCATTTAGTCATGTCAACTCTTTGTGACCCTATGGACTGTAGCCTGCCAGGCCCCTCTGTCCATGGGATTCTCCAGGTAAGAATACTAGAGTGGGTTGACATGCCCTCCTCAATGAAATAGCATGGGACTAAAAAGAATATAAAAGCATGCAAATATAAATTAGAAGGCAGAAAGATCTAATATAAAGGGGTCATATAAGGAATTAGGAGACTTAAGAACTCTAAGTATGCCAACAATTAGTAACTTTAGACAAACCCAATCTCCCTGGGCCTTATGTCCACTGAGTCGATGATGTCATCCAACCATCTCGTCCTCTGTCATCCCCTTCTCCTGCCTTCAATCTTTCCCAGCATCAGGGTCTTTTCTAATGAGTTGGCTCTTCTCATCAGGTGGCCAAAGTATTGAAGCTTCAGCGTCAGTCCTTCCAATAAATATTCAGGGTTGATTTCCATTAGGATTGACTGGTTTGATCTCCTTGCAGTTCAAGGGACTCTCAAGAGTCTTCTCCAACACCACAGTTCAGAAAGCATCATTTCTTCAGTACTCAGCCTTCGTTATGGTCCAACTCTCACATCCATACATGACTACTGGAAAAAACATAGTTTTACTATACAGACCTTTGTCAGCAAAGTAATGTCTCTGCTTTTGAATATGCTGTCTAGGTTTGTCATATATGGAGATCATCTAATATGATCCATTTATTTTGCAGATGACAACATTTAGATCTACAAGAGTTCAATGGTTTATGAATACCGCAGGGTCATGGCCTAGAAAACTGTTCTCACACCCAATCTAATGCTCTCTCTGGCCCTCTGATCACCCTTGGATACTTCTGAGTTTGCAGGCAGTGTTTAAAATGCCTATCAGCATGTGTGTGGTTCTCAGGGCTTTACCAATAAAGTCAGAGGTCATGAATCCGTCTCTGACCCTCATAGCCAATCCATCACCTAATGCTGTTGACTTCTTAAATCTCTCTGGAGATCCATTTCCTTTTCTCCACTCACACCGCCAAGTCTCTGAACCAAGTTTCCATCCACTTTCACCTGGTCTATCCTAACTGCTCTCCCAGCTTCCATTCTTAGCTGCTCCAATCTGTATTCCATACCATAACTGAAAGAACTTTTTAAGGATGCAAACCCCATTGCATCCTCCTGCTTTAAATCCTTCAAAGTCTCCCCATTAAAAAAAAATGTCTTCCCATGGCCCACCAGGTTCTGCAGAATTTGGCCCCTTCCAATCTCTTTAGCTCCATTTCCTGCTCTCCTTCCCATTCAAGCCACACTCTGCCTTCCCTTTTGCTGGTATGCCCATGGCCAGTCCAATCCCCTTTGACTCATTGGTATCTTTTACCTATAAATCCAAATCAACTTTGGCATTATATATTACTCCATATAACTATTTGATCAATGCCAACCTCTGTCATCACAGACTGCCAGGTCCACGGGGCAATGCCCGTGTCTGTTTCCTTCACTATGTGCTCACTAGTCAGTGTCCAGAATTCAACAGATGCTCAAACTGTTGATTGGAAAAAAAACTAAAAGAAAAAATTGAGGATTCCAGGACACACTAAGCAGTATTTTTCCACTGAATTCTCTAATAATAGATGGAAATGACTTTTTAAAAAAGGAGGCAGTTTTCATTTCACAAGGATTCTTTAAGATCTAATGGATTCACAAATTCTGGTGTTAAGATATAACTGTAAGTTAGAATATTGAGCTTCCCAGGTGGCTCCGTGGTAAAGAATCTGCCTGCCAAGCAGGGAACACAGTAGATGGCAGGCTCGATCCCTGGATCGGGAAGATTCCCTAGAGAAGGAAATGGCAACCTACTCCAGTATTCCTTCCTGGGAAATCCCATGGTCAGAGGAGCATGGAGAGCTAGAGTCCATAGAGTTGCAAAGAGTCGGACACGACTTAGCAACTAAACCACCACCACCACTACTTTCAGAACATTACTCTATCTAAAGATCTTCCTTTAGATTCTACTTGAAGATTGTCAACTCCTCTGAGAGCCCAACAGTACCCTAAATCTAAGGCTGAAATGGGCATGCAAATAAAAAATAAAAATGAAAAACAAATGTATGCTACATTTTTGCATTTAAGCACAGAAAGGTATGGAGAAAACCAAACCCACTCTAGCCAGTTGCTCTAGTACAAAGAAAATCCAAAATCCTTCTTTTTTAAAAGCATTACACTTTTAAAAGGTAGTAGACAGGAAATGCGTTAGCGATCAAGCCTCTAATATATTCCAAACATGTGCTAGGGATTATTGATATCATTTAATTCCACAATCATGCTGTGAGTCAGGGATTACTTATTTTATACATAAGAAAGTAAGCAAGTAGCTAGCCCAAGGTCACATAGCTTTACACACTGGCACAGCTAGCATTCAGACTCAAAGCAATCTGATGCTACAGCTTATCTGCCCTTTCTTAAACCATTCCATCACCCCTAAGAGAGATACACAGAGGCATTTCCCACCATAATCCAATTAGTTCATTTTCTCCCCTAAAACTATCTTCCCAAACTAATTTCTGAACATTTGCAGAAAATAGGCTGGAGATAAATCTTCTCCCTATAGCTTCATTCATTCTCCACACTTATCATCTTTGACCACTTGCTAATGTTTGAAGCATTGAGATGGACACATACACATATTTATACCAATCACACCCCTATGCCTACTCTTTGAGCTCCCTTGAAAACAACGGCCATATTTTACTCATTTTGGGAGCCCTAGTATGGAATGTATTCTCTGGCTCTCAATAAATCTTTGGTAAATTAAGTGGGTAAATGTGGTCCTTGCCCCCAAGACATTTAAGATCTAATAGGAGAGAGAACACATACCCAAAACAATAATAGAAGACAGTAGTAAAAGTGTCACAGAGAGTTAAAAGACCAGGAAAAGTCTTCAGGAAAAAGAAAACTTTGAGTGGGGCCTTAAAGACTTGATGGCATTCCAAAAGACCACACAAGGGAAAAACAGTGTTCATAAAGGGTACTCTAGGTGGACAAAACAACATAAGTAGAGGCACAGAAGACAGGAACCCTAAATATAATTCAGAATCATCTCATTTGGATGCAGCATAGGGTGCAGATAGAAGAGATGCCTGGCAAATAGACTGGAATCAAATGAGAATGGAATCTTAGAAGACAGCATCAGGAGATTGGCAAGGGGAAAGAAGAGCATTCTAGGAAAAGCTTATTCGGAACCTGTGCAAAATGAACTGAGAAGTAGGAAGAAGTTACAGCAGGCTCTAAGAAGGAGATGGTTAGAGCTTAGGTAAGAATCAATTGTGCTCTCAGGCTCTCCTATTTGCCCAGAGAACCTGAGCACGGTAACTCAATGCTGCACCACTCACTTCCCCCAAAAGATCAATGAATAAAAACAGCCAAGAATTAAGATGAGTGTTGGTGCTCCAAAATGTCCCAGTATTCATTTTTCATCTAAACCCTCCGGTCTCCCTCTTCCTTGGTATTTATCATGAAGTTGGATGAAACAAATATTCCAGGGAGCTAATTCTCCTGGGATCAGCCCTTAGCTGATGATGGATGAGAGCTCCAGGACAAATATCCCCACTTCCTTGCTGGGGCAGTTCTGAGTCCTACTCCACGCTGTCTCCTAGAGGTCTCCAGTGGGACTGAGCTCCAGTTGCCCACAGTAGTAACCTGCTGGATATTGTACCTTTACTGGTTGCCTTCTCTCTCTCATCACCCTTCCCCAGGCCCCCACTGCTATTTCCCTGGGTAACTTACCAAAAAAAGTATTTGACCTCAAATCCTTGTCTCAGAGTCAACTTCTGGGAGAACCCAAACCAAGACACAGTGATTCTGGGTTTCTTTAGGAGTATTAAGCTTCTACCACCCAAAGGAGGAAGACTGTAAGGTACTGGGCTCAGGGTAGTGTGGGATTTAATTTAGCAAGGAGCAACCCCTGCCCAAGCTTTGGGATGCTAGATGTCCTGGGCCAACAAAGGATGCTGATACTCTATCAGAGGAGAGAAGGGTCTGAGGCCTACCAGTCAGGCAGCCATGATGAATCAACTGACCAGATCATCCATGTAGGGTCACAGCTGCCACATGCAAGAGACACAGCCAAAGAAGAACACTGAAACTAGCATCTAGGTCCCTATGTTCTTCTCCAGTCTAAACTGCTGTTCTCACATATCTGGAGCTTCCGTCAAGGCCTTTTATAGAAGCATCCTAAAGGTATGGGTTACCATAGCCTGAAAGAAATAAAAGAAAGGAGAGCCTGTGTGTGGAACAACAACAACAACAAAAAGACTCTTCTCTTAAAACAGAAACTTAACATAAGAAGGAAAAGCATCTTTGAAATGGAATTCAGCACCTAAGTGCTGACTCGGAGGTATTTCAAGTCAAGCCTTGCTCTGACCCAGATCATAGTCAAGTTCTCCATATGCTCATGGAGCTCAACACATCATTGGAACTCAGGAGGTAACATTCCTAAATTACATTAAGCCGTGTTTGTCGCTCAGTCGTGTCTAACTCTTTGCGACCGTATGGACTGTAGCCTGCCGGGCTCCTCTGTCCCTGGAATTCTCCAGGCATGAATACTGGAGTGGGTTGCCATTCCCTTCTCCAGGGGATCTTCCCAACCCAGGGGTCGAACCTGGGTCTCCTGCATTGTAGGCAGATTCTTTATCGCCTGAGCCACCATTCAGTCCTTCTCTTTGCAGCAGCTCAGAAGACTAGAAGTCCTTCTAAAGTACTTAAAGCATGCATGTGTACATGGTTGCACTCCTTTCTTCTGGTTTAAAAGTTACAGGCCCAGCACTGTCTCTGAGTCTTGCTGTCTGTCCTAGTGTTAAATCAGGTTTTATTGCTCAAACACACCACTTAGTACATTTCAACTATCCAACAAAAGGAAGCAGTGTATTTTCCCATTGAGAAGGCAGTATTCAAATACACTAAATCTCTAAGTCAGTGTTGCCCTTTAAGACTTGGCAAACCACAGTAACATCTTGGTTGAAGAATATATCGAGGGACAAATTCCACATCTGGTATTTTGAACATGCCAGTCACGAGACAACAGGATCCAATAGAAAGCACTGAATCAAAATATTTAGGTGATTAACACAAGAATTTGGCATAGAGATCACCAGCAAAGGAGCATGCAATTTTAGATCATCTTCCATCTACTTACAGAATGTAAATGGTTACTGCTTAATTTTCTCTAAAGAAAACCATAATGCCAGTGACTAAAATAGATAGTAAATTTGGAATCCTGTGCAGTGAAAAAAAGACCACAACCAAAATTCATCTAAGGCATAGCTTGCAAGTCAGGACACACAGCATACTGCATAATTATAAAGGCACAGAAGTGAAAGTCACTCGGTTGTGTCTTTGGAATTCTCTAGGCAAAAATACTGGAGTGGTTAGCCTTTCCCTTCTCCAGGGGATCTTCCCAACCCAGGGATCCAACCCAGGTCTCCCACGTGGCAGATGGATTCTTTACCAGCTTAGCCACAAGGGAAGCCCAAGAATACTGGAGTGGGTAGCCTATCCTTTCTCCAGCGGATCTTGCCAACCCAGGAATTGAACCTGAGTCTCCTGCATTACAAGTGGATTCTTTACCAACTTAGCTATCAGGGAAGCCCAAACAGCTGTAAAAACTCTGAACTGGATTATTATGATAACTTATTTTAAGACAAGCACACACTGAAGCTCATGGGCTTATAGTTTGGGGCAGAGTTCTAGAATGATGCCTCAAATCTTTCTGAAAGATTTCGGTCATCCAGTTAAATCACTGCCACATTATGAGATAAGAATTTGACTTTCCATAGAACCAGATGAATACTGCCTATGACTGGTTGGCTCACAGAGATGAAGGAGGTCCAATCACAGGTTTGACCCCCAGATAGGTCAGTTAGCCTTGTTCCTCTGTGTTTCACAGACTACTTGTTTCTCTTACCTCCCTGCCCTGCTCTTCAACCTCTTTTCTTTGCTCCTTATCAACCTGCCCCTACCACCTTCTCCCCCAAGACCTGGACCTCAGCCTTCCTCTCTTTCATCTTTCCATTCTCGCTGCAGCATACGATCCTTTCATGTATCTTCAATCTCCACCTAATAACTGATGTCTCCCAATCTTACTCTGGGTCCATGTTGTTAGTTACTTGAGTACTTCTTCCCCACAGGACTGAACCCAGGTCTCCTGCATTGCAGGCAGATTCTTTACCATCTGAGCCACCAGGGAAGTGATTGCCACTAAAATGGGCTTCCCTGGTGGCTCAGACAATAAAGAATCTTCCTGTAATGTGGGAGACTTGGATTCAATCCCTGGGTTGGGAAGATCCCCTGGAGGAAGGCATGGCAACCCACTCTATTATTCTTACCTGGAGAATCCCCATGGACAGAGAAACCTGGAGGGCTATGTCCATGGGGTCACAAAGAGTCAGACATGACTGAGTGGCTAAGCACAGCACAGCACAGTATTGCCACTAAAATATCCAGAAAAGCATTTTTTTTAATACAAGAAGTAGCCAAAAAATATTTTTTAACTGAATGATTGATATTGGCCACTAAAAATGTGTTACTAATTTTTTAAAACTCCTTGCAGATCCAATCTGGGGAATATTTGAAAGAGTTACATTATGCCTTCAATTGCCTAGATACTATCATTACAAAGATGAATAATGTAAACTCCCTAAGCTCTAGGAGCTTCAAGTGAGGAAGGCCTACTGGGCAGCATTTATAAGTACTATGGGGAGTCATACAAGAAAGCCTCTAGCTCAGGGCAGGAGTGGGGTGGGGCTGTTGCACAGAGGAAATAACACTGGAGCTCAGTTTGAGGGGAGGGAATGGATTTGTCCATCAATATGGTGAACCTAGAGGTGATAATAAACTGGTCACATAAGCCAAACTCAGGAAATAGTATCCACAAAGGAAGTGTCCATAGTGAGGAGTGAGTCGCTTAGTGGGAATTGGAGGGAGGAATGCTTTTGTTAAGCACATAAAGATACACACACACAATGTTCTTTCGGGTAAGTAACACTCAATTTATGAGAATGAGATTTCAATGGAATATGTTGACTTGGCTGTATTATGTGACTTGGGGACAAATCCTAAGAAAGTACCAATGGCCCTCCCAGGTATTTAGAGTAAATAATATTCAGGAACATGAAAATCCACCTGAAGTCCCCAGATCTTCCTTTACTTTGCAAGACAAGGTCATCATATAAGAATGTAGAAAGCAGTGCTTCTCAAACTGCATGTAAACAACACCCAAAGAGGTCAACAGCCACAAATGTGTAATTTTTCACATTCAGAAAAGTAAAAGGAGGAGATAATATTGTCAATATGCTAATTCTTCCCAACTTGATCTATACATTCAGTGCAATCCCAATCAAAATGCCAGCAAGTTACTTTCTTGATATCAACAGACTTACTCTAAAGTTTACTAGAGAAGCAAAAGACCCAAAGAATAGCCAACACAGTATTAAAGGAAAAGAACAAAGTTCAAGAACTGACACTACCTGACTTCAAGACTAACTATAAAGCTACAGTAATCAAGATGATGTGGACTTGGCAATAGAATAGACAAGTATATCAGTGGAACAAAATAGAGATCCCAGCAACAGGCCCACATATAACTAACTGATCTTTGGCAAAGAAGCAAAGATAACACTATAAAGAAAAGATAGTCTTTTCAACAAATGGTGCTGGAACAACTGAAAATCCACATGCAAAACAGTGTATCTAGATACATAAATCATACCTGTCAGAAAAATTAACTCAAAATGGATCACAGACCTAAATGTAAAATGCAAAACTTGGGAATTCCTTGGTGGTCCACTGGTTAAGACATGGTACTTTCACTGCCAGGGAACATGATCACACAAGCCATGAGGTGTGGCCAAAAAACAAATAAAAAAGATACAAAACTATAAAACTCTTAGAAGATGACATGAGAAAATCTAGATGACCATGGGTATGACAATGACATCTTAAATGCAACATCGAATGCACAATTTATGAGAGAAATAATAAGTTGGACTTCATTAAAATTATAAACCTCTGCTCTCTGAAAGATACTGTTGAGAGAATGAGAAGGCAGGCCACAAATTGGGAGAAAATATTTTCAAAAGACACATCTGATAAAGGACTGTTATCCAAAATACACACAGAATTCAAAACTCAACAATATGAAAACAAACAACCCAATTAAAAATGAGTCAAATATCTGAACAGACACATTACCAAAGAAGATATAAAGGCAGCAAATAAGCATAGATAAATGATATTCCACATCATATGTCATCATCAAAATACAAATTAAAACAGTAATGAGATACCACTGCACACCTATAAAAATGGCTGAAATCCAGAAGATTGACAACAACAAATGCAGACAAGTATGAAGAGCAACAGGAATTTTCATTCATTGCTGGTGGGAAAGCAAAATGGTTCAGCCACTTTGGAAGACAATTTGGCATTTCCTTTTTTTACAAAATATACTCTTACCATATAATCCAGCAATCACACTCCTTGGAATTTACCCAAAGGAAATGAAAACTTCAGTTCAGTCCAATTCAGTCACTCAGTCGTATCCGGCTATTTGTGACCCCATGAATCACAGCACGCCAGTCCTCCCTGTCCATCACCAACTCCCGGAGTTTACTCAAACTCATGTCCATCGAGTCGGTGATGCCATCCAGCCATCTCATCCTCTATTGACCCCTTCTCCTCCTGCCCCAAATCCATCCCAGCATCAGGGTCTTTTCAAATGAGTCAACTCCTTGCTTGAGGTGGCCAAAGTATTGGAGTTTTAACTTTAGCATCAGTCCTTCCAATGAACACCCAGGAATGATCTCGTTTAGGATGGACTGGTTGGATCTCCTTGCAGTCCGAGGGACTCTCAAGAGTCTTCTTCAATACCACACTTCAAAAGCATCAATTCTTCGGCGCTCAGCTTTCTTCACAGTCCAACTCTAACATCCATACATGACCACTGGAAAAACCATAGCCTGGACTAGACGGACCTTTGTTAGCAAAGTAATGTCTCTGCTTTTGAATATACTATCTCAGTTCAGTTCAGTTCAGTCACTCAGTCGTGTCCGACACTTTGTGACCTTATGAATTGCAGCACACCAGGCCTCCCTGTCCATCACCAGCTCCCGGAGTTCACTCAGACTCACGTCCATCGAGTCAGTGATGCCATCCAGCCATCCCATCCTCAGTCGTCCCCTTCTCCTACTGCTCCCAATCCCTCCCAGCATTAGAGTCTTTTCCAATGGGTCAACTCTTTGCATGAGGTGGCCAAAGTACTGGAGTTTCAGCTTCAGCATCATTCCCTCCAAAGAAACCCAGGGCTGATCTCCTTCAGAATGGACTGGTTGGATCTCCTTGCAGTCCAAGGGACTCTCAAGAGTCTCCTCCAACACCACAGTTCAAAAGTATCAATTCTTCAGCGCTCAGCCTTCTTCACAGTCCAACTCTCACATCCATACATGACCACAGGAAAAACCATAGCCTTGACTAGATGGACCTTAGTCGGCAAAGTAATGTCTCTGGTTTTGAATATGCTATCTAAGTTGGTCATAACTTTTCTTCCAAGGAGTAGGCGTCTTTTAATCTCATGGCTGCAGTCAACATTTGCGGTAATTTTGGAGCCCAAAAAGTAAAGTCTGACACTGTTTCCACTGTTTCCCCGTCTAGTTCCCATGAAGTGATGGGACCGGATGCCATGATCTTTGTTTTCTGAACTTTGAGCTTTAAGCCAACTTTTTCACTCTCCTCTTTCACTTTCATCAAGAGGCTTTTTAGTTCCTCTTCACTTTCCGCCATAAGGGTGGTGTCATCTGCATATCTGAGGTGATTGATATTTCTCCTGGCAATCTTGATTCCAGTTTGTGTTTCTTCCAGTCCAGTGTTTCTCATGATGTACTCTGCATAGAAGTTAAATAAGCAGGGTGATCCTTTTCCTATTTGGAACCAGTCTGCTTTTCCATGTCCAGTTCTAACTGCTGCTTCCTGACCTGCATAAAGGTTTCTCAAGAGGCAGGTTAGGTGGTCTTGGATTCCCATCTCTTTCAGAATTTTCCACAGTTTGTTGCGATCCACACAGTCAAAGGCTTTGGCATAGTCAATAAAGCAGAAATAGATGTTTTTCTGAAACTCTCTTACTTTTTCCATGACCCACCGGATGTTGGCGATTTGATCTCTGGTTCCTCTGCCTTTTCTAAAACCAGCTTGAACATCTGGAAGTTCACGGTTCACGTATTGCTGAAGCCTGGCTTGGAGAATTTTGAGCATTACTTTACTAGCGTGTGAGATGAGAACAATTGTGCAGTAGTTTGAGCAGTCTTTGGCATTGCCTTTCTTTGGGATTGGAATGAAAACTGACCTTTTCCAGTCCTGTGGCCACTGCTGAGTTTTCCAAATTTGCTGGCATATTGAGTGCAGCACTTTCACAGCATCATCTTTCAGGATTTGAAATAGCTCAACTGGAATTCCATCACCTCCACTAGCTTTGTTCATAGTGATGCTTTCTAAGGCCCACTTGACTTCACATTCCAGGATGTCTGGCTCTAGATGAGTGATCACACCATTGTGATCATCCAGGTCGTGAAGATCTGTTTTGTACAGTTCTTCTGTGTATTCTTGCCACCTCTTCTTAATATCTTCTGCTTCTGTTAGTCCATACCATTTCTGTCCTTTATTGAGCCCATCTTTGCATGAAATGTTCCCTTGGTATCTCTAATTTTCTTGCAGAGATCTCTAGTCTTTCCCATTCTGTTGTTTTCCTCTATTTCTTTGCCTTGATCACTGAGGAAGGCTTTCTTATATCTTCTTGCTATTCTTTGGAACTCTGCATTCAGATGCTTATATCTTTCCTTTTCTCTTTTGTTTTTCACCTCTCTTCTTTTCACAGCTATCTGTAAGGCCTCCACAGATAGCCATTTTGCTTTTTTGCATTTCTTTTCCATGGGGATGGTCTTGATCCCTGTCTCCTGTACAATGTCACGAACCTCATTCCATAGTTCATCAGGCACTCTATCTATCAGATCTAGGCCCTTAAATCGATTTCTCACTTCCACACTATAATCATAAGGGATTTGATTTAGGTCATACCTGAATGATCTAGCGGTTTTCCCTACTTTCTTCAATTTGAGTCTGAATTTGGCAATAAGGAGTTCATGATCTGAGCCACAGTCAGCTCCTAGTCTTATTTTTGTTGACTGTATAGAGCTTCTCCATCTTTGGCTGCATAGAATATAATCAGTCTGATTTTGGTGTTGACCATCTGGTGATGTCCACGTGTAGAGTCTTCTCTTGTGTTGTTGGAAGAGGGTGTTTGCTATGACCAGTGCATTTTCTTGGCAAAACTCTATTAGTCTTTGCCCTGCTTCATTCCACATTCCAAGGCCAAATTTGCCTGTTACTCCAGGTGTTTCTTGACTTCCTACTTTTGCATTCCAGTCCCCTATAATGAAAAGGACATCTTTTTTGGGTGTTAGCTCTAAAAGGTCTTGTAGGTCTTCATAGAACCATTCAACTTCAGCTTCTTCAGCATTGCTGGTTGGGGCATAGACTTGGATTACTGTGATATTGAATGGTTTGCCTTGGAAAGGAACAGAGATCATTCTGTCGTTTTTGACATTGCATCCAAGTACTGCATTTCAGACTCTTTTGTTGACCATGATGGCTACTCCATTTCTTCTGAGGGATTCCTGCCCACGGTAGTAGATATACTGGTCATCTGAGTTAAATTCACCCATTCCAGTCCATTTTAGTTTGCTGATTCCTAGAATGTTGACGTTCACTCTTGCCATCTCTTGTTTGACCACTTCCAATTTGCCTTGATTCACGGACCTGACATTCCAGGTTCCCTATGCAATATTGCTCTTTACAGCATCAGACCTTGCTTCTCTCACCAGCCACATCCACAGCTGGGTATTGTTTTTGCTTTGGCTCCATCCCTTCATTCTTTCTGGAGTTATTTCTCCACTGATCTTCAGTAGCATATTGGGCACCTGCTGACCTGGGGAGTTCCTCTTTGAGTATCCTATCATTTTGCCTTTTCATACTGTTCATGGGGTTCTCAAGGCAAGAATACTGAAGTGGTTTGCCATTCCTTTCTCCAGTGAACCACATTCTGTCAGACCTCTCCACTATGACCCATCTGTCCTGGGTTGCCCCACAGGCATGGCTTAGTTTCATTGAGTTCAACAAGGCTGTGGTCTGAGTGTGATTAGATTGACTAGTTTTCTGTGAGTATGGTTTCAATGTGTCTGCCCTCTGATGCCCTCTTGCAACACCTACCATCTTACTTGGGTTTCTCTTCCCTTGGCGTGGGGTATCTCTTCACGGCTGCTCCAGCAAAGCGCACCCACTGCTCCTTACCTTGGACGAAGGGTATCTCCTCACCACTGCCCTTCCTGACCTTCAATGTGGGATAGCTCCTCTAGGCCCTCCTGCGCCCTTGCAGCCACCACTCCTTGGACGTGGGGTTGCTCCTCCTGGCCGCCGCCCCTTCACATTCAGTCCAGTTCAGTTCAGTTCAGTCGCTCAGTCGTGTCTGACTCTTTGCGACCCCATAAATCATAGACCACCAGGCCTCCCTGTCCATCACCAGCTCCCGGAGTTCACTGAGACTCACATCCATCGAATCAGTGATGCCATCCAGCCATCTCATCCTCTGTCGTCCCCTTCTCCTCCTGACCCCAATTCCTCCCAACAACAGTCTTTCCCAATGAGTCAACTGTTCGCATGAGATGGCCAAAGTACTGGAGTTTCAGCTTTAGCATCATTCCCTCCAAAGAAATCCCAGGGCTGATCTCCTTCAGAATGGACTGGTTGGATCTCCTTGCAGTCCAAGGGACTCTCAAGAGTCTTCTCCACCACAGATCAAAAGCATCAATTCTTTGGCGCTCAGCCTTCTTCACAGTCCAACTCTCACATCCATACATGACCACAGGAAAAACCATAGCCTTGACTAGACGGACCTTAGTCGGCAAAGTAATGTCTCTGCTTTCGAATATGCTATCTAGGTTGGTCATAACTTTTCTTCCAAAGAGTAAGCGTCTTTTAATTTCATGGCTGCAATCACCATCTGCAGTGATTTTGGAGCCCATAAAATAAAGTCTGACACTGTTTCCACTGTTTCCCCATCTATTTCCCATGAACTGATGGGACCAGATGCCATGATCTTCATTTTCTGAATGTTGAGCTTTAGGTCAACTTTTTCACTCTCCACTTTCACTTTCATCAAGAGGCTTTTTAGTTCCTCTTCACTTTCTGCCATAAGGGTGGTGTCATCTGCATATCTGCATTGACATTTCTCCCGGCAATCTTGATTCCAGCTTGTGTTTCTTCCAGTCCAGTGTTTCTCATGATGTACTCTGCATAGAAGTTAAATAAGCAGGGTGACAATATACAGCCTTGACATACTCCTTTTCCTATTTGGAACCATTCCATTGTTCCATGTCCAGTTCTAACTGCTGCTTTGTGACCTGCATACAGATTAGGTCCATACAAAAACCTGAGCATGGATGTTTATAGCAGCTTATTCATAATTACCCAAATTTGGAAGGAACCAAGATGTCCTTCAGTAGGTGAAGGAATAAATAAACTCTGCTACACCCAGACAATGGAATATTAACCAGCATTAAAAAGAAATAAGCCATCAAGCTATAAAAAGACATGGAGAAAACTTAAATGCATATTACTAAGTGAAACAAGCCAATCAGAAAAGGCTACATAGTGTATGATTCTAACTATATGGAATTCTGGAAAAGGTGAAACTATGGAGACAGTAAGAAGATCAACGGTTGCCAAGGGTAAGGAGGGAGGGAGTGATGAATAGGTGAAACACAAAGGATTTGGAGGCAGTAAGACTATTATGTATGATACTATAATAGTAGATGAAAGCGAAAGTGTTAGTCACTCAGTCATGTCCTACTCTTTGCAATCCCATCGACTGTAGCCCTCCAGATTCCTCTGTCCATGAAATTCTCCAGGCAAGAATACTGGAGTGGGTATCCATTTCCTTCTCCAGGGGATCTTCCAGATCCAGGGATCAAACTCCAGTCTCCCACATTGCAGGCAGGTTCTTTACCATCTGAGCCACAAGGGAAGCCCATAATAGTAGATAAACTATGAGCTTTAGGTGATATGGGCTTTAATGATGTAGGCTCATCAATTGTAACAAATGCACCACTCTGGTGGGGGATGTTGACAGTGAGGTAGGGTGTGCATGTGTTGGGGCAAGGGGTATACAGGAACTTTCTGCTTGACATTGCTGTGGACCTGAAACTGCTCTAAAAAAGTATATTTAAAAAGTGAAAAGAAAGTAAGTGACCTTAGTTTTTTATTTTATTTAACCCAATATATGCAAAATATTATTATTGCAACATATAAAACATTATTATTCAGATAGTTTATATTCTTTTTATCATACTAGCCTTTGAAATCTAGTGTGTAGTTTACATTTACAGACATCTCAAATCAGACTAGCTGCATTTCAACTGCTAATTAGCCACATGCAGCTAGTGGCTACCATGCTGAATAGTGCAGAGTCTATTCAAGAGGGTGAGTTGCATTTAAGTATTTTTGCAATGTCAAATTACTATGAAAGTTTTTAAATACTTACTTGCAGTTTTTCACTTATGCCATCATGGACTAGCATTGAATAGCTAGACAACCACATAGAATGTACTATCCTTTGAGAAGCTGTGGATTAGAAGCTCCATTCTGCTCCAGATAGAAGACAACAGTAACACAACAGAAGGCATGAAGGTCATGGATTTTTAAGAATTCTTTGTTCAGGGTGGAATCAAGTTAAGGATTTAGAGAGGCTCCTAAGTTGGAGAAAAGTAGGAAGACATCTTTCCTACTTTTCTCTGCCACCTGGCTCCATGCAAACAGAAATGGAAAACACCAAAATAAAGCTCAGAACAGGGAATTTCAGCTATGGATACCTACCACCAAATTTTCCAAGGGGCTTAGAAATGGATAAACAGAGCTTAAAGTAAGATTTGAATAGGTAAAACAAAAATCAATTATTTTCAAATATAGGTTTGAAAGGAGACAAAAGAATTCTCTCAAGTATTGGCAGTTAACAATGGCAGTTCTAGGGAAATAGCCTTGTTTATAGATGTATTAAAACCATCACAAACCTGTAGGGAGTCGTTTTTCTGAGAAACAGTTCCCTTGAAAATAAATAAACAAAACGTATTTGCTCTGAAAGAGGAGGCAAAATTCACATAAAACAGCTTCAAACAGCAACTTTTCAACCTAAATGAAACAGAAAGGCTTCATTTCTGAAAACCAGTCATAACACAGCAAATCAGTGCTGAGAAAAAGAAGTTCAAAATACAAAGGAAATCTGAACAAAAAATAGAAACTAAAAAATGAAGATTTAAATGCTCTACAAGTAACCATTAAAAAGAAATCTCCAACTGAGAAGAACCAAATCAGTCTACAGACTTTACAAAGTCAAAAACAAGTCAAATTACTTTGTGTATATACAGTTATGTAGAGTTCACTCTTAAATAGCTAATAAATTACAGCAGTGAATCATTTGGCTAGCTATTACCTGGTACTTGGATAATTACCCAAGAGTCAAAATCAAATAGAGTAAAAGTCAAAATCAAATTTAGAGATTGGATTATTATAGATGAAATGCGCACCCCCCTCAAGTTCATATGTTGAAGCTGTAACTCCCAATGTGATTTTATCTAGAGATAGGGTCTATAAGGAGGTAAGCAAGGTTAAAAGAAGTCATAAGGCTGGGGCCCTAATCCAGTAGAACTGGTGTACTCCTAAAAAGAGGAAGAGATATCAGAATTCTCTCTCACTTTCTCTTTCTCCCTGAACATGTATGCAGAGGAAAGACCATCCATAAGGCAGGATTCAATCCCTGGGTCAGAAAGATCCCTTCGAGAAGGGAATGGCTACCCACTTCAGTATTCTTGCCTGGAGAATCCCATGGACAGAGGAGCCTGGCAGGCTACAGCCCATGGGGTCACAAAGAGTCAGACATGATTGAGCGGCTAACACTTTCAAAGCAGGAAAGGGTCCTCACTAGAAGCAGATCCTGCCAGCACCTTGATCTTGGACTTCTAGCCTCCAGAACTGTGAGAAAATAAATTTCCATTGTTTAAAGCACCCTGTGTACGGTTTCTTGTTGTGGCATCCCAAGTTGACTAACCTAGTATATTTGGGAAATCCACAGAATACAAAGAGATTCCCAGGCCATCTTTAGGGTCAACTGATACAACAGCAACCACTAACTGACTCAGCTGCTATGATGCTGAGTGAGCAAAATGTGTGCATGAGTGTATGTGTGTGTGTGATTCTAATGGTGATGATCGGTCATGGGGGTTTTAGGCCTAATCGGTAAGAACTTGGCCCTGCAATAAACAGGAATAAGTCAACTATACCCCAACAAATTTTTTAAAAAAAATAAGAAATAGGAGAGACAATTCCTAACAACTAAATGCTGACTATCTCGTTAGGGTGAGAAAACTGATGTATGTAAAATACTTAATTATTCTCAATTGTATTATTCATGCAATAGGCATTCTCCTTTAGAGATACAGGATCAGTGCTTCCTTCACAAGAAACTGGCAACAAAGGAATATCATTTGGTGCCATTGGTCCTGAATCTGTCTCAAAAGACTTTCTTCATGTAATTCTCCTAATTACCAGAAACATCTGAATACATAGAGCACCGGAATAGCCAATGTAGCTCATTAAAATCAAGGTGATGGTAGTAAGAATACTAATGAGATGAGAATTAATTGTGTGGTGTGCTCTAATGCATTGAATCACAGAATATTAGAACAGAACTTTAAAACGTTGGAACTAAACTTAAAGATCAAACGGTCCAAGCTTCCAATTTTACAACCTGGGCTTCTAAATTCTTGAAGGACTATCCAAGAATATTAAATGTACATAGGCTCCACATTGTCAAAAGGAAGAAAATTTCTTGAGACAAATACTAGAGGATGAGGAAGGATGAAGTAAAAGAAAATAATACACACTGAACATCTTACAAAGTGCCAGAGAGACACAGTGCTAAACATCTATCATTAGTCATCTTATTTAAATTCTCTTATGTACCTCTTGGGCTTCCCTTGTGGCTCAGCTGTTAAAGAATCTGCCTGCAATGCAGGAGACCTGGGTTTGACCCCTGGGTTGGGAAAATCCCCTGAAGAAGAGAAAGGCTACCCACTCCAGTATTCTGGCCTGGAGAACTCCACAGACTGTATAGTCCATGGGGTCGCAAAGAGTAGGACAAGACTGAGTAACTTTCACTTTCACTTTATGTACCCCTTAGGGCTTTCCTGGTGGCTCAGCTGGTAAAGAATCTGCCTGTAATGCAGGAGATCTGGGTTTGATCTCTGGGTAGGGAAGACCTCTTGGAGAAGAGAATGGTTACCCACTTCAGTATTCTCGCCTGGAGAAACTCATGGACAGAGGAGTTTGGGGAGCTACACTCCATGGGGTTACAAAGAATAGGACACAACTGAGCTACTAAGCATGCACGCATGCATGTACCACTTAAGGGGAAAGGTGTTATTTTTACCATCTTACAGATGGAAAAACAAAGACCCAGAGGTGTAAGTGGCTTGCATAAGACAATACTGAAATAGCCTGAACCAGTGTTCTGTCCTAACCTCTGGCCAATTTTGAAGACCTCACTCTGCTTTTCCACCTCCAGTTTGCTGAGAGTATTTATTGGTTGCTCAAGATTCCTGGCTGTGTCCTCACCAGGATTTGCCCTTGGTATACAGGAGCTGCCCAAAGTTAGGCCCACTCTTCGAGGGCAGCCACATCCAATGACTGATCCATGGCTATGAGGTATAAATGTCCACCCCCTTTGCCTCATTTGGGGGCAACTCTGAAGAACCAGGTCAATTTCAGAACTCCCCACAGGGTCAGCTAAAGCCCTCTGTTATGACAACATCACAGCCCAACTCCTCCCTCTGCCCAATCCTGCGTCCTTTGGTGGTTTAGTCACTAAGTCATGTCCAACTCTTGCAACCCCAAGGACTATAGCCAGCCAGGTTCCTCTGTCCATGGAATTCTCCAGGCAAGAATTCTCCTGCTTCCCTTGCTGCTGCTGCTGCTGCTGGTAAGTCTCTTCAGTCGTGTCCAACTCTGTGCAACCCCATAGACGGCAGCCCACCAGGCTCCCCCATCCCTGGGATTCTCCAGGCAAGAACACTGGAGTGGGTTGCCATTTCCTTCTCCAATGCATGAAAGTGAAAAGTGAAAGTGAAGTTGTTCAGTCGTGTCCGATGTTCAGCGACCCCATGGACTGCAGCCTACCAGGTTCCTCCGTCCATGGGATTTTCCAGGCTTCCCTTACTCCCCTGCAAATGCTGATCTTGCAACCCCCACACCCTAAGAAAAAGCTGGGAATCTGACCTAAGGAATATTTCATTTTGGGGACTTCCCTGGCAGTCCAGTGGTTGAGACTCTATGCTCCCAGTGCAAGGGGCACATGTTCAATCCCTTGTTGGCAAACTAAGATCCCATATGCCACACAGTGCAGTCCACCCCTCCCCCAAAATATATATATGTGTGTATATATATATATATATACAATTTTTAAATTTACCAAACATTTTATATAATGCTTCTGAAACAATGTGGATAAAATTTTGTCTTAGCTGCTACATAAGAATCACTCCCTACTAATGGGAAAATAAGTTGGTAAGTTCTTTGAGAGGGTGGAGGTGGGAGTAAGAACCTCAAGGGGCATGTCTGGTTAACAAATTAGGGTCACTAATTGGCTGAGATAATAAAGGGAGATGTTCAAAGGCTGGGGAGAACTTAGTGAGATGAAGCACCACATGTAGGAAGAACTCAAAGAAGACCCTGGACACTGGGACATCAGAGAGAGGAAAGAGATGAGCTTGGGGGTAAGCAAAACATCTCAGAAAGGTTTCAAGTCATTTGCAGGGAGGTGTGCAATATCATCTCACTCCTCTGTCTCCCCTGCAAAATCTTCAGTGAATTGGACCCTGTTTACTCAGTGTAGGTAGATTCCCTTTGGGGAGCTCAGAGAGGTTACTGTGGAGATATGTGGTACCTGGACTTCACTTTCAATGAAAAAAGTCAAGTTATAGCTCAGGAAATGATAACATAAACTCAGAATCTAAGGAGACAGATGTACTGTGACTCTCCGGTTGTAAGGGTCTAAAGATAAAGCCCACAATCTATTGAAAGAGAAGCTACATCAATATACAGAAAAAGGGCAAATTAAAAACAACAGCATGCCATTTTCACTGTCAGTCTAGCAAAGCGATTTTTAATGAAATTACCAATACAGGAAAAGAAAGTGCAGAGAAACTGACTCTCCTACACTATTCGAAAGATAGTATGCTGTTACAACCTTTTTTAAAGGCAATAGGGTGATAGAGAAAAAAGCTTGTACACGTTCATGTTCTTTGACCCAATATTTAGCCGTCAGGGAATGCATCCCAAGGAAATGGTGATAAACACAAAAATTTATGCACATGAAAATACTTAGGAACATTATTTTTAGTAGCTAAAAACTATTCAACATTGGGGAAAACGTTTAAATAAATTATGCTACATTACTAGAAATTCTTTCCTCAAAGAACATTTAATGAGATGGGAAAGTACTTGTGATAATGTTAAGTGAAAATATATGTACATCAGCTTTTTATACTAAATAAATGAGAATCCCAAATCTGTTAAAAAAAGAAAAAACTATAAGTCTTTAAACTGTTTGATTCAGGCTACAATATGCATACATGTGTTAATTAGTATATGTAGATACACTTGTGGGTATACTTATTTGTGCATTAGGCAAAAAATAAGGTTGGTCCTTTTTTTACAAGGAGAAAAAGAATGGCATAAAAAAGAGAAATCAAACTAAAAGACAAAATGCAAAATGAAATCTTATATTTTATATCCTTAAACATAAGAGCAACTTGTTTCTTCTCATTTATATTAAACAAACATCCCATGTAACCACTCAAACTAAGTACCTGCCTGGTTGTGTAAACTATGGAACTAATAAAGTCATTTTTCCATATTTTCCCAGGAAATGAAAGGAACAATTCCTATGAAGTCCAATTGTTGAGTCATCTGATTTAACATTTCACTCAAGTTAATGTGGTTATGACATCCAAAGAACAGAGAGCCTTGACTGCTGTTTTCCTATGGAGAAACCTGCCTAGTCTTCCCCCAAGGCTTAACTTGGGGGTTTTCTTTTCATTCCTGATGTAGCAAGCACTAATGGAGAAGTTTTCAGGCAAAAAGACACGTTCAAGTTGGCACTTTTCTTCCCATTTAACTATTCTATGAAATAAATGTGTGAAAATTAAGGATTTCCATAGAAGTCTCATCTAACTGATGAGCACTTTTCCCTAAAAGAAAAAATAAAAATCTTCCTCTGCAAAAGAATGTGCTACCTACTCCAGGAAAAACAGGAAAAAAAAAAAAAAAGAAATACATTATTAGCTTTAAAACAGCACTCTGTCACTCCTACTGAAAGTGAGATGAGGTGCTGTTTCTCCCCTCCAGGACCTCATAGTCTACTAGGAAAATTAAATGTGTAAACAAGCAATTATAACACAATGAGATAAATATTATAAATAGGTACAGACAAAAGATGGTGGGACCATAAGTAGTTTGCCTCTGTGTTCTTAGTGCCCAGTTCCTGACTTATGCAAGGTACCTAACATATTCTTTTAGTACATGAAAGAATGGATGATGGAATTAAAGAATGAATTAATGAACAGAATATGGAATGGCTTGTACATGAACTTGACCTTGATGGATATGTAAGCTATAATAAATATAGGCACAAGATTTTGCACCTCCTTTCATTAAGGTGGATTCTATTTCCTCAGCCCTTTAATCGGGATTGGCTTGTGTCTTACTTTGACCAGTGAAATTTGGTGGAAGTGATACTCTGTGGGTTCTAAAGCCTAAACCTCAAAGGGACCCTGCAGCCTCTACCTTTGACTTCTTTGAATGCTCCTGCTGCCAGATAAGAGTTTCCCTGATGGTTCAGTGGTAAAGGATCTGCCTGCCAACGTGGGAGATGCAGGATACACAGATTCGATCCCTGGGTGAGGAAGATCCCCTGGAGGAGGGCATGGCAACCCACTCCAGTATTCTTGCCTGGAGAATCCCATGGACAGAGGAGCCTGGTAGGCTATAGTACATGGGGTCACAAAGAGTTGGACACAACTGAAGTGACTTCACATGCATGCCACACTGCCACATAAGGAAGCCTAGGCTAGACCACTGAGCGACAAGAAACCTGGTGCCAAGAGGCAAGGCCCAAACCCCAGATATGTGAGCAAAGCCATCTCAGACCTTCCAGCCACCCATGAGCTACCAACTGACAGTTTGAGTGAGTCCAGATGAGACCACGCAGTTAACCTACAGGTGTGTGAGAAATAATAAATTGTTGTCTTCAGTCAATAACTTTTGGAGTGGTTTATCACACAACAATAGAAAACTAAGACTTAACCATTAACTGGGGAAAAAAAAGAAAGGAAAGGAGAAAGGGAGGAGAGAAGAGAGAGAAAGAAGAAGAAAAGGAGGAAGGGGGCAAAATAGAAAAGAAAAATGGGGGGAAGATTGTTCCAAACAGGAAAGAACACGTGCAATATTGCAGAGTGTTCAAGAACACAGTGTGTTTCGGGCATAATGAGAACTCTGGATGGCAAGAATATGAGAGTCTGGTAAGAAAGTGGCGGGTAGATGAGGCTCAAGAGTTTGCATGAAATCAGATTATGAAAGACCTTATTTTCCAAGTTATGGACTGTGGGGAATGGAAAGGTTATATCCATCGCTTTCAAATTGATATGACTTGGTTTGTTTTCTACAAAAAAAGATGGGTAAGGAAACTGAATTGGAGGGTGAGAAGCTGGTAACAAGAAGAGTGGTTGTGAAACTGTGACACAGACTCCAGTTCGAGAGGATGAAGACCTGCATGAAGGCAGAGTCAGGGCAGATGAAACAAAATGGATTCTGTGGAGGCTTCCAGGGTTGACACACGTGAAATTCAATGGCTTCAAATGAGAGCGGGTGAGGTGGCATGAAAGAAAGTGAAAGTGAAAAGTGAAAGTGAAGTCGCTCAATCGTGTCTGACTCTTTGTGACCCCGTGGACTGTAGCCCACCAGGCTCCTCCATCCATGGGATTCTCCAGGCAAGAATACTGGAGTGGGGTGCCATTGCCTTCTCCAGGGGATCTTCCCGACCGAGGGATCGAACCCAGGTCTTCCACATTGCAGGCAGATGCTTTAACCTCTGAGCCACCAGGGAAGCCCAAGCCCCATTTTATTATGCACCTGGATACTGCAAGTGAGATACCGAGAGAAAGCACAGTGGGGACATCGCTGCTCCATGAAGTCTGAGATGATGACTTGAACAGCTGAAAGGTGACTCAAATGGCTATGGTTGGGAGATCCCTTCCAAGTGATTTCCTCACTCATGTGGCTGGTCTAGGACAGTTGAAGGGCAATATGTGGCTTTTCCCTATGGCTTATATTTCTTACATCATGTCGACTGGCTTCTGAGCAAGAATGCCCTGAGAGGAGTAACTGGGGACTATCCCTCTAAGACACCAAGGCGGAAGCTACACAGCCCTTTCTGACCCAGCTCAGAAGTCATATGTCATCACACCTGCCACATTCTATTAATTATCAACCTTAATAACATATTACAGATAGATAAACGATAAATTTGGCTGATAAAATGTGGTGAAGGTGACACCATGAGTTGCAGAGCCTAGATATCAAGAGTCTTACGGCTTGCACCTTTGCCCTCTTTGGAAGGCAAGGAAGCCTAAGCCACCATTCAAGGAAGCCTAAGCTAGTCTCCTGAATGATGAAAGGGACAGCCAAATAATAAGTAATATTGATTAATTAGTGAGAATCTTTATATTAATTATTAAACAAGACACTAAGCCCAACCCACATTCCAGAAGAGGGTAATTCGGCTCCTCTTCCTGATGAGGGGGTAGCAGGTCCCAGTGTAGAAGAGCCTGTGAAATGGGAGCTGTGGTTGTAGTGGCCTTAGGTAAAATCTAACTGCCACACTCAACAGCATTGAGAGGAAGGCGGGGAGGAAGCCAGGTCTGAGCAGGAGAGGACATGATGGAAACAGACCTTCAACAGACAAGGCGCAACTAGCAGAACTACAGCTGTCTCTGCAGGTGAGAGGAGACAGTCTTCAACAGCTCAAGGGGGCAGCTCCTACACACAGGGCTGGCGGGTGATTCTCAAAGTCAGTGGGAGGTGGCATCGGATCCAAGCAATTCACCCATTCTCCACTGACCTACCCAGCCAAGTGAGAGGAGTTTTAAGATAGAGGAGTCAACGTCTGTTAATTCAGCAGAACCATAGCAAGCCGTGAAAGGTGACTGAGAAAAGCTTAGGCTTCATGGTGACAAAGGCATCTAGAGTGAATACCTGGCTCAACCAAGAGATGGTTTTTGGCAGCAATGTTTTATTCTAGGCCACATTATACACAGCAACTGAGGCTGCTAATGAGCCTCCTATCACAGTAATAGTAATGATAACTACTAACATTTACTCATTTATTGAGTACTTATGATGCATTAAGGCACTAGGCTAAGCACTTCACAAACATTAAATCCTGGAGAGCTGGGCACTATTATTATAAGCATTTCTCAGGAAAAAATACTATGGCTTTGAAAGGTCATAAGGCCAGCAGGCTGTGGTGTCATAACTTATACATGGATCACAGCCTCTCATACTTTCTAGAAGCCAAGCTCTCTAATCCAGCCTAGGCCAAGTCACACTGACTGTAGTAAGGGGTGAAGCTTCAATGGGAGCCTAGGCTGACTGATCACATGCAAGCATTTTTTCCGCTAAGAATTTCTGCCTTTCATGACCAGCCTAGATGGCAGGGTGGGCTGAGCCTCCAAGGAACCCATTCTATACACACAGTGTCTGAGAGCTGCAAAAGGCAAGGTCAGGGGATGTGGGGAGGACTGCGAATGACTCGGAAGTTTCCAGATTGGGAAACTGGGTGGATGACGTGCTGTTACTCAATGTGGGAAATGCTGGGGAAGAAGGGGGTTTGCTTTTTTTTTTTTTTTTAATTTTTTTGGCTACAGCATAGGGCATGTGGGATTTTAGTCACCCAGTCAGGGATCAAACCCATGTCTCCTGCATTGGAAGCTCGGAGTCTTAACCCCTGTACCTCCAGGGAAATCCCAAAGGGGTTTTGGAGCAAACACAGCAAGTTCAGCATTGGACTTATCAGGCACAGCAAGTTCAGCATTGAACTTATCAGAATGTTATTTATTCACTTTTTGAAAACAAAGTACAAAAGAATACCATTTCTTTCTTGGATTCCCTATCTGAAGCAAAAGGAAAAAGCTATTAAAGACAATTTGAGTCAAGCATTTTAAGGGCCCAGATGTAGAACATGGAATTCCATATGTGGAAGGGACCTTAAAATGCATGCGGCATCAATCTCCTCATTTTACAGATAAATAAACTGAAATACAGAAAGGTTAAAAGTATCACCCAAAGTCATGCATCCAGTGTAATGAAGTGTTCATTCTCTAAATCATAAACTGCCCCTTTTTTTTTTCACTCGTTCTCTTACTCAGAAATACATTAACGTTTTAAAGCCCCAAACAAGAACAGCAGCTATTTGGGGAAGAACAAAACAAACAAACAAAAACAACAACAAAAAAAAACCACCATCGTTGGTGCTACACAGGCAGCTCTGAGGGAGCCGTTATCCAATCACTGCAGTTGCCACAGCTCAGCTCACACCCTACATAAATCCCCTGACAGCAGCAAAAACGCAGCGCAAAGAGCTGGCTTATTCTGAACACCGTTCAGAACCAGACAGAGAGGGGAGGAGACAGAAGCCATCATTTATCATTTGGGACAAAAGGCATAGGCAGTGGGAAAATTTGATTTTCCATCATTTAAAGGGTATTAAAGTGAAAAGAGACCTGAAAAGACATTTCTAAGGAGGCTTTTTTTTTTCCTTTTTGTAATGAAAACAGCACGTGGTGGGCTTAGCTACTATGTGGATTTAGATCAGATGTGATGTTAAATCTATATGCCAAGGGAGAGCATGAAAGACCTGTGGCACACTGATTCCCCTCAGTCAACCCCAGCTCGATATTATTTTATTAGCTTGTTATTGATGTTTTGATTCATGGAGCAGTGATAAAATTCAGTGTTAAAATTCAGTGCATAAGCATGAATACTGTGGAAGTGATTATGTGAACAAGCCAAAAACACCCTAATGGAAGGATAATCTGGGTGGCATCAAGTCTCTTAGAGCATCATAATATTTTTTTTTAACTCTAGGGAAATAAAATAGAGAAACAGGACAATGGGAGAGTGTGGGAGCTGGGTGAGTCGATACAGGGAAGACAAAGAGAGATAAATACAGGGGGATTCTTTTCTCAATAGAGCACATATTTGTCCCCAAATTAATTTCATATGAGATGTTTGGAATTGACGAGCTGAGAAGCTCAAGGTTTCATGAACAGCTGCTTTCATGAACCAGGGCACAATGGTCATCTGAGTACAGACAGCCACATGCTTAGTATCTGAGAGCTTCCATTTTCAGAAGGACGCAGCGTCTGAGCAGTACTTTTCCTCTAAGGGTACATAGCATGTGGGCAAGGAGGGCAGTTTCTTTTACCAGAAGGCATTGGCAATTTATGACCGTTGTCAGTGGTTCCGAGACTCCAAGAGACATGAGGTGAGGTCACTAAATCCTCTTCAGCAATGGAGTCTCTAGGGGCATTCACAGGAATGCCTGTTTTATTACAATTTGGACAGATTCTGGAGCCTTCTGTTGTAGGTAACCCCATTTAAAGTGGGCCAGTTTATAAGTAACAGTATAAACAAACAGGCTTAAGTAAAATTCATAAATGAGGAATACATTGCCTCTAGAACCAAAAGCCAAAAAGATACTGGGTCTATTTTAATGTTGTGGGTGCTAACAGAATCAATAACTATTTCGTGACAATTTCAGAACTTTAACTGAGGTTTCAGGGCGTTGTACTATGTGTAGGGCAATGGTCCCTTCCCTTTTTTTGTGAGTTTGTTAGTGAGTGTTTGTATGTTCTGAATAAGTGCGTTGAATCAGTCCTGGAAGAGGTAGGAGGGGGATGGCATCAGTTAAATGTTATACTCCTAGAGAAAGTTATAGAGTGCTTAAGATCTTGCCTATAAGACTGTGCGTCTACAGGGCTGTTGAGATACCCCATGGGCAGCCTGGCAAAAATGAATTGAATCTCTTTGGAGATGAAAGCAAACTATGTCTGAGACCTTCAATTAAACCCGGAACAAAACATATTAGCCAAATCTATGATTACAAAGTATTTATCAGTTGTTGGTTGGATGGAATAAGTAATTTAAATAATATGTGGGGACCTTCCCTGGCAGTCCAATGGTTAAGACTTCACTTCCTGATGCAGGGAATTCAATCCCTGGTTGGGGAGCTAAGATCCCACATGCCTCGTGGCCAAAAATTGAAAACATAAAACAGAAATAATATTGTAACAAATTCAATAAAGCCTTTTTTTAAAAAAATACATATTTGATATAAGGGCCTCAATGGATGGGACCATGAAATTATGATGGTGATAATCCACTGAGAAGTGCCATACACTCCTTCCGAGTTTAAGAATATGACAAAATCGTTTGCTAAATGGAAACACAGTAGGGATAATCAACTCTTCTCTAAAATACAGTGGGTTTCAATCCTTGAAGTCTCTGCTATAACTAATGAGAATGAAAAATATTGCCTGCCGTATCAGCAAAGAAAGGATGCTGAGGCCATCAAGCCACCAGCCACTGCCTCCTACCCATAGGAGAGCCCTAAAGGGACACAGGATGGGAAAGAACAGGATACTGGCCCTAATTAGCTGAGGTTCATATCAAAGGAATGATTTCCATGAACCTGGACTCTTGCATCTTCCCATAAATAGAAAAGGGCTAAATTCATTATCTTGAGATATCTGGTTTTCCTTAATTAACAGTAACCTTTTGATGCTATGAATTACTGAGTTTTGTGGCAAAGCTCCTATTCATCCTGTCTCCTCCCTTTCCTCTTCTGAGCAGACCCTCTGAGCCATCTGAGAGGCTGCCTGCTGGGCTTGAGTCCTCAGTAAGTCCACCAAATAAAACAGAATTCTCAACTTTTAGGTTGTGCATTTTTTTCCAGCAGACACTAACAATGGGCCCCCATGCCAAACTCACCTTAATTTTGCATGTTTTTCCACAGCTGTAAAAGTGGAAACTCTGAAAGGCCTTATTTAGTTTCCACAGCTGGTTGCCTGTGTGATTACTTCACCCCAAAAAGCATTACAAAATCCAGACTCTGAGAAAGGACGGCCTCTGAATCTAACAAGTTGTGTGGCGGCTTGCTCATTTTTTCGTGCTGTTCTTTTCTGTGATGGTCACATCCCCTTATACCAGGAATTTGCCATCCAAGTCACTTGTAGGTTCCAACTTGTTGCAGAAACCAGTCATCAAGAAACCAAGCACCACACTTGGAGAGTTGGAGAACTCAGGTTTATTACACCAGCAGGCCCAGAGGAGTTAACACTCTAAGCTCTGAGCCCCAAAGCATAACAGAGTTTATTTAGACAGACTATAGTGGGCAACCTAGTGTGCTAATAGGCTGGTTTAAACTAAAGGGTTTCGAGTGCATGGGAACAGCAGTCAAGATGGGGAGGGGGATGCCTGACCTTTACACAGACAGATTAAGCAGGTTTGCAGGGGCTGGGCAGTTGCAAAGAGCAGGACAAGGGTGAGTGAGATAAGCTCCAGTTCCTAGTATTATAAGTCCCCACTTTCTGAGACTACATGACCTACATGATCGAGACTTTGCAAGGAGCAAGCTGAGTTACAGAGGCAAAAGGAGCAGGAGGTTATGTAAAATTTTAACCTTTCCTCTTCAAACTGAGCTTGCAAGTACCCTTGGAAACTCAGGGTGAGAAGGTTTTATACAAAAGTAAAGAGAAAGGGGTAAAATGTTCCTTCACTTTATGACAAATGCAACTTTCCAAAGGAAGAGACAGAAAGTTGATGACTCACTTTCTGCATTTGTTTCCTATTATAGCATTTATTTATTGACATATGGCTAAGAGGTACTGCTGCTGCTGAAACCTCGGCCTGCTGACTGAAGCCAGCCTCAACTTTTCAGCAGGGTGAAGCTTCCAGCTCTTGAATCTGGGATCCAGACCATCAGCTCCCACATGGAGAACACCACTGACTTAGGAAGAAAAAGCACGCTGTACAAAAGCCAACTATGAAGATTCAGTTTAAGTAAAAATAATGCTGACAAGAGGATTTTTTCTTTACATTTTTGTTTAATGTTCTCCTCCTGTTCTACTGTTTGCATAATTCAGGGTATGGCAGTTAATTTCTAATTACACAGACTTGCCTATCATTTTCTATAAGAAAATGAAATTAAATACTGCCTCTGGACTTGTACAATTAGGAGGTATCCTTGGTGTGCCTATCTTGTTATTTCATTTCCAACGAGGTACACCTATTTGGGACACATGGTTCAGTGTTTTGATGTTGGTTTTTCCTGTGACTGGTTCCAATTGCCAAGTCCCATTTCTCTGGAAAGTCACTTTTCATGGTACAGATTTGCTGGTAGAAAAGACGAAATCTCATAAATTAGGGTGGCAGAAGTGCCTATTACTTGTTATGCAAAGAAAATAATGCAGAGTTCATTTCTACAAAGTTTATCACATCAGATAGGAAACTCTTCTCTTTCTTCTGAGGATACATGGAAGTGACCATAGGCATGTGTGCGTGTGTGTTCAGTTGCTCAATCATGATTGACTCTTTGCAACCCCATGGACTGTAGCCTGCCAGGCTCCTCTGTCTGTGGGATTTCCCAGGCAAGAATACTGGAGTGGGTTGTCATGTCCTACTCCAGGGGATCTTCCCAACCCAGGGATCGAACCCACATCTCCTGCATTGACAGATGGATTCTTTACCGCTGAGCCACCTGGGAAACCACCACAGGCATAGGAGCGGACGAAACCGAGATTGGAGCTGGCTTTAGCACATCGCTTACTAGCTATTTGGCCTTGGGCAACTTAACCTCTCTGAGTCTCAGTTTCCTCCTCTGGGAAATGAGGATGGTAACAGCATCTACCTCAAAAGATTGCTATGAAGAGTCTGGGAAACAATGTGGGTATTCTTAGTTTTCCCCTCTCCCCATCCCATTCAAGCTCAGAGTCAGTTCTGAGTTCTTTAGATGCAAGAGGGGTAGGGAGAGGGACTAAAAATTGAAATAGTTTACAAGTTTCCTAAAAGAGCTTTGGTTTCCAATAGGGTAATTCCCTAGGACCTAGGAGAAGAAACAGCCTCTGGAATATAGAACAAAAGTTTGAGGGAAAAAATGAAGGAAGACAGATTTGAGGACCCAGACTACAGCAAGATTCCTCTGGGTAGAGGTAAGGAGTGGAGAGGGGGAAGAAATACACCAGACAATCTGGTAGTGAAATCCAGAAGGACTCTGTGGAGCCCTCCCAGGTACAAACCCTTTCCAAGTCCCCGTTTTAATTTGTAGGAAATAAGCTTCATTCAGTTTCCAGACGTTCCCCCAGTTCCAAAGGGCTAACGGTTGCTAATCAAGGAAAGGAAGGAATGCAGAAACGAAGGAGGAGCAATCAATAAACAATAGTGCAGCCATTAAAGCAGGGTTCTGGCTCCTGCTCAAGAAATATACGTCACCATATCTTTGAACCATTGCTAGAAAATTCCTCACCAAACCTCCCCAGTTTGAGACACAATTTCTCAGGGCATGAGTCCACTGTGTCCAATTTTACCTGGCAAAGCAATAAAGATATTCTTTTCTACTTTACCCAAAACTCTGTCTTTGAGATTCAATTCAACAATACTGAACAGAGCTCAAGTTTTCAGCATCAGAAATAAAATGAATATTTCTTAGAATTGATTACAGAATGAAGTAAACCAATGGACTTTGTTTATGTTATGACTGTATTGTGGACTGAATTAGTGTCCCATTCCCCCAAATTCGTATGTTGAAGCCCAAACCCCCAGTGTGACTGTATTTGGAGATAGGGCCTATAAAGAGATAATGAAGGTTAGGTGAAGTCTTAGGGTAGAGCCCTAATCCAAAAGGGCTGTGACCTTATAAGAGAAGGAGACATGTGAGCTCCCTCTGCATGCAAAGCAAAAGCTATGTAAACATACAGGAAGAAGATGGCCACTGTAAGCCAGGAAGAGAGGCCTCACCAGAAACCACCTTGATCTTGAACTTCCAGTCTCCAAAATAAACCTCTCTAGTTTAAGCTACCCAATCTGTGATATTCTGTTACGGAAGCCTAAGCAGACTAATAGACTGCATAATAATCTTTTTTGTTGTTGTTGTTGTTGCCAATTTCCAGGATCCTACCTGTGTATTCAGATTAGAGCTGCTAGATAAGAAGTTACCTTTAAAATTCAAATGAAGTATTATATAAGAAAAATTCAAATAAAGTATTATGTAAGAAAAATTCTTGCAGATGTTCTATATGTGATCTATTGGGAAATGTATTATAAGGTAAAATTCCAGTGCCATAACTGATATTCACCTGAATACTTGCTCAATAACTTCTTTTGCTCAATGTAAAGCACAACTGATTAGCACTCTGGGGATACAAATCTAAGAAGGAAAAAAGTACATTGTTATGAAGCACCTTTTGGTGCTCATGTTTTAATTAAGTTCTAAATACAATAATCATGACTAGTTTTCTGAAAGCACCATCGGGAAACATATTCATTCTGGTACTTATCACAAGACCTTCCTGAAGATATAAAGAAAATAAATCCAAGCGCCAAGTGTTATCTGGACACTTCTTATTTTTTTAAGAAAATACTAAGAACTACTCAAAGACAGCTATGTTAAGATAAATATTAACCATTCATAGGAGTCCCATCCTTACTGCCATGAATCTGTTTTTTGTTATTGTTAAAAAAGAAAAAACAACTAGCTAACTAATCCTATTCATGCATCATTTTACTCACAAATAAAAATAATAATATTTTTTAATAATAATCTTCATTTTTTTCTGAAGTCTTCTAGTTCAAGGCTGGCCAATACAGATCACATGCCAAATCCAAATTCCAACTATATCTAGTTTTTGTAAGGCCCAGACCTAAGAATGATTTTTTACATTTTTAAAGGATTGTTGATGATGATGACAACAATAATGGGAATGGTGAGGAAAGAGAGATTTTATGTGGCCACCAGAGACAAAAATATTTACTATCTGGCCCTTTACAGAAAAAATTGTCTGACTGTAAAATTATGTATTGACTTTGGTGCAAGCCCTATGATTGGTAGAGTACTGGTATTTATATGAAATCACAAAATATGGTAAATGTACAAGACTCTGTTCACATTCATTCCTGCAGTGGAAATACTAGATAATCAATCTGCACTAAAACAAAGAGTCAATGGAAAAGTGAAAACATTTAAAAGCACTTGTGATTAATCACTGATATGTTCCTTCTAATGTAGAAAAAAATTGGTGGTTGCAACTCAGGGTAAGGAAGGGGCATTGGGTAGAGAGGTACAAACGACCATGATACAAAAGGATCAACTGGTTGCAGTTGGTAGCCAATCAAAGAACATTCAGGAGGAACTCTTTTGTATAAGTCATTCCTAAAGGGCACATATCTTGACTAAATAGATCATAGATGTTAAAATCTGTCATTTAATTTGGCTAAGGAAAAGAAATCAGAAGCTAAAGACATTTGCATTATTCTTGGAAGGCTCTTTTGATAGCAGAAATTTGTCTTTTCATCAAGGACAAGTATGCCGAAGAACTCTTATTTATGTTACAGAGACTGAAATGCAAAAGGAAGGTTTTTAAAATAAAGACTGTTTTGGCTGTAAGCAACCACCCCATGTAGAAAGTAAAGAACAAAAAAAATGCATTCTTTTTTTTTGCTTCCTTTTTTATTTTTTTTTAATTTCTTTATTTTAATTGGAGGATAATTACTTTACAATATTGTAGTGGTTTTTGCCATACATTGACATGAATCAGCCATAGGTGTACATGTGTTCCCCATCCTGAACCCCCTTCCCACCTTGCTTCCTATTCCATCCCTCTGGGTCTCTTCATGGGGATACGTTAAGAAGAGGGCAGTGTGTTATCTTTGTTCAAATGAGTGAAGGACCAAAAAAAGGTAATGAACATTAGAAAATAAAGATATGAGAAAATGTTTATCCTCCCAAATAAAGAGATACAATTTAAAATAATTTTGAGGTATTGTTTTATGCTGTTAAAAGATTTTTTTGATAGCAAGAACATTGTATGCTGGCAAAGTTGGAGTAAACCTAACATACATCTACTGCTTTAGGGTGGGGTGGGGGTAAAGGGAACACCCACTGGAAATTGGAGGAAATGTGGCCCCTCATATTAAGTCAGAAAATGTTCCTTCACTTTGATGTAGATGCTCACTTTGGAAGAAATAATCTTAAAGAAATAATTCAAGAGAAGAAAAAATTCCTGAATTAAAAAGATGTTCACTGTTGCCCTACAAAGATAAACACAGGTAATTAGAAACAATCAAACGCTCAAAAATGGGAGATGTGAATAAATACTAATATTATATCCATTTAAGTAATTATATAGTCATTGAAATTCTAATAATAAAGACCACATGGTAACGTGGAAAACTATTTTAGGGTATTGGCAAGTCAGAAAGCAAAATATAAAATAGTATGTAGAGTATGTTTACAGCTATTAAATGTGTGCTTATTGGACAAAAAATTAAAAGCCATACGCCCTAATAAAACATTATATGAGAGGGTAGGGTTGGAAGATTACTGATGCTTTCTTGGCATCAATTTTCTTTAGTGTTAATATAAGTTTTCCTTGTTAAAGAACAAACTAGTTGAGTTTCCCGCACGTGCATGTGAGCATACCATTGAATGCATGTAACCACCCTGGAATGTAACACATTCTATCTTCGATTTTTTGGAAACTAGGTTTTCCAGCCCTTGGTAATGAAAAACATAAATGTGGCCACTTACGTAGAAGTATTTACAAACTTCTTTATGAGACAACCACAGACCTGAACTCAGAAGCTTGCTTCATTTTGTACATTTGATATAATTTTAAATAGCAAGGAGAGATAAGAAAGCCTTCTTCAGTAATCAATGAAAAGAAATAGAGGAAAACAATAGACTGGGAAAGACTAGAGATCTCTTCAAGAAAATTAGAGATACCAAGGGAAATTTTCATGCAAAGATGGGCACAATAAAGGACAGAAATGGTATGGACCTAACAGAAGCAGAAGATATTAAGAAGAGGTGGCAAGAATACACAGAACTATACACAAAAAAAGATCTTCACGACCCAGACAATGGTGTGATCACTCACCTGGAGCCAGACATCCTGGAATGCGAAGTCAAGTAGGCCTTAGGAAGCATCACTACAAGCAAAGCTAGTGGAGGTGATGGAATTCCAGTGGAGCTATTTCAAATTCTAAAAGATGATGCTGTGAAAGTGCTGCACTCAATATGCCAGCAAATTCGGAAAACTCGGCAGTGGTCACAGGACTGGAAAAGGTCAGTTTTCATTACAATCCCAAAGAAAGGCAATGCCAAAGAATGCTCAAACTACTGCACAATTGCACTCATCTCACATGCTAGCAAAGTAATGCTCAAAATTCTCCAAGCCAGGCTTCAACAGTAGTGAACCGTGAACTTCCAGATATTCAAGCTGGTTTTAGAAAAGGCAGAGGAACCAGAGATCAAATTGCCAACGTCTGCTGGATCATGGAAAAAGCAAGAGAGTTCCAGAAAAACATCTACTTCTGCTTTATTGACCATGCCAAAGCCTTGGACTGTGTGGATCACAACAAACCATAGAAAATTCTTCAAGAGATGGGAATACCAGAACCCCTGATCTGCCTCCTGAGAAATCTGTATGCAGGTCAGGAAGCAACAGTAAGAACTGGACATGGAACAACAGACTGGTTCCAAATAGGAAAAGGAGTACGTCAAGGCTGTATATTGTCACCCTGCTTATTTAACTTATATGCAGAGGACATCATGAGAAACGCTGGACTGGAAGAAACACAGGCTGGAATCAAGATTGCTGGGAGAAATATCAATAACCTCAGATATGCAGATGACACCACATTTATGACAGAAAGTGAAGAAGAACTAAAGAGCCTTTTGATGAAAGTGAAAGAAGAGAGTGAAAAAGTTTACTGAAAACTCAACTTAGTTTTCTGACTAAGATCATGGCATCCAGTCCCATCACTTCATGACAGATAGATGGGGAAACAGTGAGAGATTTTATGTTTTTGAGCTCCAAAATCACTGCAGATGGTGACTGTAGCCATGAAATTAAGAGACGCTTGCTCCTTGGAAGGAAAGTTATGACCAACCTAGACAGAGTATTAAAAGGCAGAGACATTACTTTGCCAACAAAGGTCCATCTAGTCAAAGCTATGGTTTTTCCAGTAGTCATGTATGGATGTGAGAGTTGGATTATAAAGAAAGCTGAGTGCCGAAGAATTGATGCTTTTGAACTGTGGTGTTGGAGAAGACTCTTGAGTCCCTTGGACTGCAAGGAGATCCAACCAGTTCATCCTAAAGGAAATCAGTCCTGAATATTCATTGGAAGGACTGATGCTGAACCTGAAACTCCAATACTTGGGCCCCGTGATGCGAAGAACTGACTCATTTGAAAAGACACTGATGCTGGGAAAGATTGAAGGTGGGAGGAGAAGGGGATGATAGGATGAGATGGTTGAATGGCATCACCGTCAGTGGACATGAGTCTGAGTAAACTCCAGGAGCTGGTGATGGACAGGGAGGCCTGGAGTGCTGCAGTCCACGGGGTAGCAAAGAATTGGAAAAAACTGAGCAACTGAACTAAACTGAACTGAACTGATACCAAGCAAGACCCTGTGGGGCTCCCAGGCACAAAAGCCTTTCTCTATCCCCCATTTCTTGATTACAGGAAATAGGCTTCATTCAGCCGCCATGATCTTCCCTGAGTTCCAATGCTGCTGCTGCTGCTGCTGCTGCTGCTGCTAAGTCGCTGCAGTCGTGTCCGACTCTGTGCAACCCCATAGATGGTAGCCCACCAGGCTCCCCCACCCCTGGGATTCTCCAGGCAAGAACACTGGATTGGGTTGCCATTGCCTTCTCCAGTGTATGAAAGTGTAAAGTGAAAGTGAAGTCGCTCAGGTGTGTCCGACTCTTAGCGACCCCATGGACCACAGCCTACCAGGCTCCTCCATCCATGGGATTTTCCACACAAGGGTACTGGAGTGGGGTGCCATTGCTTTCTCTGTGAGTTCCAATGGGACAAGTTCAAGCAGATGTCAATTACGGAAGTGAGGGGATGCAGGGACAAGAGAGGAACAGTCAAAAGACATAATAGTCCAGCCTTGGGGAAGGGTCCCAGTTCCCTCTCAACCAACAAACCTAAAAATAACTTTGGGCTGTCTTGCAGATACTGAAACCCCTAGCAGACTGTGAGAAATGAAAGGTATGCTGCCCACAAGCAGCACATAGACTCAGACCAGTTGGAACCAGAAGGTTGATGATTCTGACTCCCACTTACCTCACCACCAACCAATCAAAAGAATGTCCACAAGCGGATCATGCCCTCATTGAACCATTACTATAAAACTTCTCAGTACCCCCTCCAGGTGGGGACACACAGGTTTGAGGACATTAGTCCACTGTGGCCCCCTTTGCCTGGCAAAGCAATAAAGCTATTCTTTTCTACTTCACCTAAAACTCTGTCCCTGAGAATTAATTTGGTGTCCGAGTACAGAGGCTGGATTCAGCTTCACTTTCTTCTTTTTCATATCTATATCTAGACCTTTATTTCTGCTGAAAGTTTTGCTGAGCTAGTATTTGAGTGTTGCCATGCAAGCAAATAAATTCAGCTTTGTTCCAAGCTGGTGGTTAGCAGTCTGTCTTATCCTTTACATCCCATTACTATGAAATGTATTATCTAAAGCTCTCACAGCTTTTGGAAAACTGTCTGCCATGGAAGATCCCCCTCCCCCAGGGCCACAATGACAATTTGACTGTAAGAAAAGCATCCTATTGGCTTCCACTTGTTCCAGGAAATGGCCAGCCACATAAAACCCTCCACCCCAATACTAAACAATCCTTCTTTTGAAATCTCCCCAAATTGCTAGTTTTCCCCCTGGCAACCAACTAGGGATTGCTAAATACGTATAAAGACAATTAGAAAGTCTCCCCTGCTTCCAAAAATCCCACTTTGGTAGAATGCTTGCCAAGTGGAAACCATCTCCGTATTCCCTAGCTTTACACTGTAAAACAAATTCTGTCTACACCTTTGAACTCCTGCTGAAACCAAAGTGACCTATAGAAGGCTTCCCTTGCTGAAAGTTTGTGAATAAATAGCCTTTGTTAATTGTGCCTCACACTTGGTTTTATCTTTGACATTGATAGCTTTTCTAATCTTTAAATAATTAAGATAGATACATTAGAAAAGGAGTAACAACCCAGTGGTTTCTTAGGATTATAAAACAAATCCCATTACAGGAAACCAAAAGTCAAATGTTCCATAGTTAATTATGAAACAACCAAAGATGAAGAAGAGATAAGGCAAAACTTTAAAACTTATAAATGTGAGATTATGGTCACTTCTCAAAACTATTCAAATTAGAGAGGAACATTTTACTCAAATCATGGATCATACCAAGATTTCTTTACCTTTGGACGCATCTAGAACTCCAACAAAGTCACTTAATTCCTGTTTCTTTGTCCAGTTACAGCTCCTTTGTCTTCTCAGCCTCCTCTTGCTTGTTATGATTAAAGTGGCAGAGAAATCACAAGACCAGGGCAGACCCACTCCTCAGCATAAATGTGCAGTGAGCACCATACCCTCAGGCTCCTTCCTATCTCTGCCCCATCCCCCACCACCAAGGCCCAGAGATTAGGAAAATTCCTTTTCAAAGAAAGCCTGCTAAAAATATTTCCTTCAAACTAACTGTGAATGAAAAATGCTTCCTCCATATAAGCAAAGGATGCCAGGCCATCAAGCCACTGGCCACTGGAGCCGTCCGCACCACCAAAATGGTGCACCCGAGGGGATTCAAGATGGGAAAGAATCAGATCAGTTCAGTTCAGTCCTTCAACCTGTCCAACTCTTTGCGGCCCCATGAATTGCAGCACACCAGGCCTCCCTGTCCATCACCAACTCCCGGAGTTCACTCAGACTCAGGTACATCGAGTCAGTGACGCCATCCAGCCAACTCATCCTCTGTCGTCCCCTTCTCCTCCTGCCCTCAATCCCTCCCAGCATCAGAGTCTTTTCCAATGAGTCAACTCTTCGCATGAGGTGGCCAAAGTACTGGAGTTTCAGCTTTAGCATCATTCCTTCCAAAGAACACCCAGGACTGATCTCCTTTAGAATGGACTGGTTGGACCTCCTTGCAGTCCAAGAGTCTTCTCCAACACCACAGTTCAAAAGCATCAATTCTTTTTTTTTTTTTTTTAAAAGCATCAATTCTTCAGTGCTCAGCTTTCTTCACAGTCCAACTCTCACATCCATAAACGACTACTGGAAAAAAACATAGCCTTGACTAGACGGACCTTTGTTGGCAAAGTCATGTCTCTGCTTTTGAATATGCTATCCAGGTTGGTCATAACTTTCCTTACAAGGAGTAAGCGTCTTTTAATTTCATGGCTGTAATCACCATCTGCAGTGATTTTGGAGCCCCCCAAAATAAAGTCTGACACTGTTTCCACTGTTTCCCCATCTATTTCCCATGAGGTGATGGGACCAGATGCCACGATCTTAGTTTTCTGAATGTTGAACTTTAAGCCAACTTTTTACTCTCCTCTTTCACTTTCATCAAGAGGCTTTTTAGCTCCTCTTCACTTTCTGCCATAAGGGTGGTGTCATCTGCATATCTGAGGTTATTGATATTTCTCCCAGCAATCTTGATTCCAGCTTGTGCTTCTTCAAGCCCAGCATTTCTCATGATGTACTCTGCATATAAGTTAAATAAGCAGGGTGACAATATACAGCCTTGGTGTACTCCTTTTCCTATTTGGAACCAGTCTGCTGTTCCATGTCCAGTTCTAACTGTTGTTTCCTGACCTGCATATAGGCTTCTCAAGAGGCAGGTCAGGTGGTCTGGGATTCCCATCTCTTTCAAAATTTTCCACAGTTTGTTGTGATCCACACAGTCAAAGGTTTTGGCATAGTCAATAAAGTAGAAATAGGTGTTTTTCTGGAACTTTCTTGCTTTTTCGATGATCCAGTGGATGTTGGCAATTTGATCTCTGGTTCCTCTGCCTTTTCTAAAACCAGCTCGAACATCTGGAAGTTCGTGGTTCATGTATTGCTGAAGCCTGGCTTGGAGAATTTTGAGCATTACTTTACTAGCGTGTGAGATGAGTGCAATTGTGCAGTAGTTTGAGCATTCTTTGGCATTGCCTTTCTTTGGAATTGGAATGAAAACTGATCTTTTCCAGTCCTGTGGCCACTGCTGAGTTTTCCAAATTTGCTGGCATATTGAGTGCAGCACTTTCACAGCATCATCTTTCAGGATTTGAAATAGCTCCACTGGAATTCCATCACCTCCACTAGCTTTGTTCGTAGTGATGCTTTCTAAGGCCCACTTGACTTCACATTCAGGATGTCTGGCTCTAGGTGAGTGATCACACCATCATGATTATCTTGGTTATGAAGATCTTTTTTGTACAGTTCTTCTGTGTATTCTTGCCACCTCTTTTTAATATCTTCTGCTTCTATTAGGTCCATACCATTTCTGTCCTTTATTGAGCCCATCTTTGCATGAAATGTTCCCTTGGTATCTTTAATTTTCTTGAAGAGATCTCTAGTCTTTCCCATTCTGTTCTTTTCCTCTATTTCTTTGCATTGATTGCTGAAGAAGGCTTTCTTATCTCTTCTTGCTATTCTTTGGAACTCTGCATTCAGATGCTTATATCTGTCCTTTTCTCCTTTGCTTTTGGCTTCTGTTTTTTTCACAGCTATTTGTAAGGCCTCCCCAGACAGCCATTTTGCTTTTTTGCATTTCTTTTCCATGGGGATGGTCTTGATCCCTGTCTCCTGTACAATGTCACGAACCTCCATCCATAGTTCATCAGGCACTGTATCAGATCTAGGCCCTTAAATCTATTTCTCACTTTCACTGTATAATCATAAGGGATTTGATTTAGGTCATACCTGAATGGTCTAATGATTTCCCTACTCTCTTCAATTTAAGTCTGAATTTGGCAATAAGGAGTTCATGATCTGAGCCACAGTCAGCTCTTGGTCTTGTTTTTGCTGACTGTATAGAGCTTCTTCATATTTGTCTACAAAGAATATAATCAATCTGATTTCAGTGTTGACCATCTGGTGATGTCCATGTGCAGAATCTTCTCTTGTGTTGTTGGAAGAGGGTGTTTGCTATGACCAGTGCGTTCTCTTGGCAAAACTGTATTAGCCTTTGCCCTGCTTCTTTCTGTACTCCAAGGCCAAATTTGCCGGTTACCCCAGGTGTTTCTTGAGTTCCTACTTTTGCATTGCAGTCCCTTATAATGAAAAGGACATCTTGTTTGGGTGTTAGTTCTAAAAGAATCAGATAGTGGCCCTTGATAGCTGAGGTGCATATCAAAGGAATTATTTCAATCAGCCCAGACCCTTAATCTTCCCATAAAAAGAAAAGTGCTAAATTCATTAATTTGGGACTTCTGGTTTTAATTAACAGTAATCTTTTGATGCTCTGAATATCTGGTTTTTGTTATAAAAACTTCTATATATCCTGGCTCCTCCCTTACCTTTTCAGAGCAGTCCCTCAGAGCTATTTGAGAGGCTTCCTCCTGATCTTGAGTCCTCAGAAAGTCCACCAAATAAAGCAGAACTCTCAACTTTTAGGTTGTGCATTTTTTCCAGTCAGCATAATATTTACATGTCTGGGAATAATTTAGTGCAAACCCTTGTCAAGGTTCAGCTACACCCTACCTTAAAAAGATATGTTTGAGTCCTAACCCTCAGTAGCTGTGATTATAACCTTATTTGAAAGTAAGGCCTTGCAGATGTAGTCTAGTTAAGATGAGGTCATATGGGACTAGAGTAGGGCCCAAAATTGAATGACTGGTACCTTCATAAGGAGAGTGATTTGGAGAGAGGCAGACAGGGAAGAAAGAAGCAGAGATTGGAGTGATGGCAGCCACAAGCCGGGGGATGCCAAGATGGCGGACCATCACCAGACTTTAGGAGAAAGGAGGAGAGAGTTTCCTACACAGCCAGAGAGGGAGCATGGCCCTGCAGGCACTTCAATCACAGAATTCTAGCCTCCAAAACTGCAAGAGATAAATTTCTGTTGTTGAATTTGTGGTACTGTAGTATAGCAGCTCTGGGAAACTGCTAACAATCCTTTCCAGCTATTTCTACTTAAAAGATGTATAGCTCTAATGGTAGAAGCACAGGAATCAGTCAGCTAGTGGAAGTATATCGGGTATTTTTTGGCAAAAACTAAACATATGAAGGGACATAGGAGGGTCACTGTGGCCCCCAAAGTTGTAAGGAGAGGGAGAAAAGGACATCTTGTTGCTGTTGTTTTTCAGTTGTTCAGTTCAATTCAGTTCAGTCGCTCAGTCATGTCCTAATATTTGCAATCCCACAGACTGTAGCACGCCAGGCCACCCTGTCCATCACCAGCTCCCGGAGTTCACTCAAACTCATGTCCATTGAGTCAGTGATGCCATCCAACCATCTCATCATCTGTTGTCCCCTTCTCCTCCCACCTTCAATCTTTCCCAGCGTCAGGGTCTTTTCAAATGAGTCAGTTCTTCACCTCACATGGCCAAAGTATTGGAGTTTCAGCTTCAGCATCAGTCCTTCCAATGAATATTCAGGACTGATTTCCTTTAGGATGGACTGGTTTGATCTCCTCACAGTCCAAGGAACTCTCAAGATTCTTCTCCACCACCACAGTTCAAAAGCATCAATTCTTCAGCACTCAGCTTTCTTTATAGCCCAACTCTCACATCCATACATGACTACTGGAAAAACCATAGCTTTGACTAGATGGACCCTTGTTGGCAAAGTAATGTCTCTGCCTTTTAATATGCTGTCTAGGTTGGTCATAACTTTTCTTCCAAGGAGTAAGCATCTTTTATTTTCATGACTGCAGTCACCATCTGCAGTGATCTTGGAGCCCCCAATAATTCAGTCTCTTGGTTGTGTCCAATTCTGAGACCCCATGGACTGCAGCATGCCAGGCTTCCTTGTCATTCACTATCTCTTGGAGTTTGCTCAAACTCAACTCCATTGAGTCAGTGATGCCATCTTGAGTATTACCAAATGTTATTCACACCTAATATCATTGCACATATAGTTTGCTATCGATTAGTAAATCAGAAACCCATCATTCACTTAGCACTATATTATCTTCTTTACTTCTTTCTCTCTTCCTATAACCATCCCATTAAAAAACTCCCCTAGAGAGTAGGCAAGCAGAGAGGAGAAAGCAGTGCATATAGTCTATTAGTAACCATAGAAGGAATATTTATGGGTACGTTTTCAATGAATGTTTCCCTTCCCCAAAGAAAGGAGAAAAGCCTTAGTATTCTTTTGCCTGGGGGATGGGGAGATTGTGCAGGCAAGAGAGGGGAGGGCTGTTACCTGGCAGAAAGGAGGGTAGGAATTATACACAATTTTTGGTTTTTGTTTTCACAGCCTTTAGATTATTGAGGCAATTAAGCCGTTAAAAGGAGGAGAAAGGGAAAGCCCTTTCCCTTGTGTTGGGGTTTGGGTTCCAAGAGTTAAAGCTGTTAAATCAGAGAAGGAAAAGACATCTCTGAGTCTGAGATGGAACTCTGACCCCTGACCTGGGGAGGATCTCAATGAGGAGAAGCTGGGGAGCCTCTAGGAGGCCGGGGAAACACACACAGACACACTATAGCACTGGCAAATGAAAGTGAAAGTCGCTCAGTTGTGTCTGACTCTTTGCGACCCCATGGACTATACAGTCCATGGGATTCTCCAGGCCAGAATACTAGAGTGGGTAACCTTTCCCTTCTTCGGGGGATCTTCCCAATGCAGGGATTGAACCCAGGTCTCCTGCATTGTATGCAGATTCTTTATCAGCTGAGCCACACAAGGGAAGCCCAAGAATACTGAAGTGGGTAGCCTATCCCTTCTCCAGGAGATCTTCCTGACCCAAGAATCAAAAAGTGGTCTTCTGCATTGCAGGCAGATTCTTTACCAACTAAGCTACCAGGATAGCACTGGAAAACCCAGCAAAGACCCCCAGTGGCTGATGACCTGGAAGCAGCCTGGGCTTAAACATGAGGCAGGTTTATCATGTGATATAAAAGCCAGGCTTCAACACAGCCCAAGGGAGGGAGAGACAAGGACCTGGTCATACCTGGGATAGTATTTTCCATAGTCCAGACAGGATGGAAAATAAGAGTCAGATTTCAACTGATTTTGGAAAAATTAAAGAATGCAAAATAATATCTCTTGTTCATCCAAGTTTGTAGGCCAAAGAAAGAAGATTTAATGAAGGAGCAAGGGAAAGTTAATAATTAACTTTCTTTGGGGGGGGGGGTCATTCGTGAATTTCATTTCTGCAGTGTTTTTCGTAGGCTAAATTAGTACAGAATTAGGAATTGACATGAATACAATTGTTCTTTATTGTGAAGAGGTTTACTGCTGCCAACTAACTTTGCCTATGTGGAGGCACTCATGTGTATGACAACTAAAGCAGTCACCCATGAAATAGCTCTCTTGAAACTAAACTCTTTAAGCTAATGTTAGAAACTCTGGAGTAGAGAACAGGACTTAGTCCTTGGGCAGTGAAAGCAGTTTTTCTGTTCACCTGCTACCCCATGATTGGCAAAAGCTCAGAGCAAAACCCAATTCTGTTTAGTTCAGATTACACAGGACAATGTGTGCCCACAGGTTGCACCAACCTGTGGATGAGAGAGCAAACATCTCAGCAGCCAATGCTCATAGCCATGATACCCATAGCAACTAAGTTCCAAGGAGAATCTGGACCATCACCATTGTGACAGAGGGGGAAAGTGGGAATTTCAAACATGGGCTCAAAGTTGGAAGGCAGAGAGCAAACGTAGATTTTAGTCTGGCTTTATAAATAATCAGAAAGTCCATTATACTATATTTGCAACTAAAAATTCTAAAATTGTTCATAATCTTGAAATGTGCTTTAAAACCATTTGAATCTTTTTCATTTTTTAAAGTACAGATAGTCTTAATCAATAAAGGTGTTTGATTTAACATTTTTCTGTAAGTGCTTAGTTAGAGGACACCATTAAAGTAGATGATTGCAGAAATTCATATAGCCAGAATCTGATTGTGGAAAAAATAATAATATATGTTCAGGAATGAAATTATTGGAGGAATTCAACTTATTTCATGAGAGCACAAGTAACTCTATGGACCCACTCCCCAGGTAAACTGGTGAAAATTATTTTTAAAGCAACCACTTACTAACTCTGGAAATGGCTCTATGAACATACAGCAAATAAAGAAACACTTATTCAAGAAAATCCACTAAAACTTGGTAAAGAAATATTAAGAGTCTGTGGTATATGAACGAAAATATGTGCCTTTCCTTCTATCTCCCAATTAAATAAGACAGAAATTGCTCCAGACTGGTACATTCAAGAACACAGAACTCCTATTGCTGAGACTAATTTCTAGGTAAATGAGGCAGAGGTGGGGGCTCCCTTCTTCCCAGGCCCCACTCATGGGACAGAAGTATTATCTTGGGCTCACTGCCACTGAGAATACTGGGTTTTTAATTGTCTCTAATCCAGATCTTGGGGCAGAGTTTTCATACCAAGAGAGACAAGCCTAGGAGACAGGACTGCTTTCATCTCTCCATCCACCAAGCATGCAGTTCCCAAAGCCAAGGGTTATCACTCAGAGTCAAGGAAGCCATTAACCCTAACCACAGCACCAGAGTCCCAAGAGATTTTGCCTCAGGGGAAAGGCCACAGACCAGAGAGTTCCAAATTCCACTGAAGGAACTGATTTCATCTGGAACAGAAGAGTAGAGAAGTTCAAGCCTAAGGGCATTCTCGATAGCGGGAGTTGTGACTGAAAATTGGGAGGAGATTAGTAGATTTACTAGAGATGTAGATTAAATTGTAGGCCAACTGGTTTGGAGAGAAATAGGGAAGAGATAGCTAAGAAGATCTCTCCTGGTGTCAGGACAAATCTAAAATACTGACTTCAAGAAATATCCTTTCAAAGGAGCCATCCAAGTAAGAACCCAAAGGAGGGCATCTCAAGAAAATAAAGAAACAATAGATGGGCAACTAGAGATGCAAGAGTCTAAGATCAAGATTGGCAGGCTCCAGAAACAAGTAGTTCAGAGGCCTTGGAGCAAAAGGCATGCCTGAAGTAAGGGAGCAGGGAGAGGTGGGGTAGAGGTTGCCCCTAGCAAGTGACAGATTAGCAAGGAATGTTTTCCTTGACCTTACAAGTTATGGGAAATTACTGGAGGAATTTAAGACAATGAATGACAGATGCTCTGAATTTCAGAATTAGTGTAGAATTCATGGAGCAACGGAGCAGTTAGACTAGCTGCTGCTGCTGCTGCTGCTGCTGCTGCTGCTGCTGCTGCTGCTGCTGCTAAGTCGCTTCAGTCGTGTCCGACTCTGTGCAGCCCCGTAGACGGCAGCCCACCAGGCTCCCCCATCCCTGGGATTCTCCAGGCAAGAACACTGAGGGTACTGGAAAACCACTAAAAAGAGGTGAGGAGTAAGGCAGGCCTCATCCAAGGAAAAGAGAGAAAGGATATAAGGAACGGAGAACTTTTAAGACTTTATAATACTATGATTAGAAGGCAATGGCACCCCACTCTAGTACTCTTGCCTGAAAATCCCATGGACAGAGGAGCCTGGTGGGCTGCAGTCCATGGGGTCGCTAAGAGTCAGACACAACTGAGCGACTTCCTTTTCACTTTTCACTTTCATGCATTGGAGAAGGCAATGGCAACCCACTCCAGTCTTCTTGCCTGGAAAATCCCAGGGACGGGGGAGCCTGGTGGGCTGCCATCTATGGGGTCGCACAGAGTCGGACACGACTAAAGCGACTTAGCAGTAGCAATCCTATGATTATCTGGCTCAAGGGAAGACAGTTCCAGGATTCACTCGTTTAATATGTGTTGAATGCTCATTCACCAGGGCCTAGGCATACTGTCCTAGAATAGGCCCTGGGCTTAGGTTGGGTTACCCAGAAGCATATCCCTGAGTTGATGATTTGGGCACAACTGATTTAATGAAGAACTTGCTCTCCAGCAAAGCCAGGAAGGGAAGGAGTGAAGCATGACAGATAATGATGAGGAAGACAAGCAAGGGGGTGAATTTAGTCAAGTCCTTCAGAGAGTAGCTGCATTTTGACCCTGCAGGAGAACCGCAGAAAGTGAATTACACCTCCTAGATGTCTAGACCTAAGGCTCTGATATTCCTGGGTGGAGCCCCCACAGTGTAAGCTTTCTCAAAGTATCCTAACTCTTTTTTCCTTACTTTATCTTTTGACACATGAAAAGTTGTACATAATTAATATACAACTTGCTGAATCTGGAGATAGATATACATCCATCACCACAGTCTATGCCATCAACCTATCCATCACCTCCAAATGTTTCCCCTCAAAAAACTGAAAATAGAATTATCATGTTATCCAGTAATCTCACTTGTATGTATCCAAAGGAATTGAAATCAGGATACTGAAGAGATAAATGCACCTCAACTATTAATGTGTTCATCTTCTTTTTTTTTTTAATTTAGTGAGACACAATTCTACCTTATTGCAAGATTTCTTCTCACCTCTAGTTCCAAAGTCATCACTGTTAATCCCCTGTGTGCTGTGTGCTAAGTCGCTTCAGTCGTGTCTGACTCTTTGTGAGCCCATGGACCATAGCCCACCAGGCTTCTCTGTCCATGGGATTTCCCAGGCAAGAATACTAGAGAGGGTTCCCATGTCCTCCTCCAGGGGATCTTCCTCACCCAGGCAGTGCCTCTCATGTTTCCTGCAATGGCAGATGGGCTCTTTACCGCTAGTGCAACCTGGGAAGCCCTGTTAATCCTCTATCACTCTTTAAAGTGTTTGTCCCTACTCCCTCCACTTAGCTCTGCCATATCTGCTCATTCATTCAATAGTCACTGATGGAGAGCTTGCTATGTACCAGCCACTGAATTAAGCAGCTGGAAGTAGGAGAAAAATCAAAGATAAATGAGATGCAAACCCTCACCCAGCCTCATCCTCTAATGACAAAATGATGTTCACTTTGAAATTAACTCTGTAATCAACTCTGTAATCTGATAGACAGCACCCCTAATTTACAGACAATCTTTGACCAATTCACATAACCTCTCTCTCACTTTTCTTAATCTGTAAAATAGGGATACTAAGTAATTCCAGTAATACCTATCTCCAATATTTACCTCCTATCATAAAGAGTAAACAATGTATGCCAAGCACCTAGCACCATGTCTGGTATATAATAAGCACCAAGGGGGGAAAATGTTTGTTAATTGTAAGGAATTTTGTAAACAGGAGGGAAACTAATTCTGATCCCTTTCAAACAGTTGCAGCAAAACAGCTATAGTGCAATGCAAAGATTAATCAGACTCACAAGAACCAGGTTTGAGTTCATCTCCAGTGCTTACCAGTGTCCTTGGACATACAAACTCCACTTTCTTCACTGTAGTAGATTTTTATTGATTATTTAAAGGCTTCTCAGCATCTGATCCTCTTTTACCTTTGGCAGGGGACAAGGGGTCCCACTGTGTGACCTTTGGAGGAAGCAACTACCAAAGCCACAAGGCCCAGCTTGGTCAGCTAGGGCACAAACACATGACCAGGCTCAGTCAATCAGATGTCTCTCCTTGGACTCAGCCAGCAATTGAGGACTCTGGTGTCATGGAACATACCATTTGGTGGGAGCAGTGAGGGCAGCATCCAGTGGTCCTGGCAACAGTGCCGACAGAGGTAAGTCAGGTTCATGCTCCAAAAACTGCCCATGATGCACTCTTCTGAAAATGAAGAGAATATCCATTCCACAAAGCTTGGGAGAGTAATGAAATGTAAAACAACTGATCACAAAGTCTGGAGCATAATAAATGTTTAATAAATGTTTCTTGAGTCTGTTTAGGAGGCTTTCTCAATTTTTTCAAAAAAAAAAAAAGCTGAGAGTTTCTGGGTTGGCTCCATCTAAACAAAGAATTCCCATTTCTCTCTCTCTCTCTTTTTATTTCAGCTGCCCTGGGTCTTTGGTGTGACATGCAGAATCTTTAATTGCGGCGTGTGGGATCTAGTTCCCTAGTGGGCCCTCTGCATTGTGAGCACAGAGTCTTAGCCACTGAACCACCATGAAAGTCCCATATTTTTCCCATTTCTTATCCAAGTTATATACTTCTCATCCTAATTATGTATTTCTCCTTGCTCTCCACTCCAAGTTCAAAGTACACTTAGCCCTGATATGCAGAAGAATTCAGTTCATTATCTCTAGTATGTGTACATTTTCTCTTGCTCTCTGGTTAAAAAGTAACTACTTTATCTGGTGCTTTCTGTAAGGCAAGCTCTGAAGACTTTGGAAGTAATTTCCTGTCCTCTAAGCTAAGGTCTAGGTGAAACAAACAAAATTCAGAGCAGCTACAATGAAACAGCTAAGTGCTAGATGCTATCTATGTCAGCAAAACAGAGCCCCACGTGACAACGTTCTGTGCGTATGGGCATTCATAAGGTCTCTTTCCCAACTCTCTTCTTTAGCTCTGAAATGAAGTGTTAGTCGCTCAGTCATGTCCGACTCTTTGCAACCCCATGGACTGAAGCCCGCCAGGCTCCTTGTCCATGTAATTCTCCAGGCAAGAATATTGGAATGGGTTGTCATTCCCTTCTTCAGGGGATCTTCCCAACCCAGAGACTGAACCCAGATCTCCTGTATTGCAGGCGGATTGTTTACCATCTGAGCCACCAGGGAGGCCCATTCTTTGTCTCTACAAGGTATTTTGAGGGGAAATCTCTCTCATTCTTTCAGTTTCAAACACCACCTCTAATCTGGTGGCGCTCAGAGGCTACAATGCCAGCTTTCCACCCACCTGTGTGTCCTTCCTCTTGGTTCCATTCATACTTTGGCTCAGCACGGAAAACACTAAACTCCTTGTCTCCTGCCTGGCCCTACCTCTTTGCCCAAACCACTCCCTCCTCTGAGTTCTTTACTTTTACTCACAATTCTTCCAGTCATCCAGGCCTTAGTCTTCTGTGTTATTTCTATTCCTTTCTCCTCCTTCTAATTCATGCTTTGCATGGAAGTTTATATCCATCCTGTCCTTTTCATTCTCACTGCCACCATTCTGGTTGAGGCCCAATTTCTTTTCCTCTCTCAGCTTTAACAATAGCCACCTAGTTAGCCTTTATCACTTCTCCCTTCTTTCCTGGCTATGTGCTTCCCTCCTCACAGACCTTAAATGACTAAACATTGCCTATTCAAGCCAACAAACATTTATGGCAAATCTGATTGTGCATAACACTCTTCTAGGTATTCTCTAAAATTCAATAACTGAGAAAGATAGCCCTTAATTTGAGGTGAAAAAAATGAATTGTCCTTAAATTAACATTATTTTTGTACTTAAAAACTACCCTGCAAAGTATACCTACACACATACAGAAAAAAACACTACCACTGTTCAAAGAGAGGGATAAATGGTTTAAGTGTAAATCTTGAAAACAAACTTGAAGAACTCCATTTGTATGGACTGAAATTTTCTTTCCCCTTAAGATTCATCTGTTGAGATCCTAACCCCTAAGGTGATGGTAGTAGAAGGTGATTAGGTCATGAGGGTGGAGACTTCATGAATAGGATTAGTGCCCTTATAAAAGGAACCCCAGGTACATCACTTGCCCTTCTGTCATGTGAGGTTATAGTGGAAAAATGGCCGTCAATGAACCAGAAAGTGGGCCCTCATCAAATGGAAAAATCTGTTATCAGCCTCCCCAGAACTGTGAGAAATAAATTCTTATTGTTTATAAAGCATCCAGTCTATGATATTTTTGTTTCAGTAGCCCAAACGGACTAAGACATTTGTCATGTATATAATATCTTCAACAATGAATAGGATTTTGACAGGTATAGTTGAGGGAAAGATCATTAAGGGAAAGGGGACTACCTTAGGAAAGATCTTGAGGCAGCAGCATGTTGGAGGGGCGCAAAGACTGTGGTTAGGACATTAAATAGAATAAGGAAAGTACTGAAAGATGATCTGGGAAAAGTTGGGAGGACCCATTCAAAAAGGGCCTTTGAATGTGAAACTGAGAAATATTTCTTCTGTTTCCTCTACATTGTCTAACACATTTGAAACATTTTGCTTGCTATTAAGGATATTGAAGACTTTTGACCATGGACACAACAGAGGCAAAGTTATTAGTCTAAATGATGGTACATGGGCGGTCTGGAGAGAAGAAACTAGAAACAAAGAAGTTAGGAAGCTTCTGCATAGTCACAGATCAAGGGCAATGAAGACTTGAGCTAGGGCAGTGGCTGCGGAAACTAAAAGAAGAAAAATGAAAGAGGCATCATGAAAGTGAATCTGCAAGACCCAACAAATCATTCTAGGTGAAAGATGATGGAAAAGAAGAGTCCAGCATGATTCCAGGTTGACTTTAAGAATGGAAATTCCATTAACAGTGTCAGGATGTAGTCAGGATTTAGGATGCTGCAGACAGGTGCTAAAGGTATCAAACCTTAGCTTGGTATTTATGGTTATATCTGAGTATCAGCAAGAGGCAGAATTCCTCCAGATTATTCCAGTGACGCGGCTTAATGAAGGGACACATCTGTAGACGTGTGGTTAACGTCAAGGGAACTAACAATGAATGTTGAAGCAAGATAGTAACAATGGGAAGTTATTAGCAGCCCAAAGGCTGAAGGGACAAAGGGAAGGTATAGTGCTTCCAGAGCCTACTGAGAGCTGGAGCCACAGAATAGCTGCCTGGCAGGAGCTGACATGGACAAGATGTGCAGATATCACACCAAAGCAAAAAAGAGTTGGGAAAAATACCCCGAGCTCTATTTCTTCTTGCCAGTCTCCTGCTTGTGCCTCCCACTGGAGCTTTGAAGAGAAGTTTCAGGTTTAGTCTCCCTGGGCACAGAAGAGGAAAGAGAAGAGCAAAAACAAGACAGGGACAAAACTGAGAATAATACAAAGAAAAAGCAAACACAACAGTTTTCCAAAATTTGCCCTTAAATATCCCCTACCTTGCTGTTTCATTTCCCTGCTTCTATATATGTGTTCTTGCTGGTCCTCCTGCCTGGGCAATTTTCTCTTTTCATGTTGAAGTCATATCTATCCTACATATCCTAAGTATCCTTCAAGGATACTTCCCTGATTAGTTCCAATCAGGGATGTTCATTCTCACCTCTAAATACCAAATCTTTTGCACTGCTCCTTCTGTGTTCACTAAAGTCTACCTTAAGTACGTACCCATCTTTTACTATCTTATAGAAAATAAGCTCCATAAATACAAAAATCTTCAATAAGTATAAAAATCTATTCATGATATCACTCAAAAAGTCTACCATATTGTTTTACTCGTGGTAGGAATTCAATAAACAATTTTGTAATACATGGATAAGAACTGAACTCTTTGCTTTTATTCCAGCCATTTGGCTAGCAATTTCTCTCTAACCCTCCTATTCTTTCCCCTCTAGGTATCCATTCATATAAGCTGCAGACCACCCATCCAACCTAAAAACAAAAGAGGACAGCTCAAAAAATATCCAAGAGTTTGGAAAAGGACATGGTTAGAGTAAATGCTGAGTGGGAAACTTCCTGTTTCTTTTATTGAAGGACTTTAGCAGAAGCATCTAGTACAATGGTTATACAGAGTAAGCACACAATAAATATTAGATGGATGAATGGATGGATGAATAATTGAAGAATAGATGGGGGAGGGACTCTGTCAAAGAAATTTTCACTTAACAGTTTAGAGAGGCTGGATATCAATTCTGCTTGTTCATGTCTTGAAGCCTGAGAATGTAATTTTTATATGTTCTTTTTGAACATTCATTTCAACCGAACAACCGAATATTAGGCAGGGGTCTAGGGATCTTACCTGTTATGAAAATGGATTGGTCCTGAGAGCCAGCCAAGTCAGAATGGATTCAGAGTAAATGCTGAAAAGACAGCTAGCAGAGGTAACACCTATGTCTTCAGTAGGAAAAAGTCTGAGATTCTCAGAGAGGAGCAGGTCATCCCAGTAGAAAGAAATGGAGACTCCAGCAAAGACTGGTGGGCATAGACTGACGAGTTGGGTTGTATGCCTGGAGGCAATACTACAGAATACTCAAAACTGAAAACCTCAGGGAAAACCTGGCAAATGGGGTTACTATGTCTGAAGATAACCAAGTGTCTGTAGCTACATTACCTTCCCAGCACTGCGAATCTTAGGTTAAGAAGCTTAGAGACATCGTTTCAGGAGTCCTCATCTAATGCTCTGCTGCTTTATTTCACTCATTATCATTTTCATTCTGCATATGGCATTTTCCTTCAAATTGATTTGTCCTCTTATTCTCATGAATCTTTATATACATCAGGAAATGCCCTGCATTTCACTTTATACAGACAGTGAAATTCTGACTTCTATCTGGTAGGCACTATACTCTAGGAAATGACCTCATGGCAACACTCAAAACTAGTAGTTACGCACAGTGGAATGTGCGTAAGCTGCTGTCTCCATGGGTGTTAATTGTAACATGTCAGTGAAAGGCCTGGTTCCTCAGGCTGCCGGGCTGCCTCCTGCTGTGGCCAAGTGCTGTAATGTTAGACAGGGACATAATTTTTGACACTGACAGTTTAGAATTCAGTGGCTGCCCTCTCTAGGGGACTCAGAAAGGCACAAAATAGGAAAGAAAAAAAAATTTATTTTAAACATATATGACCCATGATGGGCAGAATGGTGAGGTGGATAGAATGCCAGATGGGAACATAGGATAAAACAAAGACCTTTGTTTTAAAAATATTTCTCCCTGAAATATTTAAAAAAAAAAAAAACAGTAGGAAAGTATTGGAGGATGAGGCCAAAAAAGTAGGATGGGATTGTGTTCTTTGGGGGCTTGAGTACCAAGCTCATACTTAATTTGACAGACAATGGGGAGCCATAAATGGTTTTTGGTTTTGTTTTTGAGCAATTAACTAACATAATTAGAGCTGCTTAATTAATCATTAAAGCATGGGCTGAATTTAATTAGGTCTTCACTGGTGGCTCAGTGGTAAAGAATCTGCCTACAATGCAGGAGACGCAGGTTCAATCCCCAGGTTGGGAAGATCCCCCAGAGGAGGGCATGACAACCCACTCCAGTATTCTTGCCCAGAGAATGCCATGGATAGAAAAGCCTGGTGGGCTACAGTCCATGGGGTGGCAAAGAGTCAGACACAACCAAAGTGACTTAGCATGCATCGATGCAAATTTTATTAAGGAGATAGAAGAGACCAGAAAACAGGTTGGAAGAGTATAATAGAGACAACTCTCTGACCAATACAAATCTATCAATGTATTTTATAGTATAGAGTTGGTGCTGCAGAGTAGCCATCCAGATCGACTATATTAACCAGCATCCCTACACCAAGCATCTAACTGGGACATATGATTGATTCTTGCCTATGAAATGTAAGCAGGGAAGCTAGTTTCTCTGTACAGAAAAAAGTTAGAAGCTACTCTCTTAACATTCCTATTTTTCTCAGTCCCTGGTGTTTCTTTCTCACCTTAGCATCTTATCCCAAAAAGGACCTGATGAGGTAGCATGCCTCAGTCATTAAAAACCTTGTAGAATTTTGAGAATTGATTTTGTACTCATTTATGGTAGAATATCAGAGAAGGCATTAATGGCACCCCACTCCAGTAATCTTGCCTGGAAAATCCCATGGATGGAGGAGCCTAGTGGGCTACAGTCTATGGGGTCGCTAAGAGTCAGATACGACTGAGCGACTTCACTTTCACTTTTCACTTTCATGCATTGGAGAAGGCAATGGCAACCCACTCCAGTGTTCTTGCCTGGAGAATCCCAGGGATGGCGGAGCCTGGTGGGCTGCCGTCTATGGGGTCTCACAGAGTTGGACACGACTGAAGCGACTTATCAGCAGCATGGTAGAATATGGAGCCAATGAAACAATCTGATGGCCCATAGGAAAGTCTCATTCTAAATACCTTCCTTACATTATCTGAACTTCAAGCATCTAGAGATTCATTTACTTAAAACAAACACACACATTTTCATAGGCTAAATTTCAATGTGTCTACCCTAACTTCTGGGAAAATCACATAGCCTGTGGCTCCAAAGCAGCCATGTACAACACTGTTTATCAGGATAATGATTTGGGAAAGACCAGGCAGACAGCCCTGATGAATCAGTTCATTCAAGATCCCCAGTCTTATGATCGAGAAGGATGGGATGAGGGGATAGGAGGGAAGCTCAAGAGGTAGGCGATATAAGTATACATATACCTGATTCACTTTGCTGTACAGCATGAACTAACATAACTTTGCAAAGCAATTCTAATGGTAGTGAGTCGCTCAGTCGTGTCCAACTCTTTGCAACCCCACGGACAGTAGCCAACCAGGCTCCTCCATCCATGGGTTTCTCCAGGCAAGAATACTGGAGTGGGTTGCCATTTCCTTCTCCAGAGGATCTTTCCGACCCAGGGATTGAAGCAGGGTCTCCCGCATTGTAGGCAGATGCTTTACCATTTGAGCCACCAGGGAAGTCCAAAGCAATTCTACTCCAATTAAAAAAAAAAAATTCTATTTCAATAAAAAAAAATTTAAAACCTAACAGTCTTTAAGCTAAAACGTCCCACAGAAAATCAGAGTGCCTTGCTGCATAGAGTGACTTGGAAAGCCCTGAGTGTCTGACAGGATCATGAGAATCAGAAGTCAAAAGGAGGGCAAGAGTGGGTCACAGCCACGATAGGGCAGCTCTGTGTGCAGCAAAGACGATGCACAAGACAAACAAACTAAGAGCAGAAGAGAGGCTCATTCCCAGAAACACACCAATTGCTGATGTCTTTCTACTCTTTATTTCTAATATGTGTACATCCAAACAATATATTTCCCCTTTCCTGAAGGAACATGACTGAGATTAAAAGTCAAACTGACACAACATGTAAACAAGCTTACAGAAAGACTCCCATAGCTTAAATCCTGATACTGCTCTAAATCCTCTTCCAAAGTTTATCAATATACAGGAATATACTTTTGAGGAGCTGTCCCACATTGAAGCTCAGGAACTGTGGCAGTAAGGAGATACCCCTCATCCAAGGTAAGGAGCAGTAGATGTGCTTTGATGGAGCAGCCATGAAGAGATAACCCCACGTCCAAGGTAAGAGAAACCCAAGTAAGATGGTAGGTGTTGCAAGTGTGTCTGTATTGCAGACACACTGAAACCATACTCACAGAAAACTAGTAAATCTAATCACACTAGGACCACAGCCGTGTCTAACTAAATGAAACCAAGCCATGCCCATGGGGCAACCCAAGATGGGCGGGTCATGGTGGAGAGGTCTGACAGAATGTGGTCCACTGGAGAAGGGAATGGCAAGCCACTTCAGTATTCTTGCCTTGAGAACCCCATGAACAGTATGAAAAGGCAAAATGATAGGATACCAAAAATGGAACTCCCCAGGTCATTAGGTGCCCAATATGCTACTGAAGATCACTGGAGAAATAAATACAAAAAGAATGAAGGGATGGAGCCAAAGCAAAAACAATACCCAGCTGTGGATGTGACTGGTGAGAGAAGCAAGATCCGATGCTGTAAAGAGCAATATTGCATAGGAACCTGGAATGTCAGGTCCATGATTCAAGGCAAACTGGAAGTGGTCAAACAAGAGATGGCAAGAGTGAACATTGACATTCTAGGAATCAGCGAACTAAAATGGACTGGAATGGGTGAATTTAACTCAGATGACCATTATATCTACTACTGCAGGCAGGAATCCCTCAGAAGAAATGGAGTAGCCATCATGGTCAACAAAACAGTCTGAAATGCAGTACTTGGATGCAATCTCAAAAAACGACAGAATAACCTCTGTTCCTTTCCAAGGCAAACCATTCAATAGCACAGTTATCCAAGTCTATGCCCCAACCGGTAATGCTGAAGAAGCTGAAGTTGAACAGTTTTATGAAGACCTAGAAGACCTCTTAGATCTAACACCCAAAAAAGATGTCCTTTTCATTATAGGGGACTGGAATGCAAAAGTAGGAAGTCAAAAAACACCTGGAGTAACAGGCAAATTTGGCCTTGGAATGTGGAATGAAGCAGGGCAAAGACTAATAGAGTTTTGCCAAGAAAATGCACTGGTCATAGCAAACACCCTCTTCCAACAACATAAGAGAAGACTCTACACATGGACATCACCAGGTGGTCAACACCAAAATCAGATTGATTATATTCTATGCAGCCAAAGATGGAGAAGCTCTATAGAGTCAACAAAAACAAGACCAGGAGCTGACTGTGGCTCAGATCATGAATTCCTTATTGCCAAATTCAGACTCAAATTGAAGAAAGTAGGGAAAACTGCTAGACCATTCAAGTATGACCTAAAGCAAATCCCTTATGATTATACAGTGGAAGTGAGAAATATATTTAAGGGCCTAGATCTGATAGATAGAGTGCCTGATGAACTATGGAATGAAGTTCATGACATTGTGCAGGAGACAGGGATCAAGACCATCCCCATGGAAAAGAAATGCAAAAAAAGCAAAATGCCTGTCTGGGGAGGCCTTACAAATAGCTGTGAAGAGAAGAGAGGCAAAAAGCAAAGGAGAAAAGGAAAGATATAGGCATCTAAATGCAGAGTTCCAAAGAATGGCAAGAAGATATAAGAAAGTCTTCTTCAGCAATCAATGCAAAGAAATAGAGGAAAAGAACAGAATGGGAAAGACTAGAGATCTCTTCAAGAAAATTAGAGATACCAAGGGAACATTTCATGCAAAGATGGGCTCGATAAAGGACAAAAATGATATGGACCTAATAGAAGCAGAAGATATTAAGAAGAGGTGGCAAGAATACACGGAAGAACTGTACAAAAAAGATCTTCACGACCCAGATAGTCATGATGATGTGATCACTAATCTAGAACCAGACATCTTGGAATGTGAAGTCAAGTGGGCCTTAGAAAGCATCACTACGAACAAAGCTAGTGGAGGTGATGGAATTCCAGTGGAGCTATTTCAAATCCTGAAAGATGATGCTGTGAAAGTGCTGCACTCAATATGCCAGCAAATTTGGAAAACTCAGCAGTGCCCACAGGACTGGAAAAGGTCAGTTTTCATTCCAAATCCAAAGAAAGGCAATGCCAAAGAATGTTCAAACTACCACACAATTACACTCATCTCACATGCTAGTAAAGTAATGCTCTAAATTCTCCAAGCCAGGCTCAGCAATATGTGAACCGTGAACTCCCTGACGTTCAAGCTGGTTTTAGAAAAGGCTGGGGAACCAGAGATCAAATTGCCAACATCCTTTGAATCATTGAAAAAGCAAGAGAGTTCCAGAAAAAACATCTATTTCTGCTTTATTGACTATGCCAAAACCTTTGACTGTGTGGATCACAAGAAACTGTGGAAAATTCTTCCACAGATGGGAATACCAGACCACCTGACCTGCCTCTTGAGAAATCTGTATGCAGGTCAGGAAGCAACAGTTAGAACTGGACATGGAACAACAGACTGGTTCCAAATAGGAAAAGGAGTATGTCAAGGTTGTATATTGTCACCCTGCTTATTTAACTAATATGCAGGGTACATCATGAGAAACGCTGGACTGGAAGAAACACAAGCTGGAATCAAGATTGCCGGGAAAAGTATCAATAACCTCAGATATGCAGATGACACCACCCTTATGGCAGAAAGTGAAGAAGAACTAACGAGCCTCTTGATGAAAGTGAAAGAGGAGAGCGAAAAAGTTGGCTTAAAGCTCAACATTCAGAAAACGAAGATCATGGCATCCAGTCCCATCACTTCATGGGACATAGATGGGGAAACAGTGGAAACAGTGTCAGACTTTATTTTGGGGGGGCTCCAGAATCACTGTAGATGGTGACTGTAGCCATGAAATTAAAAGACGCTTACTCCTTGGAAGGAAAGTTATGACCAGCCTAGATAGCATATTAAAAAGCAGAGACATTACTTTGCCATCAAAGGTCCATCTAGTCAAGGCTATGGTTTTTCCAGTAGTCACGTATGGATGTGAGAGTTGGACTATAAAGAAACCTGAGTGCCAAAGAATGGATGCTTTTGAACTGTGGTGTGGAGAAGACTCTTGAGAGTCCCTTGGACTGCAAGGAGATCCAACCAGTCCATTCCAAAGGAGATCAGTCCTGAGTGTTCATTGGAAGGACTGATGTTGAAGCTGAAACTCCAATACTTTGGCCACGTGATGCAAAGAACTGACTCCTTTGAAAAGACCCTGATGCTGGGAAAGATTGAAGGTGGGAAGAGAAGGGGACAACAGAGGATGAGGTGGTTGGATGGCATCACTGACTCAATGGACATGAGTTTGGGCAAACTCCAGGACTTGGTGATCGACAGGGAGGCCTGGTGTGCTGCAGTGCATGGGGTCGCAAAGAGTTGGACAAGACTGAGTGACTGAACTGAACTGATCCAGTATATACATCCTATTCCTTGTCTTTTTTTCACTTAATATTGCTTTGTATACATATTTCCAAGTAGCAAAATATTCATATCATTTTTTCCAGCTATGTATCATGCTCATGTGTTCATATGTTTAGTTTGAAATATTTGGAGACTTGTATATGATTCATTATTATGAATAAACAGTGCTAGAAATAGCTCTGGACAAATTTGGGGTTTCTTTTTCTATTTTATTGAGATTTCTTCCCAATTAGGGGATAACCAGGTTAAAAGATATAAACAGCATTTTCATTCTTCTTTTTTGTTGCCAAATTGTTCTTCATAAAGATGCAAATCTTGTTAAAAATGATAATAATCCAAATATATCAAATTTTTTCATTTAAAAGGAATAGGGACATCTAAAAGTCTATGCTAAAGAAATAGTCAAAAATATACATAATGATTTACGTAACACGATGGTCATCATAATATTACTTATAACATTAAAAACATAAACACCAAAATATACAAATCACTGGAAAATATCTAAATAAATTATGATACATCTACAGTTATATCATGTGGTCATATATATTTTTTATTGCCATAAAAGTGATGCTTTCAAAGAAAATTGAATGACCTAAACCCCACGTCCGAGGTCAGGGGCAGTGTCCAAGAGTGCCAGGCTGCAATGGTCCAGGAACAGCCGAGAGGAGCTACCCCGCGTCCGAGGTCAGGGGCGGCGGCCAGGAGGAGCAACCCCACATCCAAGGAGCAGTGGCTGCACAGGTGCAGGAGGGCCTAGAGGAGCTATCCCATGTTTAAGGTCAGGAAGGGTGGCGATGAGGAGATACCCTTCGTCCAAGGTAAGGAGCAGTGCCTGCGCTTTTCTGGAGCAGCCGTGAAGAGATAACCCCATGCCCAAGGTAAGAGAAACCCAAGTAAGACAGTAGGTGTTGCAAGAGGGTATCAGAGGGCAGACACACTGAAACCATACTCACAGAAAACTAGTAAATCTAATCACACTAGGACGACAGCCTTGTCTAACTCAATGAAACTAAGCCATGCCCACAGGGCAAACCAAGATGGGCAGGTCATGGTGGAGAGGTCTGACAAAATGTGGTCCACTGGAGAAGGGAATGGCAAGCCACTTCAGTATTCTTGCCTTGAGAACTTCATGAAATGTATGAAAACGCAGAATGATAGCATACTGAAAGAGGAACTCCCCAAGTCAGTAGGTGCCCAATATGTTCCTGGAGGTCAGAGGAGAAATAACTCCAGAAAGAATGAAGGGATGGAGCCAAAGCAAAAACAATACCCAGCTGTGGATGTGACTGGTGAGAGAAGCAAGATCTGATGCTGTAAAGAGCAACATTGCATAGGAACCTGGAATGTCAGGTCCATGATTCAAGGCAAATTGGAAGTGGTCAAACAAGAGATGGCAAGAGTGAACATCGACATTCTAGGAATCAGCGAACTAAAATGGACTGGAATGGGTGAATTTAACTCAGATGACCATTATATCTGCTACTGCAGGCAGGAATCCCTCAGAAGAAATGGAGTAGCCATCATGGTCAACAAAACAGTCTGAAATGCAGTACTTGGATGCAATCTCAAAAACAACAGAATGATCTCTGTTCATTGCCAAGGCAAACCATTCAATAGCACAGTTATCCAAGTCTATGCCCCAACCAGTAATGCTGAAGAAGCTGAAGTTGAACGGTTCTATGAAGACCTACAAGACCTTTTAGATCTAACACCCAAAAAAAGATGTCCTTTTCATTATAGGGGACTGGAATGCAAAAGTAAGAAGTCAAGAAACACCTGGAGTAACAGGCAAATTTGGCCTTGGAATGCGGAATGAAGCAGGGCAAACACTAATGGAGTTTTGCCAAGAAAATGCACTGGTCATAGCAAACACCCTCTTCCAACAACACAAGAGAAGACTCTACACATGAACATCACCAGGTGGTCAACACCAAAATCAGATTGATTATATTCTATGCAGCCAAAGATGGAGAAGCTCTATAGAGTCAACAAAAACAAGACCAGGAGCTGACTGTGGCTCAGATCATGAACTCCTTATTGCCATTCAGGTATGACCTAAAGCAAATCCCTTATGATTATACAGTGGAAGTGAGAAATATATTTAAGGGCCTAGATCTGATAGATAGAGTGCCTGATAAACTATGGAATGAGGTTCGTGACATTGTGCAGGAGACAGGGATCAAGACCATCCCCATGGAAAAGAAATGCAAAAAAGCAAAATGCCTGTCTGGGGAGGCCTTACAAATAGCTGTGAAAAGAGAAGCCAAAAGAAAAGGAGAAAAGGAAAGATATAAGCATCTGAATGCAGAGTTCCAAAGAATAGCAAGAAGATATAAGAAAGCCTTCTTCAGCAATCAGTGCAAAGAAATAGAGGAAAAGAACAGAATGGGAAAGACTAGAGATCTCTTCAAGAAAATTAGAGATACCAAGGGAACATTTCATGCAAAGATGGGCTCAATAAAGGACAGAAATGGTATGGACCTAATAGAAGAAGCAGATATTAAGAAGAAGTGGCAAGAATACACGGAAGAATTGTACAAAAAAGATCTTCACGACCCGGATAATCACGATGGTGTGATCACTCTTCTAGAGCCAGACATCCTGGAATGTGAAGTCAAGTGGGCCTTAGAAAGCATCACTACGAACAAAGCTAGTGGAGGTGATAGAATTCCAGTGGAGCTATTTCAAATCCTGAAAGATGATGCTGTGAAAGTGCTGCACTCAATATGCCAGCAAATTTGGAAAACTCAGCAGTGCCCACAGGACTGGAAAAGGTCAGTTTTCACTCCAATCCCAAAGAAAGGCAATGCCAAAGAATGCTTAAACTACCACACCATTGCACTCATCTGACATGCTAGTAAAGTAATGCTCAAAATTCTCCAAGCCAAGCTTCAGCAATACGTGAACCGTGAACTCCCTGACGTTCAAGCTGGTTTTAGAAAAGGCAGAGGAACCAGAGATCAAGTGGCCAACATCTGCTGGATCATCAAAAAAGCAAGAGAGTTTCAGAAAAACATCTATTTCTGCTTTATTGACTATGCCAAAGCCTTTGACTGTGTGGATCGCAACAAACTGTGGAAAATTCTTCCACAGATGGGAATACCAGACCACCTGACCTGCCTCTTGAGAAATCTGCATGCAGGTCAGGAAGCAACAGTTAGAACTGGACATGGAACAACAGACTGGTTCCAAATAGGAAAGGGAGTACGTCAAGGCTGTATATTGTCACCCTGCTTATTTAACTTCTACGCAGAGTACATCATGAGAAACGCTGGACTGGAAGAAACACAAACTGGAATCAAGATTGCTGGGAGAAATATCAATAACCTCAGATATGCAGATGACACCACCCTTATGGCAGAAAGTGAAGAGGAACTAAAAAGCCTCTTGAGGAAAGTGAAAGTAGAGAGTGAAAAATTTGGCTTAAAGCTCAACTTTCAGAAAACGAAGATCATGGCATCCGGTCCCATTACTTCATGGGAAATAGATGGGGAAACAGTGGAAATAGTGTCAGAGTTTATTTGAGGGGGCTCCAAAATCACTGCGGATGGTGACTGCAGCCATGAAATTAAAAGACACTTACTCCTTGGAAGAAAAGTTATGACCAGCCTAGATAGCATATTCAAAAGCAGAGACATTACTTAGCCGACTAAGGTCTGTCCAGTCAAGGCTATGGTTTTTCCTGTGGGCATGTATGGATGTGAGAGTTGGACTGTGAAGATGGCTGAGCGCCGAAGAATTGATGCTTTTGAACTGTGATATTGGAGAAGACTCTTGAGAGTCCCTTGGACTGCAAGGAGATCCAACCAGTCCATTCTGAAGGAGATCAGCCCTGGGATTTCTTTGGAAGGAATGATGCTAAACCTGAAACTCCAGTACTTTGGCCACCTCATGCGAAGAGTTGACTCATTGGAAAAGACTCTGATGCTGGGAGGGATTGGGGGCAGGAGGAGGAGGGGACGACAGAGGATGGGATGGCTGAATGGCATCACTGACCCGATGGACATGAGTCTGAGTGAACTCCGGGAGATGGTGATGAACAGGGAGGCCTGGCGTGCTGCGATTCATGGGGTTGCATAGAGTCGGACACGACTGAGCGACTGAACTGAACTGAAGAAATGCTTGATATAAACTCAAGTGAAAAACACATTACCAAACCCAATACACAATATAATTTGAGTTGTGTAAAGAAAAAAATTATCTGCAAATATCTGCAATAAAATCACTGCAGGTGGTGACTACAGCCATGAAATTAGAAGACACTTGCTTCTTAGAATGAAGAAACAGAGACAATGTATTAAAAGCAGACACATCACTTTGCCAGCAAAGGTCTGTATAATCAAATCTATGGTTTTTCCATTAGTCATGTATGGATGTGAGAGTTAGAACATAAAGATGGCTGAGCACTTAACTGATGGTTTCAAATTTTGGTGCTGGAGAAGACTCTTGAGAGTCCGTTGGACTGCAGAGAGATCAAACCAGTCAATCCTAAAGGAAATCAGTCCTGAATATTCATTGGAAGGACTGAAGCTGAAGCTGAAGCTCCAATATTTTGGCCACCTGATGAGAAGAGCTGACTCAATAGAAAAGACCTTGATGCTGGCAAAGACTGAAGGCTAAAGAAGAAGATGGTGGCAGAGGATGAGATGGTTGTATACCATCACCAATTTAGGGACATGAATTTTGGCAAGCTCCAGGAGATAGTGAGGGACAGGAAGGCCTGTCATGCTGCAGTCCATGGGGTCAGAAAGGGTCAGATATGAATGAGCAACTGAACAACAGAGAAGTTTACAGACCAATGAAAGTTTCTGTTTAGCTTTCATATGTTAAAACTGTATGCAATCAATGCAGACAAAAGTCCTTAGCAAGTAGGAGAACAGTTCAAAAATAGAGATGCTTTAAAAACATGGTATCAATAGCACATTAAAAATGAGCATATTATTCAAAGAAGTAGATGGACATATTGATGGATGGATGGATGGACATATGTTTCAGTATAATTTTAGAGAAAATTATTTTAATTGATGTAGTAAAATACATGACACAAGAATCAGAAAAAAATGTGGCTGACCTAAGGAAAAAGGCAAAAAGCCACTTTTTAAAACACAACGAAATTCTTAGCTTCCAGAACAGGCAGTTCCCAACACAGGCACTGGATGTGTTTGTTTAGAACTCAATTATTTGGAACTCGGAGTGCGTTTTCCCTTAAAAGCAATGTCATAAAGCATTGTTTAGATTCCCAAGCAAAAGCAGAGCTGTCTATTTAATCCTTCATATATCTGAAGAATTGCAGTGTACTTGGGATCCTATTTCAGCTGTAACTGAGCACCATCATCATTTCTACAAGAAAATGTATATGGTCTCCAACTTAGAAAACTGCTCCCACCATTGCAGCAGAAAGAAGAGCAGGTAAAGAGGGGAGACACTGTAGTCCAGTTATAGTTGAAGCAGCAACAGATTACTTATGATACCAAAATTCAACATGGAAGAAAGAGATGAAGTTTCCATCCTAGGGAAAGTTGCAAGGGACAGATATTCCCGGGTTTCTGTGGTGAGTTCAAATCTGTAGCTCCAGTTTCTTTTGAAAATGCAGATTACACAGCAAAAATTAGCTCTTCAGATCATGCAGTCTTTACCTTCCCTATCAAAAAAATTATGTTTCCCTATAAACTCATACTTTTTCACTGCACTTATTTAAGTTGCCTGTCCAGCATGGTCAGCAGTATTAAATGCTACAGAGCTAAAGCAAGAGAAAAACTGGAAAGTCTTAAATTTAGAGAATAAAGTACAAACTTGAGGGCCTTTATGTCCAGCATGCATCTATTTTCTCTGTGGAGCTGTAGGTTCCTTTCATCTGTTGAAAAGTAGAGGAGGAGCTCAGGTAGATGAATGGACATGCGCAGTGTAGGCTAGCTGCAGTTAGAGGCCATTACTATCTTTGACATTGTCCCTAAGGTTGCATCTCTTACTTCAGCAAAGATTAGCAGCTTGGGGGTCAAAGTGGAAAACCCAAAAGCATCTCAATAGATTTTCATAAGAGAAGGTATCTCTTGGAAAATTATTTCCCAGAATGTCCAAATTGGAGAGAAAAAGTGAGCTACATCCAAGAGGCGGGGAAAGGAGGACATTCGAGGTTTTTTCTCACTTATCTGTATGGGTCATCTTCTAATTCAGAGTTTCCTTTCTCAGATTTTTGAACCAATACCTCACAGAACATGACAGACCCATGGAAATAAAATGAAGCTGTATTTTTTAAATGAACTATTATATCAGGATGACATCATCTAAAAGAGTTTATTTGGGTGAAAAATGCTTTGTTGGGAACTGTTTAAATCTTTTGGCAGTTTCATGTGACTAACATTTTTTTAAGGAGAAACTATTAAGCAAAAAAGATAAAAAGTTTTCTTTGGGAATTTTTCCAGAAAAAAAAGTGAATATAGCACAGGGATTACTATTAATAAAGAACGTGAGGAAATGGTGGATTACTCGATGAATACAGATAAAAATATAAGATCAAATCAAATGGCTCACTTGGGAAAAATGACTTCCAATTTGTAAATGGTTAATTTTAAATATATTGTTTTCCTTTATATTTGAATATATTTTATACATGGGAACATTTAAATAAATTATAAATCAAAGGACTATAATAAAAATCAATGAAATTACTACCTAAGGACTATAAATTGTCCATTGTAAATAACTTGCATCTACCTCTGTATTCTTTCTTAATCAATCTTCGTACCTCCCTACCAGAAATATTTGCTACCCTAAATTTTGTGTCTATCATTCTATTTCTTCTTTATAATTTTATCAATTTTATATGTACACTTAAACCCTATGTTATTGAGTTTCCTTGTTTTGAGTCCAAAAAAGGGGATGTATACCTGCATATAATCTTTTGGAAGTTGATTTTTTTTACCTAAGATTATGTTTCAAAGAATAACCCATACAGTTGCTGGGAGATATAGTTCATTCATTTTAATTGCTGTATAATATTACATTTTATACATATAACAAGCTTTAATCCTTTCTTCTGTGAATAAACATTTGGAGATCTGGGGGGGGGGGTTCCCATGTATGTATATATATATCCTGCAGCACATAGAAAAGATTTTATTTAGGGTATTTACATTAAAAAAATATTCCAAGCTCACAGGGTAAGCAACTGTTCAATTTTACGATATAAATGCCAAATTATTTTCAAGAATGTTTTCAACAATTTACACTCCACCAACAATATGTGAGTTCACATTAATCCAATCCTCTCCAGCACTTGATACTGTCAAATTGCATGATTTTTACAAATATAGTGGGTATAAAGTCATTTTTATATTAAGAGACAAAATAACATGGGTGAATATCAAAACCATGCTAAGTGAAAGGCATGAAGCACAAAAGACTGAATACTGTACGACTATTTGTATGAAACTCCAGAAGATTCAAAACTATAGGGATAGGAAACAGATTAGTGGTTGCCTGGGGACAAGGGAAGATACCAACAGCAAAAAGGGTATGAAGAAACTTTCGGGGGTGATAGAAATGCTCTACATCTGGGTTGTGTGGATGTTACATGAGTGAACACAGTTCATTAGATGGCACCCTTAAAATGAGTGAACTCTATTGTATGTAAATTATACTTGTATTAGCGTGCTCGGGCTGCCAAAACAAATGCCATCAACTGGGTGGCTCAAACAGAAATTTATTTTCTCACAGTTCTAGAAACTACAAGTCTAATTTCATGTGGCCATCAAGGTTGGTTTCTGGTGAAACCTCTCTTTCCTGGCTTGGTAGAGGGCTCTTTTCTCGTGGCCTTTCCTTTACATATGTGATGAGAGACAGAGAGAGCACACTCTGGAATCTCCTCTTCTTATAAAGGCATCAGTCTTATGAGATTGGGGCCCTACTCGTTAAAAAATATGTACTTATTTATTTGGCTGAAACTGGGTCTTAGTTGTGGCACACGAGATCTTCAATCTTCAGTGTGGTATTCAGGGTCTTTAGTTGCAGCATGCAGTATCATGATGTTTAATTGTAGCATGAGGGATGTTTTACTTGCGGCATGAGAACGCCTAATTGTGGCATGTGGGATCTAGTTCCCCGACCAGGGATCAAACCCGGGGTCCCCTGCAGTGGGAACGTGGAATCTTAGCCACTGGACCACCAAGGAAATCCCTGAGGGTCCTACCCTTATGGTCTCATTTTACCTTAATTATTTCCTTAAAAATCCTATCTCCAAATACAGTCACAGAGAGTGTTAGGTCTTCAACATATGAATTTCAAGAGGTACAGTCCAGTTCATAACCTACCTCAGTAAGCTAAAAATAAATCAATAAAATGATGTTTTGTGTTTTTTTAAGTTGTAGCAGTTATAACACTATATAAGTTTCATGTGTACGACATTGTATTTTGACTTCCGTATGCATTACAACATGCTCTAAATCATATTTTATTTTGTCACAATTTCCATTTCCCTTGATTATTAATGACAGTGATTGTAAGAGGCATTATTGGTACTCAACCAGGTGCCCCTTATTGGGCCAGTGCATGTTTCCCGCAGATGCTGCTAGACTGGTTGCTAATGGCTCACATCTTCACTCTTCTCTGGATAAATTCACTTGACCTATGGGAGACATCTCACTTAGAAAAGCCTGGGCAGACCCCAGCCAATGGCTGGTTGATAAAGAAATAGAAAGGTCCAGTTCTTTTTCTTCAAGTGAGACAAATGTGTGGTGCCATCCATGACCCAGGGTCCCCCGTGGGATCAGGCTGAAACTACATCTCTATTTAGCTTCTTCCCCTGCTATACCCTAGGCTTCCCTGATAGCTCAGTTGGTAAAGAATCCGCCAGCAATGCAGGACACCCGGGTTCGATTCCTGGGTCGGGAAGATCTGCTGGAGAAGGAATAGGCTACCCACTCCAGTATTCTTGGCCTTCCCTTGTGGCTTAGCTGGTAAAGAACGCACCTGCAATGCAGGAGACCTGGGTTTGATCCCTGGGTTGGGAAGATCCCCTGGAGAAGGGATAAAGCTACCCACTCCAGTCTTCTGGCCTGGAGAATTCCACAGACTATATATAGCCAATGGGGTTGCAAAGAGTCCGACACAACTGAGAGACTTTCATTCCACTACTCCATCCTGCTTACTTCATGTTCTTAAAGGTTTCTCCTTAGAGTATTTTCTTGCTGAAAAACTCCTATCTCGGGCTTCTGGAGAACCCAAACTAGCACAGTAACCATTTGGGCACTGTGCTTCTTTTTCTGTATAAAATGCTAACTAATGTCTTTGGCCCATTTTCCTAATAGGTGGTTGTCTTTTCTTACTGGTTTAGGAGTTCTTCATATATTCTGGGCACTAATTCTTGGTCAGTTTTATATTTGCAGATATATTCTTAATAACATGTAGCTTATTTTTTGGTTGCTTTTAAGCTGTCATTTGATAAACAGAAGTTCTTAATTCTACAGTAAATTTATCAATATTGTTTTTACAGTTGGAACTTTTATCTTGTTTCAGAAATCCTTTCATATCTCGAGGTAAGAAATATCTTCTCCCATTTTTTCTATGAAACTCTTTTAATTTTTGCTTTTTACATTTCTGTTTTAATCCATTTAGAGTTGAATTCTGTGTATGGTGTGGGGAAGGGATCAAGTTTCATTTTTTTCTACATATCTATATCTCTCTCTTCTCTATATATATATATGGTGGGCTTCCCTGGTGGCTCAGTATATATTTGACTTCTTTCATTTAGCATGTTTTTGGTGGCTCAGACAGTAAAGAATCTGCCTGCAACACAGGAGACCTGGGTTTGATCCCTGAGTTGGGAAGATCCCCTGGAGAAGGGAATGGCAACCCACTCCAATATTCTTGCCTGGGAAATCATATGGACAGAGGAGCCTAGCTACAGTCCATGGGGTCACAAAAGACACGACTGAGCAACTAACACATACAAACACATATATGGTAAGAATAATTTATCTAAGAATCTTTTGAAAATAGATTTCTAGAGTCAACCAAGATGGTGATATAGGAGGCTCCTGAGCTCTGCACTTGCCACAGGTACATCAAATGTGTATCTACACATGCAGCAATTTCCTCTGAAAGAGATCCCAAAACTAGCTGAATGATTTCTATACATTAAATGAATGAGAACATGACTACATTAAAGTGGATAGGAAAGACAGAGACACATTCTGATCATAAACCCCAACCTGAGCACAGCACCATAAAATTGACAGAATCACCAACTCCTGACTTCTCCCTGAATAGTGAAGAATTTGGACCCCAGTTTTTAAGAATCCCACATGAGGGACAGATTCCCAAGACACCTAGCTCTGAAAGCCAACAGGGCTTGTGTCCCTGAGACCCACAAGACTAGAGCAAACAAAAAGGCAATTCTTAATGAGCATACAACACCCCCACCACCCAGGGCTTATCACAGACAGAGCAGACAAAATCACCCATCTCCCAGTCTTTCCCTGAAAGAAGTTTAGCTGAAGACTTTAAAAGCTGCAGCTTCAGGGGCAGGTTTCTAATTTAGTGGGCACTAGGGATTTCCCACGGAGAAGGCAATGACACCCCACTTCAATACTCTTGCCTGGCAAATCCCATGGATGGAGGAGCCTGGTAGGCTGCAGACCATGGGGTCACTAAGAGTCGGACATGACTGAGCAACTTCACTTTCACTTTTCACTTTCATGCATTGGAGAAGGAAATGGCAACCCACTCCAGTGTTGTTGCCTGGAGAATCCCAGGGACCGGGGAGCCTGGTGGGCTGCCATCTATGGGGTCGCACAGAGTCGGACACGACTGAAGCGACTTAGCAGCAGCAGCAGGGGTTTCCCAAGTGGCTCAGTGTTAAAGAATCCGCCTGCCAATGCAGGAGTCACAGGTTCGATCCCCAGGTAGGGAAGATCCCTTGGAGAAGGGAACGGCTACCCACTCCAGTATTCTTGCCTGAAGAATTCCATGGACAGAGGATCCTGGAGGGATACAGTCCATGGGGTCCCAAAGAGTTGGGCATGACTGAGCACACACACATAGAGGCTGGATGCAATCCTCCTCAGAGACTGGGGAAGCCAGAGGACACTTCTCCAGGCTCCTCCCTCCCACCTGCTCCAAATCAACAACATCTCTCTGGAAGGAGCTAGTACACGTGTCTGCAGCCCATCTTTTATGGCTGCTGCCTGAAAGGCACGTGTCCAGATTGTCTGGCTCTGATAGATAAAGGGGCTTCTGTTCAAATGTCCCACAGGACTGTAGCAAACAGAGACACATTTTGTAACCGGCTATCACCTCAGGGCTCAGCACACAGGCAATAGGCAAAATCACCTATTTCCTAGTCTTCTGAAAGTACATCTGCATACTTTAAAAGCTGCTGCCTGAAAGACAGCTTGTAATTTATCATGTGTATAGATGCTGGCTGTAGTCTTCCCTAGATACCAGGGAAACCAGTAGATAACTGCTCATGCCTTCTCCCTCCAGCTGACTCCAGTAAGACCAAGTCATCAGTATGTCCATGGAATGAGCTTGTGAGCACGCCTCAGATCCCCACTTTTTGTAGCAGCCACCCAAGGAATAGGCCACTGGATCACCTGGCTCTAACAGTCAATGGGGCTTGCATTCACAAGTCCCACAGGACTGTAGCAAACACCACCATCAAACCGCAACTTTTTAATGGATGCAGGATCTGATCTCCTACATAAGATCATTCTGTCAAAATTGGGAGAGGTGGTTGTTTAATGTGCAGAAATCAACACAGTCAAGGAAAATGAAGAAACAGAGGAATATGTTCCCAACACAAGAACAAGCTAAAATTTGAGAAACAGATCTTAATAAACCAGAGATAAAAGATTTACTTTATTGAGTTCAAAATAATGGTTATAAAGATACATATCAAAAGCAGGAAAGTAATGGATGAACACAGTGAGAAAACATAGAGATCAAAAATACCAAAAAGTACCAAACAGAGAAATTACAGAGGTAAAGAATACAATGCTGAATGCTGAAACTGAAGCTCTAATACTTTGACCACCTGATTCGAAGAGCTGACTCATCGGAAAAGGTCCTGATGCTGGGAAAGATTGAGGGCAGGAGGAAAAGGGGACGACAGAGGATGAGATAGTTGGATAGCATCACTGACTCAATGGACATGAGTCTGAGCAAGCTCCAGGAGTTGGTGATGGACAGGGAAGCCTGGCATGCTGCAGTCCATGGGGTCACAAAGAGTCTGACATGACTGAGTGACTGAACAACAACAAAGAATATAATAGCTGAACTGAAACTTTCAATAGAGGGGTTCAACAACAATCTATTAAGGATTTCTGCATATATTCAGCAATGAGATTGGTCTGTAATTTTTTTGCTGTTATAGTATCCTTGTCTAGTTTGGGTATTAAACTTATAACCAGGTGCATATACCAGTTAAGTTTTCTAGGAAACTTTGTATGTGACTGTGTAAAATTGAAATAATCTAATGATTAAAATTTTAATAAACTCAACTGTACAACCATGTAGAGCTGATGTTTATAGGAAAATATTAAACTAATTCAATTTATTATGTGGTAATAAGACTTTCTTTTTGAAGTTGTTTTGATAAGTTACATTTTTATGGAAATTTTTCCATTATATCTGTATTTTTTAATTGACAGCTAAACCAGGTCTTAGTTGGGGCATGTGGGATCTAGTTCCTCAACCAGGGATCAAACCTGGGCCCCCTGCATTGGGAGCACAGAGTCTTAGCCACTGGACCACCATGGAAGTCCCTGATATAAGACAGTTCTTGATAATATTTTCATAATATTTTATTACATTTCAAATTTCTGCTATAATTATATCTTTTTCATTCTTCAGTTCAGGTCAATTCAGTTGCTCAGACATGTCTGACTCTGTGAAACCAAAACTGCACCACGCCAGGCCTCCCTGTCCATCACCAACTCCCGGAGCCTACATAAACTCATGTCCATTGAGTCGGTGATGCCATCCAACGATCTCATCCTCTGTTGTCCCTTTCTCCTCCTGCCCTCAATCTTTCCCAGCATCAGGGTCTTTTCAAATGAGTCAGCTCTTCACATCAGGTGGCCAAAATATTGGAGTTTCAGGTTCAACATCAATCCTTCCAATGAACACCAATGAACACAAAGGACTAATCTCCTTTAGGATGGACTGGTTGGATCTCTTTGCAGCTCAAGGGACTCTCAAGAGTCTTCTCTAACACCACAGTTCAAAAGCATCAATTCTTCGGTGCTCAGCTTTCTTTATAGTCCAACTCTCATATCCATACATGACTACTGGAAAAACCATAGCCTCGACTAGATGGACCTTTGTTGGCAAAGCATATGTCTCTGCTTTTTAATATGCTGTCGAGGTTGGTCATGGAGAAGGCAATGGCATCCCACTCCAGTACTCCTGCCTGGAAAATCCCACGGATGGAAGAGCCTGGTAGGCTGCAGTCCATGGGGTCGCTAAGAGTCAGATATGACTGAGCGACTTCACTTTCACACATTGGAGAAGGAAATGGCAACCCACTCCAGTGTTCTTGCCTGGAGAATCTCAGGGACAGGGGAGCCTGATGGGCTGCTGTCTATGGGGCCACACAGAGTCGGACACAACTGAAGCGATTTAGCAGCAGCAGATTGGTCATAACTTTCCTTCCAAGGAGTAAGCTTCTTTTATTTTCATGGCTGCAATCACCATCTGCAGTGATGTTGGAGCCCAGAAAAGTAAAGTCAGCCACTGTTTCCACTGTTTCCCCATCTATTTGCCATGAAGTGATGGGACCAGACGCCATGATCTTAGTTTTCTGAATGTTGAGCTTTAAGCCAACTTTTTCACTCTCCTCTTTCACTTTCATCAAGAGGCTCGTTAGTTCTTCTTCACTTTCTGCCATAAGGCTGGTGTCGTCTGCATATCTGAGGTTATTGATATTTCTCCCGGCAATCTTGAATCTAGCTTGTGCTTCATCCAGCCCGGCATTTTACATGATGTACTCTGCATATAAGTTAAATACGCAGGATGACAGTATACAGCCCTGAGGTACTCGTTTTCCTGTTTGGAACCAGTCTGTTGTTCCATGTCCAGTTCTAACTGTTGCTTCCTGACTTGCATATAGGTTTCTCCAGAGGCAGGTCACATGGTCTGGTATCCCATCTCTGGAAGAATTTTCCACAGTTTATTGTGGTCCACACAGTCAAAGGCTTTGGCATGGTCAATAAAGCAGAAGTGGATGTTTTTCTGGAACTCTCTGGCTTTTTCGACGATCCAGCAGTTGGTGGCAATTTGATCTCTGGTTCCTCTGCCTTTTCTAAAACCAGCTTGAACATCTGGAAGTTCACGATTCACATACTGCTGAAGCCTGGCTTAGAGAATGTTGAGCATTACTTTACTAATGTGTGAGATGAGTGCAATTGTGTGGTAGTTTGAGCATTCTTTGGCATTGCGTTTCTTTGGGATTGGAATGAAAACGGACCTTTTCCAGTCCTGTGGCCACTGCTGAGTTTTCCAAATTTGCTGACATATTGAGTGCAGCACTTTCACAGCATCATCTTTTAGGATTTTAAATAGTTCAACTGGAATTCCATCACCTCCACTAGCTTTGTTCATAGTGAGGCTTTCTAAGGCCCACTTGACTTCACATTCCAGGATGTCTGGCTCTAGGTGAGTGGTCACACCATCGTGGTTATCTGGGTCATGAAGATCTTTTTTGCACTTCTTCTGTGTATTCTTGCCTCCACTTCTTAATATCTTCTGCTTCTGTCAGATCTATACCATTTCTGTCCTTTATCGAGCCCATCTTTGCATGAGATGTTCCCTTGGTATCTCTGATTTTCTTGAGGAGATGTCTAGTCTTTCCCATTCTATTGTTTTCCTCTATTTCTTTGCATTGCTCACTGAGGAAGGCTTTCTTATCTCTTCTTGCTATTCTTTGGAACTCTGCATTCAAATGGGTATATCTTTCCTTTTCTCTTTTGCCTTTCACTTCTCCTCTTTTCACAGCTATTTGTAAGGCCTCCCCAGACAGCCATTTTGCTTTTTTGCATTTCTTTTTCTTGTGGATGGTCTTGCTCCCTGTCTCCTGTGCAATGTCATGAACCTCCGTCCATATTTCATCAGGCACTCTATCTATCAGATCTAGGCCCTTAAATATATTTCTCACTTCCACTGTATAATCAGAAGGAATATGATTTCGGTCATATCTGAATGGTCTAGTGGTTTTCCCTACTTTGTTCAATTTAAGTCTGAATTTGGCAATAAGGAGTTCATGATCTGAGCCACAGTCAGCTCTTGGTCTTGTTTTTGCTGACTGTATAGAGCTTCTCCATCTGTGGCTGCAAATAATATAATCAATCTGATTTCAGTGTTGGCCATCTGGTGATGTCCATGTGTAGAGTCTTCTCTTGTGTTGTTGGAAGAGGGTGTTTGCTATGACCAATGCATTCTCTTAGCTGAACTCTATTAGCCTTTGCCCTGCTTCTTTCTGTACTCCAAGGCCAAATTTGCCTGTTACTCCAGGTGTTTCTTGACTTCCTACTTTTGCATTCCAGTCCCCTATAATGAAAAGGACATCTTTTTTGAGGTGTTGGTTCTAAAAGGTCTTGTAGGTCTTCATAGAACCATTCACCTTCAGCTTCTTCAGCATTACTGGTTGGGGCATAGACTTGGATTACTGTGATATTGAATGGTTTGCCTTGGAAATGAACAGAGATCATTCTGTCATTTTTGAGACTGCATTCAAGTACTGCATTTCAGACTCCTTTGTAGACTATAATGGCTACTCCATTTCTCCTAAGGGATTCCTGCCCACAGTAGTAGATATACTGGTCATCTGAGTTAAATTCACCCATTCCAGTCCATTTTAGTTCGCTGATTCCTAAAATGTCGATGTTCACTCTTGCCATCTCCTGTTTGACCACTTCCAATTTGCCTTGATTCATGAACCTAACATTCCAGGCTCCTATGCAATATTGCTCTTTACAGCATCAGACCTTGCTTCTATCACCAGTCACATCCACAGCTGGGTGTTGTTTTTGCTTTGGCTCCACCCCTTCATTCTTTCTGAAGTTATTTCTCCACTGATCTCCAGTAGCATATTGGGCACCTACCAACCTGGGGAGTTCATCTTTCAGTGTCCTATCTCTTTGCCTTTTCATACTGTCCATGTGGTTCTCAAGGCAAGAATTCTGAAGTGGTTTGCCATTCCCTTCTCCAGTGCACCACATTCTGTCAGACCTCTCCACCATGACCCATCCATCTTTGGTGGTCCCACACGGCATGGCCTAGTTTCACTGAGTTAGACAAGCCATAATCCATGTGATCAGATTGGCTAGTTTTCTGTGATTGTGGTTTCAGTCTGTCTGCCCTCTGATGCTCTCTCAGCACCTACCATCTTACTTTGGGTTTCTCTTTACTTGGACGTGGGGTTAATATTGTTTATTTATGCCTTCTCTTTTTTTTAATCTAATAGAGGTTTATCTTTATTAACATTTTCTAAGAGCCAAGTTAGGCTTTGTTAATCTTTTCTACTGTATCTTTATCCATTCTCCTACTTTCCTTGATATGTTGCTGTTTTTCTAATTTCTTAGTTTTTGCTCATTAATTTAAAAGCTTTCTTTCATAATATAAACATTTTAAGACTGTAAAGTTTTATCTTAATACTGATAATACTGATTTCTCTACATGCCCGGAATATGATATATAGTATTGTGATCATTCACTTCTTAGTATGTTTTAAATGTCCATTATTATTTCTTCTTCATTGACAAGAGTTTTGGATAATTTCCAAATATTTGGAAATTTTTATTATTTACTTCTAAATCAACTGCATATGGTAAGAGAATGTAGTTTATATGATATTAGTTATTTAAAAAATGTTTTAAAACTTGCTTTGTGGATCAGTATATGATCAATATTTACAAATGTTCCATATGACATTGAGAAATATGTGTATTCTTTAATAATTGAGTGTGGAGTTCTACATATGTCCATTAGACCAAGAGTTTTCATTGTGTTGTTCAAAACTTCTATATATTTATTTTTTTATACATTGAGAAATGTATACTGAAATATAAACTATGATGTTCCATCAATTTTTGTAGTTCTATCAGTTTTTACATTATATATTTTGAGGCTATGATACTAGATGTATACAAATTTAGAATTTTCTTCTCTCCCTGGTCAACTGAGTCTTTTATGATTTTGTGTTGATAGATTTGTTTATTGTGATCATCAATATGAATGAACATGTTTCTACATCTTATATTTTTATTTTTATGTGACTTGCTTTTACTTCTATTTTCTCCTTTAATACTTTTCAGGATTGACTGAGTCTGTTCAGCTGATCTTTTATTCTATTTTATCTTTCTATTGATGTGGAATTTATATATTCTATTTTTTTATTCTTTTAGTAGTTAGAATTTTTAAGCAATACTATTTAGCTTGCAAAATGTAATGATAACTAATATTTTAACCCACTTCTTGAACACTTTGCTGACACCTCTTGTTCGACTTATACGCTGTTGTCCACACAACAACATATAACAATTATAACCTTAATAAGGCTATAATTATTATTTATGATACAATATTTGCTTAGATTTACATACATATATGATTTTATTTGTTCACCATTCTTTTTTGTATTTTACACTGTCCTTATGGGATAATTTTCCTAATGTATAAAGTTTATTATTTAGAATTTCTTTTACTGCTTTTATCTTGGAGGTGAACTTTCTTAGGTTTTGTTACTGCAAATGTATTTTACTCTCAATTTCAAAAAGTAGTCTTCTAATAACACAGTTGACAATAAGTTTTTGAACACTCTGAAGATACTACGCCACTGTTGTGTTTGTTGTTGTTGTTGTTGTTGTTGTTTTGCTTCTTTCCCTGGTTGCTGTGGAAAATCTGACGTCATCTAATTGCATTGTATTTATACTGCTTGGAGTATGTTGGTCTTCCTCAGTTTTTGTTTCGTTTTTTGGGCTGAGCTGGGTCTTAGCTGCAGCATGAAGAGTCTTTGATTTTTGTTGAGGTATGCAGGATTTTTTAGTTTTGCATGCAAACTCTTAGTTGTGACATTTGGGATCTAGTTCCCTGACTAGGAACTGAACCAGGGCCCCTTGCCTTGGGAGTGTGGAGCCTTAGCCACTGGACCACCAGGCAAGTCCTGCTTCCTGGGTTTATGAATTAATATTTTTCTTCAGGTCTGGAAAATTCACATCCACTATCCTTTTAATGGACTTTCCAGGTGGTTCAGTGGTAAATAATTCACCTGCCAGTGCATAAGATGTAGGTTTGATCCCTGTGTCAGGAAGATCCCCTGGAGAAGGAAATGGCAACCCACTCAAGTATTCCTGCCTGAAAAATCCCATGGACAGGGGAGCTTGGCAGGCTACAGGCCATGGGGGTCGCAAAAGAACTGGACACGACTTAGCAACTAAACAATAAAAATCCCCTTAATATTGCCTTTTCTCATCCTTTTTATTCTCTCTTCTGGCACTCATATTAGATGCATGTTAGATCACATTCTCATTCTATTCTCTATTTCTCTTTATTGTTTTCCATCTTCTGTCTTCTTAAACTGCATTTGCTAATTTTCTTTTAATCTTTGTCTAATATGTTATTTGATCTGTCACTGAATTTTTAATTCAACAGTTATAGTTTTCATTTTTAGGATTTAACTTTTTTTTTTCAATTTTATCTGGTAATTCCTGGTAGTATCTTGTTGTTTACTTAGATTCATTGTTGTGCTATTGAATTCATTAAACAGATCATACCCAACTGTTCAGTGTTCAATATCTGATCATTTTAATATCTGTATCCTTGAAGGGTCTAAATCTATTGTTTATTGTTTCTGGTGATCTTCACTCATTGTGAATTTCTATACCTTGGGTTTCATCATCTCTGACTGTGAGATCATCGTTTCCATTTAATTAAGTCAGAATCTTATGGGCAAAATTTGGAGAAGCTCTCCTCTAGAGAGCATTTGCTCTTGCTTTTTCTAGGAGCTGAGGGTTTACTTCGACTTGAAGTACTTGGCTGAGCACAAGAGTTTCTGGATCATCTTCCCTACTTCCTTATTGTCCCAAGGCTCAATATTCCAGCTGTAAGCATTGATTGTCACATACCTTCAGGGGGAATCTGCCTCTCATTACAGCCCACTTCTCTATTCCCAGTTCTCTGCCACTCTAGGTCCAGTTTGTGGTATTGAATATGTTGTGGAGCTTCCTGAATATATTCCCTTCCTCTGGTAACGTCTCCAACAGTGTGTTCTATGCAGAATACAGTCATTCTGAAGCAGCAGGGTTCTTCAAAATTTGTTTTGAGCCGTAATACCAGAAATACAAATCCAAGTGATTCATCTTTTTAAGTACTTATTTAATTCATATCAACAAATTCAGTTCATCTAACATTTTTTGAAAGCAGACTAAGTGCCACCCAATGTTCTAGGTGCTAAAGATATGAAAAGAAAACTATTTGTAGGTAAACTATTAACCCCCTCATTCAAAAAGTACCATTAACTTTTTTAAAACTATTATTAACAGAGTGAAAATTATGTCCAAAGTCAAACTCTGAGCACCACATTATAAAGCAACTATACTCCAATAAAATTAACTAAACACACACACACAACAAAGTCAAACTCTCTCTTTGCTGATTCCTTTTCCATTTCTCCAGTTCTGCTCATGGTACTCCTATTCTATCCTTTGCCTGTGTGTATGCTCAGTCAATTCAGTAGTGTCCAGCTCTTTGAGACCTTATGGACCATAGGCCGCCAGGCTCTGCTGTCCATGGAATTCTCCAGGCAAGAATACTGGAGTGGGTTCCATTCCCTTCTCCAGGGGATTTCCCCGACCCAGGGATCAAATCCAAGTCTCCTGTGTCTCCTGCATTGCAGGCAAATTCTTTACCACTGAGCCACCGGGAAAGCCCATTCTTTCCTTTACAGAGAATAAAATCTCAAGAGAGTCTTGACTCCTTCCTCTCCTTCCCTCCAGACATCAAAATAGTCCCTGAAAACTTCCTTTTAATGCTTCTTTATCAACATCTCTTCCATCTGTCCATTCTTTTCCGTTTTCATAAACTCTTAATACCACACACCTGGATTCTTGAATTGCATTTCCCTCCTATCCCTGTCTTTTCTTTTTCCAGTAAACACTCCATATTGTTACCAGACCAGTTTTCTTAGGCACAGTCCCAACCATATCTCATATCCACAAAACTCTTCATTGAGTTCTCATTAGACACTGCAGCTTTTCTCAAATGTTAGTAATGTATGGATATCCCTTTAAAGAGAAAAAATGTTAAATTACTTTTATCAGCATTTTACTTATGGAAAATATAAAAATGTCATAAACCCTTTATGTTTAGATCTCTTATATGACCATAAACTAAAATAACTTTCCAAATGAAAACTACCAAACCAATAAAAGTCAAATTAGCAACATAATTTAATGTGACAGATAATAATTGGCTTAAACTAAATTATCATCTCAAACCTAAGTATGGCACTGAATGCTATGGCACAGATTTCTTTGTTTGTTTTTGCTGCTGTTGCTTTTTGGCACACCTATATTACAATGCACCTGTGATGACTAAATCCTCCCACTGCTTTATTCAAAGCTCTAGGATATCTTCATTGTATGCCGGTGATGTCATTTGACTTCAGCTGGGGAAAAAACATCAGGAGCATTTACTTTCTCCAACTGCCTCTGATTGCCTAGGGAATGCTAATAGAACAATCCACGGATCCTATTCATTGCTATCTAATCACTAAAGCTAACACAACTTCCTGTGGTTGTCCTCAGTTTAAACGTGAATGTGCAGGTCATCCATAATGCATCAAAAAAAATTTTAGGTTACCATCTAAATAAAAACAAAACTGTTTCAGTTCTCATAGGCCTTACTTGGCCAATGAAACACATCACTTCTGAACAAAAGCTTTAAATGACATAGCATCACTTTGCATATTCTTCTTTCCCCCCTGCCCCACCAACCAGAAATGTTCCAGACAGACGCTGTTGCAATAGCTCGTGTCCTAGAGTGTCTCAGAGCCACAGCCAATCCACAAGGTAGATATAAAACCGAATGAGAAATAATCCTTTGTTGTAAAAATAGTCTAAAAGAAAAAACATGGATCTTGTAGGTCTGCAAGTGTCATTTTAAAAAATTCTGACCAAAAATAAAAATAAATACATATGCTTAGCCGTGTCCTACTCTTTGTGATTCCATGGACTGTAGCCTTTCAGGCTCCTCTGTCTATGGGGATTCTCCAGGCAAGAATATTGGAATGAATAGCCATTCCCTTCTCCAGGGGATCTTCCCAACCAAGAGATCAAACCCGAGTCTCCCACATAGCAGGCAGATTCTTTACTGTCTGAGCCACCAGGGAGGTCCAAATAAATACATACATACATAAGCAAGCATTCAGACTAGCATGTTTTACATCCCAGGCGAATCTGCCCCAATCAACATTTTCAAAATACCAAGCATTCCCTCATCACTCCTCTGAATAACTCTGTATTTTTTTACCATTGAACTTTGACTCACAGAATTATCTCTGTCTAGACAGTCCACTCCTCTCTTCTCACCTCTGCTTCCTACATATACTTCAAGGATTCTTCCTCAATCACTTTGGTGGAATAACTACCTCACAATATACCTCACTGAGGACACGTTATTAAATCTTTCCTTCTTTTTTCTTCTTCTATACTTTTTCTCTATGTATCTTATATTTCCTGCCAGATTCTCTCTCTGACAGGTACAATGGGTCTTTTATACCCTTATATCCCTGCCAGTGCCTAGCACAATATGTCGTTGACACTAAGTGCTCAATAAACAGTAGTTGAGTAAATAGTTTATTTAATCTTTATTAATAAGAGTTTAGGGCTTCCCTGGTGGCTCAGCTGGTAAAGAATTCACTTGCAATGCAGGTTCAATCCCTGGGTTGGGAAGATCCCCTGGAGAAGGGAAAGGCTACCCACTGAAGTATTCTGGCCTAGAGAATTCCATAGATGGTATAGTCCATGGGGTCACAAACAGTCGGATGTGATTGAGCAACTTTCACTTCACTTCTTCAATACGAATTTAACAGCAACAACATAAAGATTGGTGTAGATGACAAATCCAGACCATGCAACTTTCTTTGTAATGCAGCTGCAAACACTGCTGTCCGACAATGACTGATTATGTTTTTGAACAGTTGTAAAACATTAGCTATGGAAAACGCCACAAAGGCAGAACTAATTTATCTGGTACTTAGTTAAAATTCTACACAGCATGAGGCAAGAGAGGAATTATTCTAAAAGCTCATTCTTATGAATTAATTAATTAGCCTTCTCTACCTATAGACCAAAATTAATTTAGAAACAAATATTGCCGGGAAAGTTTTTCAAAACACAAACTTTTCTGAAACTAGAAGCATTTGTTATTAGATTTCACAAATAGATGAGATTCAAAATTAGATTCAACAATAATGCAAAATAGTTCCCTTAAACATCAAGATAATTTTACATCAGCCATCTTTGGGAGGTGGGGGTGGGTGCTGCAGCCAAGCTGGGCAAGTCAAAACCAGAGAACAGAAGAGGCATTAGAAAGTCCATGGCCTTCACCTCTTTGCCCTCCCAGTCTTGTTTCAAAGTCCTGGACCTCGCTACCATCCATGTCCCTCTAGACCCTGACTTCTGGCTGTCTTGACCTTAGTTAATGGCCAGTCTGTTCTCCAATGCCCTGCTCTCACTCACTATTAGCTTCACAAAAGTTGTAGCAGGAGACAGAACAGTCTTCAGTACATTTCCTACAACATCTTACTGAAACTGACACTGTGGTGACCAGTGCTCACCCCCCTAGTCACAGCAGGAGACTAACACATCAACCCCCTCCCTTAGAATCTCAGCAGGTTGAGCTTCCCTGGTGGCTCAGATGCTAAAGGATCTGCCTGCAATGCAGGAGACCTGCGTTGGATCCCTAGGTCTGGAAGACCCCCTGGAGGAGGAAATGACAACCCACTCCAATATTCGTGCCTGGGAAATCCCATGAACAGAGAAGCCTGTTGGGCTACAGTCCACGGGGTCACAAAGAGTTGGCCACAACTGAGCAACTAACACTTTAACTTTCAGGTTGAGAATTAAGGAAGAGGGGGTCCCATAAACTCATATTCAGAGGAAGGCCTGGCATATAAGCTGGGGACAGAGGGAAGGAGACACGATGTTATAAGCAAAGAAGAATCATATATAATGGTAAAGGGCATTGTTATATTTAGGAAGCTGCTGCATGTTCAGTATGAGTGAGGCATACAAGGATGTTGACAAGACTGAACAAGGGAGTGACAAGACTTGGGAATATTACTGTCAGATTTGTGTTTTGGAAAGGTCATTCTGGAATGGGAAGTGGCCAAAGAGGTGCCAGGGAGATCAACTAGGAGGGAATGGCAATCATCCAGATGGGAAGTAGTGAGAAGAAAACTGGGAAAGCAACGTGGGGACAGAAAGAAGTGAAGAGAGACACTTCCCTGGTAGTCAGTGGCTAAGACTCTGCCCTCCCAAGGCGGGGAGCATAGGCTAGATCCCTGGTCAAGGAACTAAGATCCTGTATGCGACAACGAAGACCTGGCACAGCCCAGTGAAAAAACAAAACCAAAAAAAGGGGTGGGGGGGCGGGTAGTAGAGAGATCTGAAAAATTTATGAAAGTACAATTGAAGAATTAATCGTTGTATGTGTGTGTGTGTGTGTGTGTGTGTGCGTGTGTGTTGCCCAGGTGGTAGGGGGAATGCAGGATGCTATGTTAAAACCAGACTGAATGTTCAGATGAACCAGAGCCAGTGTGTTAAAAGTCATTGGATTCCAGACACACCATGGAAATAACTTCCTTATTTCAGTCAAATCTTATACCATTCTGAATTGAAATAATTTCCCTGACCTAAGCAATGGATCCAGGATATTTGATGTCAATCCAAGTTCCCCAAACTCTAACAGCACCAATGCCCAATCACCTCAACTTCTGGCATCTTGATCCTCCTCCGATCCAGGTCTCTGATGAAAATAACCTTGCCTGTGTTTCTAACCCATTGATTTCCCTGGACCTTTTCTACTTTGGCCAGGGGACAGAAGATGCTGATCTGCTTAGGTCAACCAAGGCCACCCCTAGAGCTTGAAACAGGGACAGCTCTCCCCAGTATACCTGGGCTGTACAGGAGAGGGTGCAGTTAGAGGAAGGGGAAAAGGATAATGCATCTTTTGTAAATATTTTTCCACCTGCCTGTTAAATTTCTACTCATTCTTCAGGATAAGACTCAAATACTACCTCTTTATAGAAGTCTTTCCAGACTGCATCCCCCTCACCCCACCCCACACACAAACGTGAAGTGATTCTACTTCTTTTATATTTTTTAGATAATTTCCAACCTGTCTTCAGGTACTTCCATAGTCTATACTGTTTGATAGTCACTTGACTACATGTGTTCTCCCTCCTACTAAAGTTTAAATTCCTTGAAGCTGAGAACTATGTCTTCCTAATTTTTCATTTATTTATTCAACAAATATTTGAAAGATTGAACGAACAAAGGAATGAACCTTCCGTCACTCCCCAGCACTGTATATATAACATCATCCTTCCTCAGCAAATTTCCCAAGAGCCATATTAAAGGCCATTTTTCATAGTCATGACTGTCACCTCCTTCTTCTGGGCTATGGACAAAATTGCAAATCGCCAAACTAAAGAATGAAAATAGTAAAAGGAGGCATTTGGGAGAAGGGACTTAAACTCAATTGATCTTCTTCTTTCTTTTACACTACTGTTCCATTTTTTTAAAAAAAACTAATTGCTTTGAACCACTGATAAAAACCCAAAGGCTTCAGGATTTTTATAGCCCAATTTGAGGTAAACAGTTACTCCTTACCCTGTCAAATCTCTTCTTTATGAATATATTAAATATGTTCACCTTATTTTTCAACCCATCAAATATAAGTAAAATGATTTACAAACGGTCTGTAATACTTCGCCAATAAGTGACACACATTTGAAGCACTATCATAATGGAGTTTTTAGTAATTAAAATTATTTCACGACTAATTAACAATGGTTTAAAACCCCATAAAGCATTCCAACTTAAGCATTTCTATTCATACCCCATCTGCCAAATATTAAGTAGAACAGTACAGATACAGGAGAGGGGAAGCCATTTCAAATTATACCCCCATTTTTTTACTCATTTAGGGCAATAGCTTTTAACTCAGATTACTTCTCTTGATTAATAGCATTTAATATGTAAAATGACTGTAAACATTCATTATGAATGCAGAAGAAACACAGCTTTTTCTATTAAAAAAGCAAAATGGAGCTATCTTGACTTTTTTATTTATCTCAACAAAGGCCAATGCAAGTTACAGAAAACATCTGTTTGGATAAAGTCAGAAAATTCCCAAGGACATACTTAACTACTTCTAAGCATGCCTGCAGAACAGATCCACCCAGACACATGTCTTGTGGTCCAGATGGAATGATGAAATTACCCAGCCTCTCTTGGCATTCATATTAAATGTTTGGCCATCCAGATACAAACTTCATCCAACAAATGAGAATGACTGTTCCAAAAATAAGTGATTCAAACCATACTCTTACTTGTAGAAGTAACAAATGAATTCTTTGTGCATTAACTCATACTATGCTAATGTAGTCTCTGTTCTACAATACAAACATTTTCAGTCATTCAACAAACATTGACTGGGATCCTGTCCTGCACAAGCCACTTTGTTAAGTATGGCAAGTAGGGAAACATGAATAAGATATGTCTTTCCTTTCAAGGGTAAAGTGTCTTATTAAGAGACATAGAATTTTATTATGAAACTGTAATGCAACAAACTGTGGGAAATTCTTAAAGATATAGGGATAGCAGACCACCTTATCTGTCTCCTGAGAAACCTGAATGCAGTTCAAGAAGCAACAGTTAGACCTGGACATGGAACAATGGACTGGTTCAAAATTGGGAAAGCAGTATGACCAGGCTGTACATTGTCACACTGCTTATTTAACTTATACACAGAGTGCATCATGAGAAATGCTGGGCTGGATGAATCACAAGCTAGAATCAAGATTGCCAGGAGAAATATCAACAACATCAGATATGCAGATGATACCACTGTAACAGCAGAAAGTGAAGAGGAATTAGCTTCTTAATGAGGGTGAAAGAGGAGAGTGAGAAAGCTGGCTTGAAACTAAACATTAAAAAAAAAAACTAACTAAGATCATGGCATCCAATCCCATCACTTCAAGGCAAACAGAAGGGGGAAAAGTGGAAGCCGTAACAGATTTTACTTCCTTGGGCTCCAAAATCACTGCGGACAGTGACTGCACTCATGAAATTAAGACACTTGCTCCCTGGAAGGAAAGCTATGACCGACCTAGGCAGCATATTAAAAAGCAGAGACATCACTTTGCTGACAAAGGTCCATCTAGTAGTCATGTATGGATGTGAGAGTTGGACCATAAAAAAGGCTGAGCACTGTGAAAAGGATGCTATTGAACTGTAGTGCTGAAGAAGAATCTTGAGAGTCCCTTGGACTGCAAGGAGAGCAAACCAGTCCATCCTAAAGGAAATCAGTCCTGAATATTCATTGGAAGGACTGATGCTGAGGCTGAAACTCTAATACTTTGGGTACCTGATGTGAAGAGCTGACTCACTGGAAAAGACACTGATGATGGCAAAGATTGAAGGTAAAGGAGAAAGGGGTGGCAGAGGATGAGATGGTTAGATACCATCACCGACTCAACAGACGTGAGTTTGAGCAAACTCCAGAAGATAGTGAAGGACAGGGAAGCCTGTTGTGTTGCAGTCCATAGGGTCGCAAAGAGTCGGATACGACTTAATGACTGAACAACAAATTATGCAATATCAGTAAACTGCAGAAGAGAAGAGCAAAATTATTCATGTAATAGTTTAAAACTAATGTTATGATTTATGATGGTAAATAGAATAAACAGTATCATTTATAGCTGAACGAATTAAGGAAGAACCTCTCAGTTCAGTTCAGTCGCTCAGTTGTGTCCAACTCTTTGCGAGCCCATGAACCACAGCACACCAGGCTTCCCTGTCCATCACCAACTCCCGGAGTCCACCCCAACCCATGTCCATTGAGTCATTGATGCCATCCAACCATTCCATCCTCTGTCGTCCCCTTCTCCTCCTGCCCTCAAGCTTTCCCAGCATCAGTGTTTTTTCAAATGAGTCAGCTCTTCGCATCAGGTGGCCAGAGTATTGGAGTTTCAGCTTCAACATCAATCCTTCCAATGTACACCCAGGACTAATCTCCTTTAGGATGGACTGGTTGGATCTCCTTGCAGTCCAAGGAACTCTCAAGAGTCTTCTCCAACACCACAGTTCAAAAGCATCAATTTCTCAGGGGAGTAATATTTGACAGAGAATTTTAAGAAGCAGCAGTATGAGGGGCAAATACTCCAAAACAGCAAATATACAAAGTCAATGAGATATGCATGATCTTTTACACTACTATTTACAATATTTAGCAGATATGGTTGGCATCCAACTCATATTATCTTGGAACTCACTATTCTCTACACACTACCCTCAGATGCAGAGGTGTGGGGGTTGGTTGATCAGTTCTTCAATTTCTTCAAATCTCACGTACAATGTTCTATACCTTCTAGTGTATGCATGATCAGTTGTTTCAGTCATATCTGACTCCGCAACCCCATGAACCTCTGCCCACCAGATTCCTCTATCCATGGGATTCTCCAGGCTAGAATACTGGAATGGGTTGCCATGCTCTCCTCTGGGGATCTTCCCAACACAGGGATCAAACTCGAGTCTCCCACATCTCCTGCATTGCAGACAGATTCTTTACCCACTGAGCCACCTGAGAAACCCGATACCCTCTCCTAGAGGTCCTCAACAAAACAGATCCCCAGTTAGCCACATCAACACAATCTCTACTGGCTATTTTCTTTTCCCTGTCTCACTTCTCCATGTCCCTAGTAGTGCTTCCTGATATTGTGTGTGAAAGTTGCTCAGTCATGTCCAACTCTTTGCAACTCCATAGACTGTAGCTTGCCAGGTTCCTCTGTTCATGGAATTCTCCTGGCCAGAATACTGGAATGGGAAGCTGTTCCCTTCCCCAGGGGGTCTTCCCAACCCAGGGATCAAACCCAGGTCTCCTGCTTTGCAGGCTGATTCTTTATCGTCTGAGCCATCAGGGAAGCCCAAGAATACTGGAGTGGGTAGCCTATCCCTTCTCCAGTGGATCTTCCAGACCCAGAAATCAGACTGGGGTCTCTTGCATTGCAGGTGGATTCTTTACCAGCTGAGCTACCAGGGAAGCCCTTCCTGACATTACCTCCCAAATAAAATTCTCCACTCAGATTACTCATAAGATATGCTTCTGGAGAAATCCAAACTAAAACAGAATAGCTTTGCCAAGTGGGGATGTTATTGATGACAGACAGAATGAACTGTTATTTCACAGATCACTGAAAAAGAACAATATTTCCCCAAATAGTGATAGGCTACCTGTGACCATTGAATTCTCCTTCCTGGATATTTACAAGTCAGGATAAGAATGGCATTGAAAAGACAAGCAGCAAAACAGAAACCCATTTAATTGTGTGTTTTAGAATTTTAAAAAACCTGTATGACACCCTTATTAATCTTCCAGTTAAAGCCAATTTGGAAAGTGCTAGAAATGATACTGACACATTCCCAACTTCTATGACATTTTTCTTACTCTTCCTTCATGGGGACCCAGAGCCAACTAAAGTAGGTTTGCCAGTATCATAATATTCCAAATGTTAAGGCAAATTTTCATTTTGTTTATGTATATTATAGTTTGTTAAGTGATAACAACTGATTTTTAAATGTCTTAACCTAAGCAATGTTTAGTTTGGTTCTGACTCTCAACTTGCCTGGTTTTCAATGCACCGATGGCTTTCACCAAGTTTTCTGTGGACACTATCTACATTCAGAGGTGGAAAGAAAGCTAGAAGGTGTCAGCAGAAATGTGCATCCCTGTTTCCCAATGTCTCACAGCACCAATTCAAATGCCTTTTACTTTTCCTCAACAGGAGATCCACAGGGCTCAGGGGTCAGGTGGGAACCGAAGAGAGAGAAGAAGGCCTGGTTAGACACCTCTGCATCTTGAAGAAGGCACTGGTGCAGAACTTCGCTTCCCTCCATATCTAAAGTTTAAGAAATTCCTATGGCAAAAAGTCTAAAGGTGAGAACCAGAGCTTCTCAACTACTAGAAATGTTTGCTCCTGAAAAATCTTGTTACTTACCCCACCTCAGAGGAAGGATGGTACAAGCCACAGGAAATGCTCCAGGAAGGACCTGTAGAATAGCTAAATCTGAAAGTGAGTCCTCTCTGCCTAAGAGGCTGTGAGAATCTGGTCTTTCAGTCTGAAAAGAGACTGAGGAGGGCAGCTTCATCCTCGTGCCTCTATAGAGGGCAGACCACACGCCAGAGAGGAACTGTTGATACAACACTGAAACAGAATTACTAAAGAATTTAGCTAATGACATGGAGAAAATAAAGGAACACCTAGTGATGGTGAACCACAGTTCAAAATCAGACTTTTTGAGATCAGGACACAGGGTTGTTTTGTTTTGTTTTTTTACTTTTTAAAAATCAATGGATGAAATGAAAGAGAAGACGGTCACTTTTGAGAGCAATGTTAATGGTCTGAAAGATCAAGGAAAAAAATATTACAAAATAAAGCAATGGACTTCAACTTCCAACCACAAAAGAACAACTTGTCTTGGAATAACCTTCCTGTCAAGAAGGAGCATAAAGGCTGGTGCAAATGCACAATGTATCTATGTGAAGCCACTGGAGAATAATAAAACAGGCAAGACCCTAGGGGTCAAATTTTCAGACAGTTAGGAAGTATATTGAGGTAATCCTGCCCCTCTCTCATTTGCCTTTGACTTTTCCTTTAGTACATTTGGTAGGTCTCTGCATTGGGAATAGAAACCTAGCAGAAAGCAGTAGTCAGGGCTTGTGGAAATCTCTCAGGGTTTCAGAGAAAAAAGTCAAAGTGTTATGTTGTCAAGGAGACCAGAACTCAAATAGGAGGAGAGGAGTAAATCAAAAAAATTCTAGAATCAATCTCACCTTGAATATTTCTGACTTCTAAGCTGTGTATATGCTAAAGATGACAGTCCAAGAAAAGCAAGAAGAAAGCAACCTCTGGGGGTGCTGAAGAGCTAATAAATGACATCAGGATTCTAATAGCGCTAAGAAATCAAAGAATGGAGTTCAGGCTCAAGTAAGTGGGATAGCCCTTTTAAATATACAAGGCTTTACATTGAGACTCCAACAAAAAAAAACCCGAAGACTAAGAGTGATACTCTACCAATAAAAACTAGAAATAGATCAGCCCTGACAAAGGCTAACACCTGCCATCAACTGGATCAAGGTGATCTTCCAATGCTATATCTGCCTGCTAGGAGAAAGTTCATATCAGCTGAAGCATCTGCAATTGTTCATACACAATGTCCTGCGTCCAATTAAAAAGAGTTTCCTGACATGTCAAGAAACATGAAGAAATGCCTAAAAATCAAGAGGAAGAACAGACAATAAAAATAAACATGAAATCCGAATACTGGCCTTATCAGAAAAGGAACTTAAAATAACTATGAATAATACATTTAAGAAAGCAGAGGAAAGAATGAAGAATTTTACCAGAAAACATTATATATATATATATATATATATATATACACACACACAATTTAAGGGTCAAATGGAATTCTATAGCTGAAAAGTACATTCACTGAAATTAAGAATTCAGGATTTAATAGCAGGAGAGAAAACTGGTGAATTAGAATATAAGTCAATATAAAGTATCAATGATTGAGAAAAAATTAAAAGATGGAAAAATGCAAAAAATAATCATATAGAATAATATTAAAGGGTCTAAAACATGCACATTGGAGTCTCAGGATAAAAGAGAAAACAAAAACAATGTGTTGAGAAATACTGGCCAGATTTTCCAAAACTAAATAAAGACATGAAAATATCAATTCCAGAGTCACTATGGACTCCTAGCAGTATAAATACAATTTATACTGTTATTATCCATGGAATTCTCCAGGCCAGAATATTGGAGTGGGTAGTCTTTCCAACCCAGGGATCAAACCCAGGTCTCCCACATTGCAGGCAGATTCTTTACCAGCTGAGCTACAAAGGAAGCCCAAGTATACTAGAGTGGGTAGCCTATCCCTTCTCCAGCAGATCTTTCCAACCAAGGAATTGAACCAGGGTTTTCTGCATTGCAGGCAGATTCTTTACCAACTGAACTATCAGGAAAGCCTATAAATACAAAGAAACATTATAATAAGTTTCTAAAAGCCCAACACAGAGGGAAAATATTAAAAGCTTTCAGACAGGGAAAAAAAAATATTACCAACAAAATAGCAATAACACCAACAACTGTCTTTTCAAAAAAAAAAAAATCATGGAACACAGAATTCAATGGAATAACATATATAAAATGGTTAAAAATTAAAGTACCAACATAAAGAGATAAGAGCAATTATGTGGTAGTTTGAGCATTCTTTGGCATTGCCTTTCTTTGGGATTGGAATGAAAACTGACCTTTTCCAGTCCTGTGGCCACTGCAGAGTTTTCCAAATTTGCTGGCATATTGAGTGCAGCACTTTCACAGCATCATCTTTCAGGATTTGAAAGAGCTCAACTGGAATTCCATCACCTCCACTAGCTTTGTTCATAGTGAGGCTTCCTAAGGCCACTTGACTTCCCATTCCAGGATGTCTGGCTCTAGATGAGTGATCACACCATTGTGATTATCTGGGTCATGAAGATCTTTTCTGCACAGTTCTTCTGTGTATTCTTGCCACCTCTTCTTAATATCTTCTGCTTCTGTTAGGTCCATACCATTTCTGTCCTTTATTGAGCCCATCTTTGCATGAAATGTTCCATTGGTATCTCTAATTTTCTTGAAGAGATCTCTAGTCTTTCCCATTCTGTTGTTTTCCTCTATTTATTTGCATTGATCGCTGAGGAAAGCTTCCTTATCTCTCCTTGCTATTCTTTGGAACTCTGCATTCAAATGGGTATATCTTTCCTTTTCTCCTTTGCTTTTGGCTTCTCTTTTTTTCACAGCTATTTGTAAGGCCTTCTCAACCATTTTGCCTTTTTGCTTTTTCTTGGGGATGGTCTTGATACAGATTGGATAATTCTCTAATATATATCTGTATTATTTATTTGTATATAATGAGTGGCTTATTTTGTTAACAAATCCTTTGAACCCGAGACAAAAGTGAAAACTTTTGGCAGAACATTAATTGGCGCTGTGAGCAGGGTTTGTGAGGCAAAATGCCATTCTTTAAGAAGAGAGAGATTAAGGTTGATGTAGCTTTTATTCCCAGATGGGTCATTCACGTTATTGCTCTTTAGCTAATGAATGGGACATATTCACTGAATTGTGTGAGAACTGGAACCTTAAATTAAAGCGGGCCAAACGTTTAGAAGTTATTGAATGTTTGTGGCTTGCACAGATTGAAAAAGGATAAGAATGTGACTTGCTAGGTAAGAGGATGGATCCTCCTCTCTGCCTACTGTTAGGTATATGAAGCTAATTTAAAATTGTCTGAGGAGAAGTTACAAATGGAAAAAAGAATTATGTGATTTGTGAGTATAACTGTCTACGTTACAATACCAAAATTATATTTTAGTTGATCAAATCTTCACTTGTTAAGTTGGCTCTCCCTTGAGCCAGCCACAGTTTCTCCTTTCTTTGTCCTGTTGCTGACTTACACCCCACCCCCATCTGCCTCAGTCTCCCTCTCCATCAGCTCTTCGTGACTCCATGGACTATACAGTCCATGGACTTCTCCAGGCAAGAATACTGGAGTGCATGGCCTTTTCCTTCTCCAGGGGATCGTCCCAACCCAAGGGTGGAACCCAGGTCTCCCACAATGCAGGTGGATTCTTTACAAGCTGAACCACAAGGGAAGCCCTCTCCATCAGCTAACTTCCCCTATCTCTCAGGGGAGAGGGGGAAACCAGCTTCCCCCCTGCTTCACCTCACTCTAGCAAGTTTCTTTCTGCCCCCATTATCACAGTCAATTTGAGTACTATTTGTATTTTAGTCTGTATTTTAGCTATAAAACTATGACTAGAGAAAGAAAAAATGACCTTTTTGACACAGGATGGCCATGATATTCTTTAGAATCCGGAGAAAACTGGTTAAAATGAAAATTCTTTGAAACTGCAAAACTGGTTCTTTTTGCATATGCAATTTAAAACAGCTAGCTTTTTACAAAGGCCTGCCTAAAAAATATCAAAAGAAACCCCAAAGAAAGCCAATGCCAAAGAAGTTCAAACTGCTGCACAATTGCACTCATCTCACACGCTAGCAAAGTAATGCTCAAAATTCTCCAAGCCAGGCTTCAGCAATAAGTGAACCATGAACTTCCAGATGTTCAAGCTGGTTTTAGAAAAGGCAGAGGAACCAGAGATCAAATTGCCAACATCCACTGGATCATCGAAAAAGCAAGAAAGTTCCAGAAAAAAATCTACTTCTGCTTTATTGACTATGCCAAAGCCTTTCACTGTGTGGATCACAATAAACTGTGGAAAATTCTGAAAGAAATGGGAATACCAGACCACCTGACCTACGTCTTCAGAAACCTGTATGCAGGTCAGGAAGCAACAGTTAGAACTGGACATGGAACGACAGACTGGTTCCAAATCACGAAAGGAGTACATCAAGGCTGTATATTGTCACCCTGCTTATTTAACTTATATGCAGAGTACATCATGAGAAACACTGGGCTAGAAGAAGCACAAGCTGGAATCAAGATTGCCGGGAGAAATATCAATAACCTCAGATATGCAGATGACACCATCCTTATGGCAGAAAGTGAAGAGGAACTAAAGAGCCTCTTGATGAAAGTGAAAGAGGAGAGTGAAAAAGTTGGCTTAAAGCTCAACATTCAGAAAACAAAGATCATGGCATCTGGTCCCATCATTTCATGGCAAACAGATGGAGAAACAGTGGAAACAGTGGCAGGCTTTATTTGGGGGGCTCCAGAATCACTGCAGATGGTGACTGTAGCCATGAAATTAAAAGACGCTTACTCCTTGGAAGGAAAGTTATGACCAACATAGACAGTATATTAAAAAGCAGAGACATTATTTTGCCAACAAAGATCTACCTAGTCAAGGCTATGGTTTTTCCAGTAGTCATGTATGGATGTGAGAGTTGGACTACAAAGAAAGCTGAGCACCAAAGAATTGATGTTTTTGAACTGTGGTGTTGGAGAAAACCCTTGAGAGTCCCTTGGACTGCAAGGAGATCCAACCAGTCCATCCTAAAGGAAATCAGTCCTGGGTGTTCATTGGAAGGACTGATGCTGAAGCTGAAACTCCAATACTTTGGCCACCTGATGTGAAGAGCTGACTCATTTGAAAAGACCCTGATGCTGGGAAAGATTGAAGGCGAGAGGAGAAGGGGACAACAGAGTATGAGATGGTCGGATGGCATCACTGACTCAATGGACATAAGTTTGAGTGAACTTCAGGAGTGGTGATGGACAGGGAGGCCTGGTGTGCTGCAGTCCATGGGGTTGCAAAGAGTCAGACATGACTGAGCAACTGAACTGAACTGAACTGAAAATTACATTCTAGTTTTGTTATTCACTTCTGAGATAGTTCCTTGTTGTTATGTTGTATTGTTAAGATTTTAGTTAACTTGTTAAAAGGACACTTTAACTTTGTTTCTAAAGCTTATATCAACAGTTAATCTTTAGATAAAGATCAAATGCTCCATGATGTATGACCAGGAGATGAACACCTGGATATAATCATTTAACTAAGTCAGATGACCTGGGGTATATTGAGCTATACCTAATGAAAGTTCTTCACTTAACTTCTTGCTTGCAACCTTACTAATAACTGCTAGTTTAATCATGTTCTATGTTGCCTGTTTCAGAAAATTGTTGTATCTTACATTACCAAGTATGTGACTGAGTCACTGATAAAATAATGATATCTGTAGTGCCATATGAGATCAATGATTATAATAATGTAACTCTAGATATGGGAAGAAACAACATGAGGGAATATGTCCCTGGACCTAGTAAGGCTAGTAAGACAGGAATGGTCTGGAGAATTTTACTATTCACAGGGCCTAGTCCAATGACCGGAGAAGGCAATGGCACCCCACTCCAGTACTCTTGCCTGGAAAATCCTATGGATGAAGGAGCCTGGTAGGCTGCAGTCCATGGGGTCACTAAGAGTCGGACACGACTGAGCGACTTCCCTTTCACTTTTCACTTTCATGCACTGGAGAAGGAAATGGCAACCCACTCCAGTGTTCTTGCCTGGAGAATCCCAGGGATGGGGGAGCCTGGCGGGCTGCTGTCTATGGGGTCGCACAGAGTCAGACACGACTGAAGCGACTCAGCAGCAGCAGCAGCAGCAGCAGTCCAATGACAGCACATTGAGTGGCCAATCAATGGACTCTTCACTAGACCTGGAAATGAGCTTTTCCAGCCCCATGGGACACAATTGCCATGAAATTCCCCCAAAGTGTGTTCAAATCTGTGGCTATGAAGGGGCTCTGCCAACTGGAAACTTGCATTTACAGACGATTTAATTTGCAGAGATTAAATCATGGATTCTGCAAAGATTAAACCATGGCCACTACAACTGCTGAACTTCAACACCCCTTGAAAGGAATACAGGATGGATATCAGAAATTAGGTACTCAATCTGTGCTCTGGGAAAAATGGACAAAACAGGCCTTCAGACAGTTAGATGTTTTCAGGTAAAGATTTTTTCTTTTTATGAGCACAAATTCTTGCATCTTATACCTAGAGAAACACTAACATCATGGGCCAATGTCTAGTCCTGATTCTCCTGTCTAGCCTTTCTTCTAGGCATTCTGACAGCTCTTCTACTTTTATGCATCTTTAATCCTCTTTACCTGCCCTGAAAGTGAAAGTTGCTCAGTAGTGTCCGACTCTTTGCAACCCCATGGACTATACAATCCCTGGAGTTCTCAAGGCCAGAATACTGGAGTGGGCACCCTTTCCCTTCTCCAGGGGATCTTCCCAACCCAGGGATCAAACCCAGGTCTCCCACACTGTAGGCAGATTCCTTACCAGCTGAGCCACAGGGGAAGCCCAACAATACTGGAGTGGGTAGCCTATCCCTTCTCCAGGGGACTTCCCAACCCAGGAATTGAACCGGGGTCTCCTGCATTGCAGGCAGATTCTTTACCAACTGAGCTATGAGGGAAGCCCATACTGTTGCACTACTGTTGGCCAATAGAAGCATAAAATCATAGACTCTCGCAAAGGTGGTTAAATTATCTAGACTTTGATAACTGCACCCATTTACTGACAGACTGTGACAAGGCTATGGAAGAACTGCTGTATGGACCCACTTCTCAAGTTTGAGAACTCTGTTTATTAGAACACTCCATCAATTACTGTGAATGGACTGTTTTCACTAAAACCTACAATATGTTCTCCATTGTTACTTACACAATTAATAAGACTGATGTGTTATTTCGCCTTGTTCCTTTGGTCTTCAGCCTAAATAATCCTGGGGCTGAATGTTACAGAAATTAAATAAATAGTCTTGTTTAGGCTTCAGAGGCAAAGCAGAGCAGACCTCTGACCTTGTGTCTAACCTGCCTGGATACTGTCTTAACTGGGAGTGACTGTGACTGCCTGCTGTGAGTGCAAGATTTGCAGCACCATAGATAAGATGGGGGAATCTTGAGATTGTTGAGCCCCTAACAGGGGCCTGGCCAACCAAGCTCCAGGCTTAACAACATTCCACATTTTACACAACAAAACAAATAGCATTAATGTGAAACCCAGCTTGCAATTTGGTCACAGATTGATGATGATATCAGTTTGTGTCTGTCCTGGGATTATAAACGGGGACCCTGAATCGCAGCCTTTGAAGTCTCACCCACGGAGTGGATGCGCTGCCTGGGAGGCTTTCCCAGTTGGGACTCCAGATGTGCTGTGACACAGGACTTCCCAGTGCTGTTTAAGTCTGGATGTTGATCAAAACCCAATTTGGTAATGCATTCTCTGCTCTATTTCTCTTTTCTTTTAATGTTAGTATGTTGAAAGTAAGCTAGATAATTCTCTATTACATATCTGTATTATTTATTTGTAAAAAAAGTTATAAAGTTCTTATAACGGTCAGGAAGTGATAAATCATTTGTTTCAATTAAACTGTAATATGTCAATTATGCATGTTATAATCTATAGGATCAACAGCCGTCTCTTCTGTTTCTCTCTGGAAAACTAGTTGGCTTACAGTTTAGCCTGTATCTCCAGCGAATATATGAATCTTCTCCCAATTGACTTTTACCACAACTTCCACTATTTTTGTGAGCCTCTTAGACTCTAATTTCTTCACATCTGTTGCAAATAAACTGAGTTCCTTTGGATGAAGATTTGAAGCTCTCTGTTCTGGAGTCTGCTTCTCTTCCCTGCTCAAAATTCTGAACCAGGGGTCTGATGCTGGTACAGAAAAAATATTCTTTCTCAGTGATGCCGGTGCTTTAGGAGTTGAGTACTTAATGAATCGGAGAGGGCAGCATCAGCCTGCATCTCTCAGCATGGGACCCCTGCCCCACAAGCCAGAGCAAGGAAATCTGGGCCCCAGTATTATAAGCAGTACCGTGCCCAAGGTAGAGCCTTCATCCCACTGGTGGGGTTGAGCAGAAGATGGTAGCTCCACCTCTCAGCTCCATTCATGAAGAACTTAGTCTCAGCAACAAGCACCTAGGAGCAGAAAGAGAAACGTTGGTATCCTGCCCTTCCTTGGAAGATAGCACTGCAACTGGGAGCTGAGAGTAGAGGGAGCCTTGTGTTCTTGGCTTACCAGTCTGGAGTGGAGTTTACAACTTGCTAGGGTGGGAAACTTCAGATATGCAGATGACACCATCCTTATTGCAGAAAGTGAAGAGGAACTAAAAAGTCTCTTGATGAAAGTGAAAGAAGAGAGTGAAAAAGTTGGCTTAAAGCTCAACATTCAGAAAACGAAGATCATGGCATCTGGTCCCATCACTTCATGGGAAATAGATGGGCAAACAGTGGAAATAGTGTCAGACTTTTTATTGAGGTGGGGGGTGGGGGGCTCCAAAATCACTGCAGATGGTGATTGCAGCCATGAAATTAAAAGACGCTTACTCCTTGGAAGGAAAGTTATGACCAACCTAGATAGCATATTCAAAAGCAGAGACATTGCTTTGCCAACAAAGGTCCGTCTAGTCAAGGCTATGGTTTTCCCAGTGGTCATGTATGGATGTGAGAGTTGGACTGTGAAGAAGGCTGAGCACTGAAGAATTGATGCTTTTGAACTGTGGTGTTGGAGAAGACTCTTGAGAGTCCCTTGGACTGCAAGGGTGTCCAACCAGTCCATCCTAAAGGAAATCAGTCCTGGGTGTTCATTGGAAAGACTGATGCTGAAGCTGAAACTTCAATATTTTGGCCACCTCATGTGAAAAGTTGACTCATTGGAAAAGACCCTGATGCTGGGAGGGATTGGGGGCAGGAGGAGAAGGGGACAATGGAGGATGAGATGGCTGGATGCCATCACTGACTCGATGGACATGTTTGAGTGAACTCCAGGAATTGGTGATGGACAGGGAGGCCTGGCGTGCTGTGATTCATGGGGTCGCAAAGAGTCAGACATGACTGAGCGACTGAACTGAACTGAACTGAAGGTGCAAAAGTGGGAAGGATGGCACAGGTCTTGGTTCAAGTACAATACACTTCTGCAATTCATACAAAGTTTTAGAAAACTGCTTTGAATACATGCGTCTTCCATTTGCTTTGTGTCCACAGGACCATTTCCTGAGACTTTAAACGGTTGGATTAGTTTTATAATTTTCACCAGTTTTACTTGGGTACAAATCATGGTGGTTATCACACTGTTATACTGGAAGGGAAACCACTAAAATAAACTGTATAACTAACAAGTTAACAAATGGAAAAGATGAAATAAGAAGTACTTGAATAATAATTAAAAAGGCAACAAAGTAGGAAAAAAACAAAAGACAGATTGTACATATGTATCATATATAGTACAATAGTAGATTTAAAAATCAACTATATACTTGATTACATTAAATATAAATGAACTAAATAAATGACAAATTATCTGATTGAATTTTTTTTTAATCCTGACGTTTATAACAACATGGCTGAGCCCAAAGGACATTATACTAAATGAAAAAAGCCAAACACTGATTCATGTTGATGTATGGCAAAAACCACCACAATACTGTAAAGTAATTAGCCTCTAATTAAAATAAATACATTTTTTTAAAAGGGCCAAACATGATCTCCACTTATATATGGAATCTATGGGCAAACTCATAGAAACAGAGAGTGAAATGGTAGTTGTCAGGGGCTTGAGGCAGGGGGAAATAGGCAGATATTGGTCAAACAGTACAAAGTTTCAGTTATACAAGATGAGTAAGTTCTTGGGATCTACTGTAAAGCAATGTGAATATAGTTAACAATACTGTATAGTATAGATGAAATTTGCTAAGATAGACCCTAAGAATTCTCACCACAAAAAAAAAATGAGAAATATGTGAAGTGATAGATATATTAATTAGCTACATTGTAATAATTATTTTATAATGTATACATAAATCAAAACATTGTCATAATTGTTAAATATACACAATTTTTGCCAATTATACTTTAATAATGATGGGAAAATAAAATGAGGATATCATGAACAATCTGATTGGAGGCTAATTTGGCAGTATTTATTAAAGCTATAATTACACATAGTTTTCAACTCAGAAATCCTATTTCTTGGATTCTCTCACATAGAAATAAAGACGGCAGTATGATCAACAAATCTCTAGTATGTAAGGTATATATAGAGATACCTACTGTAGCAATGTTTGTAGTGGCAGAAAGAAGGGAAGCAAAATTAATGTTGACCAATTGGAGCACAGAATATTAGATAATCATAGAAAAGAATTATGCAAATATAGTGAGGAAAGGAAGATCCAGGAAAGTACATTATAAAAATCTTGTTTTTGTTAAACAATTAACAATGTGTATGTGTGCACATGTGTAAAAATTTATGATTTTACAGAAAGTTCTGGAAGAAAAAACAGTTATTTACATTGGTTACAGCAGGAGGTGGGGGTATCAGTAAAAAAATTAAATAAATCACAGTCTTTCAAAAGTTTCCATGAGTTAAAGAAACAAGCATGTATACTATTAAATCATTTAAGTAAAAGTACAGCTGTGAGTAATGCATGCATAAATGAGAAAGGATGGTCTACCAAAACATAATGCTAATGATATGGGGTGGTAAGATTTAAGAAAACTTTTACTTTCTTTATTGCATGTTTCTAAATTGTTTGAGTTTTTCACAAAGCAAAAATAAAAACAATAGTGCTATGTTAATTGTTAAAAACAGTAAGTAAAAATAAAGACAGAAAGTTTTAAAGAGGGAATTAATACAGAAGCCAAAGAAGAACTAGAAACTGAGCCATCAAGCATCCCAAAAATATGAGAGGAAGATCTCTGTCTGATTAGAACCTTGTCACTGTGGCACCAGGAGGGTCCCTGATAATCTCTTCTTTATTGTACCTTATATCATCCTCACCTTTATCTAAACCAGAGATGACTGATAATCTACACTAAATATCTTGGGTCCTTCTGAGAAACCAGGTGGAGAACTCAAGACAAAGAATTTCTGGTAGGCCCTCTTGTTTTGTCAGCTTTCTTAGAGCTCTACTTCATGTGTACTAGTATCTTTCCTTAGATTTGCTTATTCAAGATGACATCATGGTCTATTATGCCCAGGTACCAGTTTCCATTATCCAATCCATCAGCTTCTCTCTGTTCTTTGTGTTAGTAAAAACAACTCTGCCCCAGCCACCACCCACCCAAGCTATAAAACAGGTTTCCGGGTTTCACAGTGAATCACATCACTGAGATGTTAACAGGAGCCTGTTTTTCCCAGACTGACATGTCTTTCCTTGAGGATGACACCTTTCATTTTCCACCCACACACCACCCATAAAAGAAAGTTCTTTAATCATCTTCAGTTCTATTTGTTCTAAATAAACCTCACTCGTAGTTCTTGATGGGAATATAAGTGTGCTATCACTTTTCCTTGCCCAACAACAATAACCATTTTCTCTTTCCTAATGACTACTCTTCCAGAGCCACTGAAATGTCACATTAACTCTGATTCTGAATACTCTACCTCTTTCACTGTCATGTTAATCAGGGCAAAGATCTTGAAATCACACTTGACTCCTCCTTACTCTTTAACATCTCACATCCATTTACTAGTGAATCCTTCCAACTCTACTCTACACAACATTACTTGCCAACAGCTTGCAAATGAAAACCACAGTGAGACACGACTTCACGTCCACTAGAATGGCTAAAATAAAAAATAATGACAATACCAAATACTGACAAACTTGCAGAGCAACTGGAACTCTAACTGGCAAGAATGCAAGATGGTATAAGATGGTATACTCTTAATGGAAAACAGCTTGGCAGTTGCTTATAAAGTTAAACATACACTTACATATATACCAATCACATTCCCAGATATTTATCCAAAAGAAATAAAAACATGTTTATACAAAAAAACTACATACAAATATTTACAAACATACAAATAGTGACTTTATTCATAATCACCAAAAGCAGGAAAAACAACCCAATGTCCTTCATTTGGTTCAGTTGGTAAATGAATAAACAAACTGTGGTACATCCATAAAATGGAATTCTACTCAGCAATAAAAAGGGGGATGAACTACTGATTCTCATAACATCAAGGGTGAATGTCAAATGCATCTTGCTTAATGAAAGAAGCCAGATCCAGAAAGCTATATACTATATGATTCTATTTATGTGAAACTTTGGAAAAGATAAAATGATAGGGACAGAAATAGGTTTAGCCCCAGTAATTGGGGCTTAGGGGAGTGGTATGGCTACAAAAAGGCAGCATGAAGCAGTTTTTAGAATAATGGAACTGTTCCATATCATGACTGTGGTGGTAGATATACATGAATATATGAATGTGTCAAAAAAACCCCTGATCCAAGCCACCATCAACTCTCTCCTGGACTCTTACAATCACCTCCAAACTATTTTCTTACCTCCTCATCTATCCCCTTACAAGTGCAAATGGTAGTCAGAGTAACACTTTCAAACCTAAGTTAAATCATGTCATACCTCAGCTCAATGGGCTTAAAATAAAATTTAGTGTTCTTACAATGGCCCTTAAGGCCTTACACGATCTGTCCCCTGCCTAGTTCTCTGAGCTCATCACCTGGTACTGCAACACTTGTATTCCTGCCACGTTGGCTTCCCCGCTAGTCCATGAACACACCAAGGACACTCCAACTTCAAAGTCTTTACCCTTTTTGTTTCCTCTTACTGGAATGTTCTTTGCCAAATACCTGCATGGCTTATTTCATTACTTAAAACTCTCAGTGACTCTCCACTATCCACAGAATTAATCTCAACTCCTTAATGTGGCTCTTATCACCATGCATGATGTGTTCCATGTTCTTCTCTACATCCTTATCTGTCACACACTGGGCCCCAGCAAACTGTTGCTGAATTCTATACACTTCCCCTTTTTTTGTCTGGTGAGTAAATAACTACTTATTTTTTGCAATGCAGCTCAATCATCACCTTTAGGTAAAATAGATAACTCCCTCTCATGGACACCATGCCCTGCATGTGCTTCCATGTTGTTGTTCAGTTGCTCAGTCGTGTCCAGCTCTTGGGATCCCATGGACTGCAGCATGCCAGGCTTCCCTGTCCTTTACCATCTCCCAGAGGTTGCTCAAACTCATGTCCATGGTGTCAGTGATGCTATCCAACCATCTAATCAAGCTCTCCAGGTGATTCTTACACATATTAAAGTTTGAGAAGCACTGGTCCAGCATCTATTATGTATATTATATTTGATAATGTATCTGTCTCCCCTGGCTTGCCTGAGAAGCCTTCAAGGTTTTGAATCTATCCCCACAGTCTAATGCAATGTCTGCCTCCCAACAGCGTTTCAGTAAATGTTTGATGAAAGAACAACTGAACGAATGTAAGCCTATGCTGCTTTTCCTTCTACTTCCATGTTCCTGACAAAACAGAGCTCCCTTCCTATGTTGACCATATGCTCAATCAGAGATTGGAATGGCACAGAAGTACATTTGAGTCTGGCACATACTTGCCTTATGTTGTTGGAACCAGACTGTGGGTCACCCTTATTTTTTGTCAGCTGGCTCACTAGGGCATTACATACTTAACTTGGTTACTGTTTATTTAGACAGTATTTAGCCACAGACTTAGCCCTTAAATCTGAGTTTGAGAGAGACATGCATTAAGTGCATAGCCAAATTCTAGGAGTCATTGTAGATATTTTAACCTAGAGCAATCATCTCACCGACTAAATCTTCATCTTTATATGGAGGAACCCATTCTTTAGATGTGAAATTTTGATGTATTCATGAAGGGTTCTTTTTTTTTTATGTTGAGTCATTTCATGACTACTGCCTATGATTAGAATTCACTATTCTAGGAAATAATGCTTTGAATAACATCTTTACCAATGTTCATTTTCTACTGCCTTCTTTTTTTTTTTTGGATGCACCATGCCAAAAAACCCCTGGTCCAAGCCACCTAGTTGGAGGTCTTAGTTCCCCAACTAGGGATCAAACTCATGCCCCCTGCATTGAAAGGGCAGAGTCTTACCCACTGAACTGCCAAGCAAGTCCCTATTTTCTACTGAATTTAATTTGTGCAAAGAATTTTAATCTGTAAAGTCCCTGAGTTTCTCAGGTATCAATGAAATACAACATAGGTTCTCTCCACCCACCTGCCTTATATTAGTGTTACAGCTGTTTCTTTACTAGTGGGGATGATGTATTGCTGAACAAGGCCCTTAGCAATAGGGGTGGGGCACATGGTATTTGTTCCCAGTAATCTCATCAATCCAGAGAACTGTCTTGAGATTCTATTTCTTTTATCCAACAACTTATCTCTGCTGTTTCAACCATCAACTTCAACACTAATCCTCTCCAGTAAAGAGCTAGAAAAAATGGGAGTGAAAGAAAGGAGAAAGGGAGAAAAGGAAGAAAGTGCCTTTCTGATTGTTAAAAGGAAGATGAGCAATCAGGAAGGGAAAGAAGAGGCCATCCAGACATTTCGCTTGGAATAATATGTTCATGCCTACATCAGCCTGAATATTAGGTGAGTGTGGCCCAAGGAGAATGAAAGATTTTTAACTCATCATGACTCACTCCTAATTAGTGTATTCAGTGTACACAAATTAAACTCCCATCCACTTACTTTTTCAGGAAAAAATACATGTGTGTATATACACACACACACATTTTTTTTCTGTTTTTAAAATTTTATTTATGTATTTTTTACTTTACAATACTGTATTGGTTTTGCCATACATCAACATGAATCCACCACGGGTGTACATAAGTTCCCATTCCTGAACCCCCCTCCCACCTCCCTCCCCATACCATCCCTCTGGGTTATACCAGTGCACCAACCTCAAGCATCCTGTATCCTGCATTACAGTAAGATAGCTTTGGTGATTTGGACTGTTTGTGAAACCACAGACTGTCAGCAGTTTCTGTCTGTGAAACCCAAACTGCTACAAAATCCTAAAAGAATTGGATCATCTCTAAAGCTTGAGTATTATATATCAGCGGATCTTCTATTCCCAGGTGTGTTTAATTCTTCCAAATAGATTCCTCTACAGGACATCAGAAGCACATAAGCCCTATAGGTAGGAAATAGAACAAGTCTGCAGTGATGTGCTAAGTCGCTTCAGTCGTGTCCAGCTCTGTGTTACCCTCGTGGCTCAGACAGTAAAGAATCCACCTGTAATGTGGGAGACCTGGCTTCAATCCCTGGGTTGGGAAGATCCCCTGCAGAAGGGCATGGCAACCCACTCTAGTGTTCTCGCCTGGATAATCCCCAATGACAGAAGAGCCTGGCAGGCTACAGTCCTTGGGGTTACAAAGAATCGGACACAACAGAGCAACTAAGTACGGCACATGGTCTATAGCCCACCAGGCTCGTCTTTCCATGCGATACTCCAGGCATGAATACTGGAGTGGGTTGCCATTTCTTTCTTCAGGGGATCTTCCCAACTGAGGAATCGAACCCATTTCTCTTATGTCTCCTGCATTGGCAGGAGGGTTCTTTACCACTAGCTCGAAGCTTACCAAAGTCATTTAAACCTTCCCTCTTGCAACCCCTTTGCATGGGCTTGAACACAAGGCGTGAAACTCAGTTTGGGGGACTGCTTAAACTACTGTAATTATTTTCTAGTTTTATTGCATTGTGCCTAAGTGCACAGCCTGCATGATTTCTGCTGTTTAAAATACATTAGAGTTTTCTTTAAGGCTAGTAAAATAAGCTTTTTAATTATGGTGTAGCTAATTAGAAAGAGAATGTTCTCTGTAAGGTATAAAGTTCAACATATTTTTATTAAATTAATTTTATTAATTATATTATCCAAATTAGATATATCCTCTTATTTTTATGTTTTATCTGATAGAGTTGCATTAACATCTCTAAAAAATTATTAAATTAATGTGTCTGTCAAAGAGTTTCTGACAGTTTCTGCTTTATAAATACCAACACTGAGTTATCTGGCATATAAGTTTCATAGTTGTGATTTTTTGCTCTGCATAATGCTTTTTGCCTTGAATTCTGCATTGCCTGAAATTGTCACCTTTGCCTGAAATTAGTATTACTTTCCTTTTATTTGCATTTGCAAACAAATATAAATTTGGTCCATTTTTAATTTTTAAGATTCAGTGTCTTTTTGACTCTCACAAGCAATATATAGGTATATGTTATAATCTAATCAGAGGGTTCAGTTCAGTTCATTTGTTCAGTTGTGTCTGACTCTTTTTGACCCCATGAACTGCAGCACCCAAGGCTTCCCTGTCCATCACCAACTCCTGGAACTTGCTCAAACTCATGTCCATCAAGTCAGTGATGCCATCCAACCATCTTGTCCTCTGTTGTCCCCTTCTCCTCCTGCCCTCAATCTTTCCCAGTATCAGGGTCTTTTCCAATGACAATTCTTTGCATCAGGTGGCCAAAGTATTGGAGCTTCAGCTTCAGCATCAGGCCTTCCAATGAACATTCAGGACTGACTCCATTTAGGATTGATGGTTTGATCTTGCAGTTCAAGGGACTCTCAAGAGTCTTCTCCAACACCACAGTTCATATTTCTATTTTAGTAAGAAGTTATAACAATTTTTGTTTATTGTTATAACTAATGTTTCATTGCTTTTATGCCATTTTGGGTATTCTTCTTTTTCCTTTAAAGACACGTGTAGTCTATGCATTGTGTTTATTCCATTTAGTCATTATAAATTTTTTCAATCTATATAGTAAATGTTTACACAGATAGAGATCTTCAAGTTACTGTTTTCTAAATATAACATGGATGGCATATTAATCTATAATACTCATGCCTTTCTGTTGCTTTCATTCATAAATAAATATTGGCTATTTGAACCAAATCTTTTTCTCACCAAATATTTTAGACATGGTTCTGTAGCCTTTCAGCATTCAGTTTAGTTAAAAACTCCGAGACTAGCCTGACTTTTCCTTCCTTTATAAGTAAACTAATTAAATGACTAGATATTTGTAGGATATGTTTAAATTCTTATGATTCATAAATACATCTCCATGAGAATTTCTTTCTATTTTTCGTCCCTGCAAGATTCTGGACTTCCAAACTGCACGATCAGATCTTTTATTGACTTATGAACATTTTCTTCAATTATATCTGATCATCGCTTGATTCCAGTTATACTAATCTTTCTCTTGTGTATCTATAATTTTAGATTTGATAATTTTTCTGTTTAATCATGTCTTTTCATTTGTTTTCTGCTTGTTCTCTACATTCTGGGAAATTTTTTATGTTTGTTTTCTGCATTACCAATTCAGTATTTTAGTGTCAATTCTGTTCCCAGAAAGGATTTTTAATTCTGCTATTCTAGTTCTCTTACAGTTTCTTTTAAAATTTGTTCCTTATTCCAACCATCTTCCTATTAGTTTTCTATAGTTGATTTCATTTCTGCTACTGCTCCAATCTTGTAGAAGTTACATCCTCTGGTAGTCTCATAGATATAGTTTTCTGTTGGTTTCAGTAGTAAATCATTTCACAGTTAGCATTCTCCTATGGGCTTTCCTAGTGGCTCAGTGGTAAAGAATCCACCTGCCAATGCAGGAGATGCGGGTTTGATCCCTGGGTTGGGAAGATCCCCTGGAGGAGGAAATGGCAACCCACCCCAGTATTCTTGCCTGGGAAATTGCATAGACAGTAGCCTACAGTCCATAGGGTTGCAAACAGTTGGATATGACTGAATACACACATACACACATTCTTCTCCTGAGTCTTCAGGGTGGTATTTCTCTTGCTCTGCCATGTTTTTAACAGACCTCTATTAAGTTGTTTCTATTTACTCATCCTAAAATGAGCAGAGATCTAGCAAGACCCAGTTCTTGCCAAAAGACAGATTTTGGTTGTCCTCATTGTCCCCTGTGCATTGCTCACATAACATTCTGAGAGTTTGATTGTGTGGTTGTGCATTGCTCTCCATCCAATTTATTTTTTAATTGGAAGATAATTGCTTTACAATATTGTGTTGGTTTCTGCCATACAACAATGTGAATCAGTCATATATATATATATATATATAGTCATAACTATATATAGTCATAAGTATATATAGTCAATATATAGGCTCAAGAGGCTATATATATATAGTCATATATATAGTCATACTATAGCTATGACTATAGTTATAGTCATAACTATATATATGACTCTCTCTCTCTCTTCTCTCTCTCTCTATTCAGTTCAATTCAGTTCAGTTCAGTCCTCAGTCCTAACTCTTTGCAACCCCATGAACCACAGCACACCAGGCCTCCCTGTCCATCACCAACTCCCGGAGTCTACCCAAACCCATGTCCATCGAGTTGGTGATGCCATCCAACCATCTCATCCTGTGTCATCCCCTTCTCCTCGTGCCCTCAATCTTTCCCAGCATCAGGGTCTTTTCAAATGAGTCAGTTCTTCTCATCAGGTGGCCAAAGTATTGGAGTTTCAGCTTCAACATCAGTCCTTCCAGTGAACACCCAGGACTGATCTCCTTAAGGATGGCCTGGTTGGATCTCCTTGCAGTCCAAGGGACTCTCAAGAGTCTTCTCCACACCACAGTTCAAAAGCATCAATTCTTCAGTGCTCAGCCTTCTTTATAATCCAACTCTCACATCCATACATGACCACAGGAAAAACCATAACCTTGACTAGACAGACATTTGTTGGCTAAGTAATGTCTCTGCTTTTTAATATGCTGTCTAGGTTGGTTATAACTTTCCCTCCAAGGAGTCAGCGTCTTTTAATTTCACGGCTGCAGTCACCATCTGCAGTGATTTTGGAGCCCAAAAAAATTAAGTCAGCTACTGTGTTACTGTTTCCCCATCTATTTGCCGTGAATTGATGGGACCAGATGCCATGATCTTCGTTTTCTGAATGTTGAGCTTTAAGCCAACTTTTTCACTCTCCTCTTTCACTTTCATCAAGAGGCTCTTTAGTTCCTCTTCACTTTCTGCCATAAGGGTGGTGTCATCTGCATATCTGAGGTTATTGATATTTCTCCCAGCAATCTTGATTCCAGCTTGTGCTTCATCCAGTCCAGCGTTTCTCATGATATACTCTGCATAGAAGTTAAATAAGCAGGGTGACGATATACAGCCTTGACATACTCCTTTTCCTATTTGGAACCAGTCTGCTGTTCCATGTCCAGTTCTAACTGTTGCTTCCTGGCCTGCATACAGGTTTCTCAAGAGGCAGGTCAGGTGGTCTGGTATGCCTATCTCTCTCTCTCTCTCTCTCTCTCTCTCTATATATATATATATATATATATATATATATATATATATATATAACCTCTTGAGTCTCCTGCCCACCCTGCCCCCATCCCACACCTCTAGGTCATCACAGAGCACCAGGCTGGGCTCCCCGTCTTATACAGCAACTTTCCACTAGCTATCTATTTTACACATGGTAGTGTGTAAATATATATACATATATAAATATACATCAATCTGATTTTCAGTGCCCAGAAGATACTCAGAATTTTAGCTTCAGAAACCACCAGTCAGATATCACCTTAAAGCAAAAATTATACCTGTATTTTAACATACTACCCCTCAGAAACCTCTCTCCTCAACCTGCCCCCAAAAGGCAGAGTCAAGCCTGGTAATGTGACTTTTATTCACCTAGTTTGGAATGATATTAAATTGCTTCCAAAAAGTTAGTTTACCCTCAAAAGACAAAGTATTGGCAACATGGATTGAATCAAAATGCAATCCATGGACTCACAAAGAGAAGTTCTATCTTTGGCCATGGCCAAGGCCATATTGAAAGAATAAGTTGGAAAAATTCCCATGAAACTACTTTGGAAAGAACTGTTCTCATTTGTATGCTGAAGTTCTATGTTATTAAGAATTCAATCATACTACTTTATAGCCACACCTCTACAGAGGTGTTTCTTTCTCACTCAGATACTTTTTCATTAACTGCCATTAATCAAGCATCCATATTGATGTTTTTAGACCTAATCTTTACACTCCTTATTCCTTGAGATAAAAATCTTACTTTTCGCAGTTGCCTGATTGTCTCAGGTTGATGTGCTAGTTATTAAGCTATTCTTGCTCAGCTCCAAACTGAGCATTCTATACTTTGCTTTATGATGCTGAGACTGGGATCTGACAAACCACATTTCTGCCTGCCAGCTGTTCCCTTTTAGGCTTTGTTCATGCAGAGTGCTAGAAAGAGATGCAAGGCTGGTGGAGGAGAAGGGACATGCTTCTTCCTGTTTACTTCTTGGCATTTCCAGTTAAATTCCTGCTTCTATGAGAGTCACCCCAACCTCACTTCTTAATCCCAGAAGTTGCAGTCTCCTCTTGTACCAATGCTGCTGGTACAGCAAACTGCAAACCCAGTTTGCAGTTTTTCCAACACTTGCAGAGCCAGTTTCATCATGTACCCCCTCCAGAGATACCAGCATCCCCTCCCTTTAGAGGTCTGGGTCCAGGCCACATGAGACCTCTTGTTTTAGCTCAAACACACCAGTCCCAATCAACTGGTGTCCCTTCCTTAAGCATCTGTGTCTCAGCCTGATGTGGTCCTTCCTCCAGATCTCTAACTTTGAATAATTTTGACATCTTCTCTCTGCTCCTTCAGTACTAGGGGTGGTAGCTGTTTCTTGAAGTTTCTTCAAGTTGCTGCCTCCATGATAGTTTAGAGATCTCTTTTCCTCTTCAGGTGCCCTTATGGGTTGAATTGTGTCCCTTCAAAAGATGTTGAAGTCCTAGTACCTGTGAATGTGACCTTACTTGGAAATAAAGTCTTTGCCAATGATCAAGTTAAGAAGAGGTCATTAGGATGAGCCTTAATTCAAAGACTCTTGAGAGTCCCTTGGACTGCAAGAAGATCCATCCAGTCCATTCTAAAGGAGATCAGTCCTGGGTGTTCTTTGGAAGGAATGATGCTGAAGCTGAAACTCCAATACTTTGGCCACCTCATGCAGAGTTGACTCATTGGAAAAGACTCTGATGCTGGGAGGGATTGGGGGCAGGAGGAGAAGGGGATGACAGAGGATGAGATGGCTGGATGGCATCACTGACTTGATGGACGTAAGTTTGAGTGAACTCCAGGAGTTGATGATGGACAGGGAGGCCTGGCGTGCTGCAATTCATGGGGTCGCAAAGAGTCAGACATGGCTGAGTGACTGAACTGAACTGAACTGAACTAATTCAATATGATCAGTGTCCTTATCAAAAGAGGAAATCAAGACAGAGACAAACATATAAAGGGATGGTGGCAGTTTAGTTGCTAAGTCGTGTCTGACTCTGCGACCCCATGGACTGTAGCCTGCCAGGCTCCTCTGTCCGTGGGGATTTTCCACGCTAGAATACTAGAGAGGGTTGCCATTTCCATATAGAGGAAAGACAATGTGAATACACAGGGGGAATACCATCCACAAGCCAATGAAAACCTGAGGCAACCAGAAGAGGTAGCCTCTCCTGAGGCTACTAGGCGAGAGGCATGAAATAGATTCTCCTTCACAGCCCTCAGGAGGAAACTCCCTGCCAAAATCTTGATTTCAGACTTCCGGCCTCTAGAACTGTGAGACAAAAAAGTTCTGTTGTTTAAGCCATCCAGTTTGTGGTCTTTTGTTATGGTGGCCCCAGGAAACTAATACAGACAGCAAGTTAATTTTATACATAGCTGACATTTTTTACATTAAATTCTCCTGTTAAAATAACTGGTGAGCTTTCTGTCTCCTGACTGTACTCTGACTAATACACTTGTGTTTCCCCTAGAAGCAGACCTTGCAAAAAGGATATGAATGTGAGTAGTTTATTTGGGGGGGGGGGGTGGGCTTCCCTGGTGGACAGCAGAAGAGAATCTGCCTGCAATGCAGGAGACGCAGGTTCAATCCCTGCATCAGGAAGATCCCCTAAAAGAGGGCATGGCAACGCACTTCACTATTCTTGCCTGGAGAATCCCATGGACAGAAGAGCCTGGTGGCCTACAGTCCACGGGTCACAAAAGAGTCAGACACAACTGAGCGATTAGACAATAAAGTTTATTTGGGACCAGTTTATTTTGGAGACAATATCAAGAAGAACTAGCAGGAGAGACAATAGAAGGAAGGAAGGCAATCCACAGTGAATTAATGAAGTTACTGCCGTGGGCCATAAGGGCTTAACCTTACTGGGGACCTCTTGGTGACTACAGAACTTGTCTTATAATTGTCTCACCCAAGTGGGGGATGCAGCTGGAGTATTTATCCACCAACTCTGGTCCTTCATTGAGGGCTAGTCCTGGAAACATCAACACTTAGCATCTCCAGTTTTCCTTGTACATAGACCAAGTTTATTCCTGCGGCCAAAGAAAGGACTCAGGCAGTTGCAGGTGCTTACAAGAAGAACTGTGGGCATATGTGGGAATGGTGAGGGCAAGAATAAATGTGGGCACCAACAGCATCTGCTACAGTCATTGTTAAGTTTTCAAGTTCTAGATATTCAAAGCTCCAAAGTGCCTTAAGAGGCCACGAGATGAAATATGAGCACCTTTTATTCTGCTAAAGAGTGGCAGTGAAGCAGGAGCACTTTTGCCCTTGCAAACCAAGAGCATCAGCCGACCTGTACAACACAATACAGTAAAGCTCCCTTTGCACTTGCTGTCTGATTTCATCTAACACACGAAGGTAGATTATGAAGATATATTTAAACTACTTTGTTTATCATCCTGATCCCACAGCCTCTTTTTCATGACTTGATAGGACCACTGAATATAAGCACCAGAGGAGGTCTTACAGATCAGCCAGACTGCAAGTTTTCCAAACAAAAATCAGATTTAGAAACATTTATACCAAAAAAAAAAAACTTACAATATGAAAAACAAATGAAAATGGAGTTGCTTTGGTTTATACTTGTGAGAGGCAAGGGAAGAGGAAGTTTTACATGTTGAGAGCCCTCTCATCTCAATGGTATCCCTGAAGGGAGGTCACAGACTCCCTCAAGCTCATACTGCCCAATTTTAAAAGCAGTGATCTGCTCCAACTTTCTCATGTTGATGGATAGAGGATTTAGATTTTTCTCTCTTAAAGTCTGCAAGATAATATCCATGTTTACTAATGCTGATGCTAGCTTTCTTTTAAAAACCCTCATAATGTGGATCACAATAATTCAGAGTGTTGACTGGGCATTTACTTGAGTGCTAGTACTGAAAAGAGATTCACAAAGCAAATTAATTAGATTAAAATAAAAAGATGTGATGATCATTGCCACTGAAAATCAATTCCAATCACTTTAGGATAATGGGTTCTTATTTAAAAATAAAAACTGGGGAAATATCTGAGCAGATATTTTCCCTTAATTTCACCCTTTAGTTTAGGGTGGAACTGAAGAGTGGGTGAGGAGAAAGAACTGGGAGACACAGATATAGGAATCAGTAAAGTGAAAGTGAAGTCACTAGGTCATGTCCGACTCTTTGTGACCCTGTGGACTGTAGTCTATCAGGCTCCTCCATCCATGGGATTTTCCAGGCAATAGTACTGGGGTGGGTTGCCATTGCCTTCTCCAGGGGATCTTCCTGACCCAGGGATTGAACCTGGGTCTCCTTAATTGTAGACAGATGCTTTACCATCTGAGCCACCAGGGAAGTCCAGGAATCAGTAAGTAGTTCTTAAAGGAGTAACTTAAATTTGTAGATGTGGATAAGCTCCCTGTAGGTATGAAGCACAGAATGAAAAACCACAAGTTGGGGCTAGTTCAGTTCAGTTCAGTCGCTCAGTCGTGGCCGACTCTGCGACCCCATGAATTGCAGCACGCCAGGCCTCCCTGTCCATCACCAACTCCCGGAGTTCACCCAAACTCATGTGCATTGAGTCAGTAATGCCATCAAGCCTCTGTCATCCCCTTCTCCTCCTGCCTCCAATCCCTCCCAGCATCAGAGTCTTTTCCAATGAGTCAACTCTTCGCATGAGGTGGCCAAAGTACTGAAGTTTCAGCTTTAGCATCAGTCCTTCCAAAGAACACCCAGGACTGATCTCCTTCAGAATGGATTGGTTGGATCTCCTTGCAGTCCAAGGGACTCTCAAGAGTCTTCTTCAACATCACAGTTCAAAAGCATCAATTCTTCGGTGCTCAGCTTTCTTCTCGGTCCAACTTTCACATCCATACTAAGAGGCCCATTATTTAATGTATTTGTTTAGTGCAGCACAGCCAAGTACTTAAGAGAGCAGGTTGAGTTAGTACACTGTCTTTGGTCTTGTGCTCTTGAGTAATGAAGTTTTAATGAACAGTGAGGGTCCAAGGGATTCTAACAAACATAGATGTGGCCATCTGTTGGAATCTTCACTGGCCAAAAATAAATAAATAAACAAAATCAAACAAACAAAACAAAACTGCTTTTTGTGAGGTTCCTTTTGAGAAATCTTTTGTTAAACTTCAATGTTAACTATTGTCCACTTTTCCCCTTAATTTTCCTGATAGCCAAGATATTGCATACCAAGCATAATGAATCACTGGCTCATCTAGAGAGAGGCTCTGCTAATTTAATCTGCATCACTTCTTGTTTTCTTGGTACAGTTATGTTCGTAGAATACTAAGGCTGCTTTCTTACGAGAGCATCTTTGTTGGACCATCTCAGGATGGCTTGATCTGGACATAATTCTTTAATCTCATAATGTTTTCAGTTTTTTATTTATTGACCATCATAATTTAGGTCATTTGAAAAGGCTTGCAGCAAGTATCCAGGGTAGTTTTCATTATTTAACAGCTTTTCACAAGAATTCAATATGTTGGAACACATTCTTCATTGGCACTTCAATATGTAGATATCTACTCTACTTTAGGCAACTGACAGTAATTCTTGTCAACCCTTACTGGTTGGTCAACCCTTTCTCAGGATCAGCCAGGCTGCAATAAACTGAAACTTCAATATTTTTGAGAATTACAGTGCTGTTCCTCACAGTGCTAAGAGTGGCTCCAGGGAGCTCAATCACAAGCCTCCCATCAAAACCAAAGGTATCCCTCATTTTCATATTGCTCCATAGAAGGATGATCTTTTTTCTTGACTCTTCTCCACCCCTGAAAATCTGCTTTCCATGAGTAATGAGGACCATCATCTCCCTTACCCCCAAGCAAAAGACACAGAACAATCTATATGCCTCTTCACTCCCTAGCCTCTCTGTGGGTGTTATTAAATTGTGTTTCTTCTTTTATCACTTGTTCTGGTTATCTATTGCTCTGTAACAAAACTCCCCAAACTCAGTTACATAAACAACTAACTATGGGTCTGGCTGGGATGGTTTGTCTACATACCGTAATTTGGGGGGGCATATAGATTCAGATTCAGCTGCAGTTGACTCAAACGACTGTCAGCTGGAATTACGTAGGGGCTTCACCCATCTGGCATCTGGGTGGGGATGACCCCAAGGCTGGGCTCAGTTGGGAATATCGACTGGAGCACGTAAACATGACCCTTCTGTATGACTTGGGCTTTCTCACAGTATGGAGTCTGTGTTCCAAGAGATAATGTCCTGAGAAGTAGTACCTGGAGAAGAAGTATTTTAAGGGAGCCAGGCAGAAGCTACATGGACTCTTTGGACACAGACTCAGAAATCACGCAGGATTACTTTCATTATATTCCATTGGTTACCAGGAAGTCACAAAGGGGAGATTCAAGGGGAGGGGCTTCTTGATAGAGGAGTGGCAAGTTCTCATTGCATAAGAGAACAGGATGGGAGATACTATTGTAACCATCTTCAAAAAAAAACAATCTGTACAACACTCTTGATGGTCATTTTTGCTGTTTTCTGCTTACTCAGCAAAACACCTCATCTAGACCTTAGCTGTCTTCCAATCACACAGTAATAGCCACCTCCACAATAGCATCGCTATTTGTTGTTTTAAACACAGATTTATTATTTTACAGTTCTATAAGTCCAACACAGGTTTTACCAGGCTAAAGTCAAGGTGTCTGCAGGGCTGTGTTCTCTTCTGCAGGCTGTGAAGCAAAATTTGCTTCTTTGTTTATTCAGGTTGCTGGAAGAATTCAATTCCTTGTAGCTGTAGAACTGAGGTCCCATTTCCCAGCTTCCAGACATCTGGAATTCCAGAATTCCTTGGTTTCACAGCCTTCTTCCCCTAGCTTCAAAGGCAGCAATGGTGGATAGATCAACAGCCTCTCATACTTGGAACTTCACCTGTCTCTTCTTCCATAGCATCTCTGTGACTGCCTCTTCTGCCTTCTTCTACTTTTAAGGCCCCATAATGACTATATCAGGCCCACAGAGACAATCTGCAATACTTCCCTTATTTTAAGATCTGTAATCTTAATCATCAGAGGTTGATGGCAAAGTCCCTTTTGCCAAATAATATGACATGCAAAGGCATAAAACCAGGGATTAGAGTGTGCATACCTGAGACAGGGAAAGCATTATTCAGTCTACCATCCTGATTCTAGGTGAGAACAGTGCTTCTCTATTTTTCTTATTATGGTAAATATATATATAATAAATATATATATATGACATAAAATTTGCCATTTTAAGTGTATAATTTAGTGGCATTAATTACATCCACAATGTTATAAAACTATCCCCACTATCCATTTCCAAAATCTTTTCATCAGCTCAAACAAAAACTTTGTAACTATTAAGCAATAACTCCCTGCTTCCTCATCCCCCAGGTAACTGCTAATTTACTTTTTGTCTGTATGAATTTGCCTATTCTTGATATGTCATAAAAGCAGAATCATACAATATCTGTCCCTTTGTGTCTGTATTATGTCACTTAGCATAATGTTTACAAGGTTCATCCATGTTGTAGCATGTATGAGAACTTCATTCCTTTTTATGGCTGAATAATACCCTACTGCATATAACTACCACATTTTGTTTATCCATTCATTTGTTGGTTAACACTTACGTTGTTTCCACCTTTGGGCTATTGTGCACAACGCTGCTGTGGACATCAATATACAAGTATCTGACTCCCTGATTTCAATAATCTTGGGTAAATACCTAGGTGTGGAATTGTGGGTATGTGCGAAGTCATTCAGTCTTGTCCAATTCTTTACAACTCCATGGACTGTAGCCCACCAGGCTCCTCTCTGTCCATAGGATTTTCCAGGCAAGAATACTAGAGTGGGTTGCCATTTCCTTCTCTAGGGGATCTTCCACACCCAGGGATCAAACCCAGGTCTCCTGCACTGCAGGCAGATTCTCTACCACTGAGCCACCTGGGAAGCTCATGGAATTACAGGGTCTTATGATAATTCTATGTTTAACTTTTTGACAAAAGGCCAAACTATTTTACATAGCAACTGCACCATTTTTACCAGCACGTATGAGGGCTCCAACTTTTCCACATCCTCACTAACACTTTTATCCCCCTTTTTTAAAAGGAAAAAAATCTTATACATGTGAAGTGATATCTGACGGTTTTATTTGAATGCCTCTGACTCCATGCCTTGTTGTTGTTTAGTCACTAAGTCGTGTCTGACTCTTTTGTGACCCCATGAACTGTAGCCCACCACACTTCTCTGTCCATGGGATTTCCCAGGCAAGAATACTGGAGTGGGTTGCCATTTCCTTCTCCAGGGGATCTTCCCAACCCAGGGATCGAACCTATGTCTCCTGCACTGGCAAGCTAATCCTTTACCACTATATCACCAGGACTCCCTGCTATATTTCCTCAATTCCTGACCCTGGATTTGAGCCTTGTGCCTCCTGCTTGGCTAGAAATGGAGATCATACACTCTTCCTAAAAACATTATCCTTCTCTTCATGATAATAAAAGTGGCTACCTTATGTTGACACCTACAGCATGCTAGATGCTGACACTTGACAGTTTATCTCTAATGCTTATTCTGCTGATCAGTTTCAGGCACTGAGGATACACCTGTGAACAAAACAAAGTTTCTGCCTGAAAGGATTCGATATTCTCTTACAATCCTTGACATGATTCAGCGTGGTACAGAGAAGTTAAGTAATCTGCCCCAGACCACACAGCTATTAAGTGGCAGAGCTAGAGTGTAGAACTTAATTCTCTGATCGCAACACTTACACTCTCTCCTGCATCCAGCCACATTTCACGGTCTCACTTCAGATAGTAACTCACATTTTCTAACACAAAATTTCCCAACACTAAAATTCTCATTTTATAAATCTATTAAAATCGAATGAATGAGAACTACAGAATGAATATTAGGGTACATGTAATTTTCAGGTTAACTTGAACATTTTCTTTCAACCTTGATTCTTAATATCCTTTAAAAATGTATTAGTTAACTTTCCTGCTTTTATAAGAATAGTAATAGGGCTCCCTTCGACAATGTAGGGTTTTCCTTTATCTTAAGGTTATTATTCTAAGTAGCACTGTAGATTCTCAGTATACCATTATAGAGAAAAAAAGTGCAATAAATCGGATTAAAAATTCACAGACCCAAGGGCATACACTGGAAAGTAATTTTTTAATTTTTTTACATCTTTGATAGGAAATTATTTTCTCTTTTGTCTTTTTCCCAAAGTGTGCATGCTCAATTGCTCAGTTGTGTCTGACTCTTTGCGACCCCACAGACTGTAGCCTGCCAGGCTCCTCTTTACATGGGATTCTCCAGGCAAGAATATTGGAATGGATTGCAATTTCCTCCTCCAGGGGATCTTCCCAACCCAGGGATCAAACCCGTGTCTCCTGTATTGGCAGGCAGATTCTTTTACCACTGTACCACCTGGGAAGCAAGAAATGCTAAAAGAATTCTGTTCAAGTGTAAGTAGATACACCTGGAATTAGTGGACAGTAGATTTGGCTCAGCTACAATGAATTAGATGAATTGTGAAACTTAGGTCTTTTCTAGGGCCTCAATTCTGCCTACTGTAAAATGAGATTGGATTTAAAGCAATCCTGTTTGTGTAGTGCTTTACATTTTTCAATGCAATATTTGTGTATTACCTGACTTCCCTGCCTCACTTCTTTCCCCTGCTACTGGATGTTTCATTCACCTTCCAAATAAACCACTTGCACTCCAGTCCTTGTCTCAGGTTGGCTTCTGGGGGGTGCCCAAATTAAGGCCTCCACCTGACCTACATTTTACTTTGATGAATTCTCTGGTCATTCTCACTCCTCTACTTAGCTTTCATGATCTTGGCAACTTGCAGTCCAAGAAATAAGGGTCAGCAGAGTTGAGCAGAGTTTTAAGAGTTTACTTTCAAAATATCTCAGTTTGTAATCAGCAGTGGAGAGCTGAGTCTCACAAGACTAAAGGAAACTTTTAGGAATACTCACAATGCTACTTTCACAGCTCCATCTTTCTCTGAAGCTGGTGTTCTCCTTTGACTATTGTGGTTTTTTCCCTCTAGCACCCTAGATATGACAAATGCACGCACTCTTTGTCCTCTGGGATTTTAAAATACACAACAATTGGCCCACATGGCCTTCAGTTTTGTATCTTTACATCCCTCTACAGGTAACTGAGTACTATGTTTAAAAGACCTAATGGTCTCTTTTCTTTTGCCTAATTTTGCCCAAGGAATATGAGTGCAAATATTTAGGGTTAATTTGAAGTCTCCAAACTTAAACCCATCAAAGAAGCAGTCACTGACCAAACTGAAAGGGTTTTTTTGTCCCCGGTGCATTGATTAAACATGGAATTCCATAAAGCTACTACAGTCCTGTGAACTGTGAGGCTACAATACGTCGAGTTAATTTGTTTCAACAAAACTTTGCCGGTCCCATTCACATGTCATGACTTTTAGGTATAGTGCTGCGGCAATTTCTGCAGAAAAATAGTTTCATCTTCCAACTTGAATGCAAATTAGAGTTGTTCTTTCAGGTTTTAATTACTTAAATTTCCACCCCCTGAAGGTTATGAGGGACAGAAAGGGACAAAAATAAAGGGCACATTTCAGAAACTGAGTTCTTTAGAAACAGTGTGGGTGGAAAGGATGTATACAATTTCAGGAGCAAACAGAGACCTGAACCATTTCTGTCATAGCACCTACAGGGGAATTTTTTATTTGCAAATAAATTTAAAAGAGAGAACTTTTCAGGAAAACGCTGGAGGTGTGTTCTTTGGAATAGACTGTCCACCCAATAGGGCTTAAAATTACCAATGGTCCCAGAGGGTCTACTGGGTGATCAGTTCCATTGCAAAATAGAAAGGCAGGGTTATGAGGATGGTACAGGAACAACAGAACACGTAATTTTACTTACTGGACACTCTGGTGTCAGCCAAGGCACACAAAGCATAATCTGACTGTAGCCTCAGTTTCTTGGCCCTCAAAGGAGGCAATGGTGCCTTTAAGGACACAGGAAACAGGAGGAGAAAAGGAAACATCCCATTGGATCCTCTGGATCTGCTCTTTCTTCTATATTTCCAGTTTCTCCTGTATCTTCTTCCTCCTCACCGCACCCCCACCCCAACACTAAATACCACCAGGCAGCCTCATAGGAGAGGGGTTCAAAGACACTGCTTCCTGGAGAGGTTTCTGTGTGTAAATCTTGGAAGTCTTTAATGCACATGAGATCTGTAAGCTCAAAGCTTTGAAAACTTTTATTTTGAAGGCTTGAGGATACACTTAGTTTTCTTGGCATTTAGACCCCTATTTGACTTTTGTAGTTGCTGTTAGGAAAACAGAGGATGTTTATTTAAGATGCTCTAATTAAAAAGTATACAGGTATTAGTTTTTAGAGAATAATAAGTTTCTAGGTAGTAAACTGAAATTTCCCTTGGCATGAACGAAAAGTAGTAACTTCTTTCATTTATGTGATATTCTATTATTTTCTTTCCTGGCTCCATCAGACTTCTTACACTGCTTCATTGTTTACATATTTAGATTCTAAATATTCTGGGCCTCATACTTCTCCTTGTGGCTTCTACTCACTATTAATTTTTCCTTGCTATTATTTTTGGACTTAATAAGCAGTGACATAAATTTAAATGCTGGCTCCTCAAACAAAAATTTCAGAAATAACTCTATGTCCCTTGCCAAATAAACAGAGTTCTACATGCAAGTATTTTCCATGTCTCTTGAGCCCCCTTTTCTCCTTCCCTTTGGATCTATCATAACCAGCAGACCACCTACTTGTATAACATATACTCACATTTCACACATTTCAAAAGTCAAATAGGTACGTGAGTCTCTTACAGTGAAAACTTCTACTCAATTTTTATTCTCAGCACCCTAGTTTCCCTGCCTGGAGATAGATCATGTTGTCAGTTTTCATGTGTGTATTTCCAGAGATAGTCTATGCACATACAAGTTACACACAATGCACACACACACACACACACACATACCACAATCTTCTATTAAAACAGTGACCACATGCACACAGTTTTGTATCTTGCTTTTATTCATTTAGCAAAATAGTGAAATCATCCCCATGTTCATGCATAAAGAGCCTTCTCATTCTTTCTTTCTTTATAGCTGCACAGCATTCCATTGCAAGAATGTGTTATGCTTTATAGAAACAGCCCCTTATGGATGGACAATTGGGATGTTTCCATTCTTTTCTATTATAGACAGTGCTGAAAAGCATAACTTGGTATGCATTTCATTTTTCTCATGAGCAAATATATTGGTAGGATGTAGTCTTAAAAGTGGAATTGCTAAATCAGAAGTCATATGCTTTTTGTAAATTTTGATAGGAGTAGTCAAATTGTCCTCCACACAGTCCAATGTGCTGGTCTTATATTCCCTTCTGAGCACCCCCACTGTATTTGAAACACATTGACATGTTTGTGTGCATTCTACTCACCCGCCTGTACCCAGGAACCCTGTAACTGTCGTCTTCTTTCTGTGAAGCATACATTGCATGAAGTATTTTGTTCTTCTAAACAACCTAAAAATCAAAAGAAAAAAGGAAACTGGAATCAGAAGACTTGGATTTAAGTCTTGGCTATACTTCTTACATGCCTTGTGACATTGAGCAAATTATTCATCTACTCCGAGCCTAGTGTTTCTCATATATAAAGTAGGATAAGGCTACTATCGTAAATGCTTTGTGAAAATGAAAAGAGGCACTGCATGAAAAGCACCCAATTTTGTCCCAGCACACAGTAGGAATTCTGTAATTGATGGTTCTTCCCTTCTTTGTCCTAGTCTCATTTTGGTTCCTTATTTTTAAAGGGGGGAGCATAAAGTTTCAGAGAGTGTGGAATTATAAACTGTGTGGAAATGTTTTGTGAACTAAACATGGTGGACAGAATTCTAAAGATGATCGCTCCCCCATCTCCAGTGACTTACATCCCTGTATAATCTCTTCCCTTTAAATGTGGGAGGGACTTAAAAATATGATAGGATATCATTCCCATGATTATTTTATGTTACATGGCACAACTGATTTTAAGTCAACTCAGGGGAACTGACCAAATCCAGTGAGCCGTTTGGAAGCAAATTGCTTTCTCTAGCTAGTCACAGACGAGAGAGGCAGAGGGATACCCACAGGCTGGCCTAGAAAAGAGCACACATCCATGTGAACTGCCTATGGCAGCTGCATGGCAAGGAACCAGGCACCATATGCAAAAGCTTAGAGCAGTCCCCAGCCAACAACAAACAGGAAAAATGGGGTTCTAAGTCCTACAACCCCAAGGAACTGAATTCTGCCAACAGCCAGAGAGCCTGGAAGAGCACTTCAAGCCCCAGATGAGAACCACAGTCCTAACTGACAGGATGATATCAGCTCAGTGAGACTCTGAGCAGAAAACCCAGGCACGCTATGCCCAGACTCTAACCTACAGTGAGATAATAACTGAATTGTTGTAAGCCACTAAGTTTGCGGTAACCTATTATGCAGCAACAGAAAACACACTATATGAATCCTATGTCTGGGGAGATAAATCAGTGATGAGGCTGTATAGAGGTCATAGAAAACAAACACTAGTATTGCAGCATCATTTAACTTGTTTCCTAGTTGATTCAAGGCTTATCTTCCTTCCAGGTGCCAACAGCCTCAAGTAGAAGCATGAACATGGCACCTTAGTACTCCTTTCACCATTTTAGGGCCTTGCATTCACTAAATGCCCACTGCTTGCTTCTAAGAAAACCTTCCTTTTCCCTTTTTCTTAGAACAATTTTTGATTCATTTGTAACTTAATTGTATTGTGTTTTGAATGACAAAATTTGACCTTAAAAGCACCAACATTTCAGTTGTTTCATTTTATAACTCAGAAACGGTAGAACTAACACTCTCCCAGTCATAGATTAGACTGGGTATTCCATGTTCTGATTTGGTTATTGTTCTTGATTATCCAGCTTTGTGTTTGTTTAGTGAATTTTCAGTCCCTTATAAAGATAATTGTTCATTCTAAGTAAGATAAGCGGCTAGTAGCAAGTTTCCTAAAGAGAAAGCCACTAGGTGACTTGATTTTAACTGATATCAGTGGTGTCCATGAGAACAAAATTATGAATCAGGAGAGCATGTAGAAGCTTAATTTGAAAGTTTATGAGGGGTATAAGACCAGCTATTATATGGCAACAATTATCTGAGAGATAAAACTGATAGATGTTATAACTGTTTTAAGTATGCTGGCTAAGACTTCTGAACTTTTTATATTATAGCCTTAGTCCAGTTTTTTTTACCCCTGAAAATTAAAACAATTATTATTCATTAAAAATGCATTTAATAAGAACAATGTAATGACCAGATATAGCTTGTCCAATTTTAAAAACTGATGATGGTTAGAACATAATATTTATTTGAAATTTTATATTTATAATTTTGCATTCTGACTCTACATGCTATCATGAGATCTTAGGCACTGAGCTATTTGTATGGCTTAAAAAAGAATTTGGTGCAGACATGTCCATGGATAATATCTACCTCCCATAAAGGGTTCAACAGAGGGGAGCAAATTTCTAGATGGTGCTTCTACTCTTGGTTGTTAATTTGATGGATTAATTAATTGATGAAATGATTGATTCTAATATAGTGATTAAAAGGTGCTTATGCTTATTGTTTTTATTTGGAAATTATTGTTTCAAAGTTCATTTTTTATAGCTCAACTTTCCTAAATAAGGGAATGAGAGTGTCAAAGCACAGGTGGCCTAGTCCTGTGGTGTGTGCTCCGTTGTGTCCGACTCTTTGCGACCCCATGGACTGTAGCCCACCAGGCTCCTCTGTCCATGGAATTTTCCAGGCAAGTGTACTGGAGTTGGTTGCCACTTCCTCCTCCAGGGGATCTTCTCAACCAAAGGACTGAATCCAGATTTTCTGTGGCTCCTGCATTGGCAGGCAGATTCTTTACTACTGAACCACCTGGGAAGCCACCCAGCCTGCTCCTATAGTGGTCTATAAGACAGCATCTCGTTAAGAGATTATGGCTGCTGCCTCCACACCTCATTTTCCCCTTTGGAACTCAAGGGATTGTACAATTAATCCTTCTAATAACCATTAACACTTGATTAAGAACAGGTGGAGGGATCTTCATTTCACAAATAAGATTCTTATACATAAACAGGTTAATGATTTGCTGACAAGTCAGCAACAAAACTGGGCTGGCAGCCCTCCTGACCCAGAATTCTCTACTCTGCACCATTGTGCTTCTCTCTTTCATAGTCACACTCTCAGTGAAGCTGGTTTTCATTGTAAACCACACGCTTGCTTTGGGGATCAAAATGAAGAAATAGACGAAACAGGTCTTTCATCGTACTGGTTTCTTTTCATATTGTAGTCACTGCTCAATGCTGGTATTTACAAAATCATTCCTATCTAGTACTTGGGTCCCCTTTTGTTCCTCTTTATGAAGATGTTAGAAAGAAATGAAGTGCTCTATTTTTATTTTTGACAAATACTTTTGCAATGCTGTCATAATAACAATATACAACTTTATGGTGAAGGACTAACATGGGCTCATCTTCTCCAGGGCACTAACATAGCTGAATACCAAAGAAAAGGGTTTTTTTTATTATTATTATTACATGAGTATTTTATGGAAGTGCGCTTCCTTTGTAACCATGTAAGTCTGCTAAGCCACTGAGAGTTTTTATGCAGTCATGATTATAAAACAAGTCTCAGAATTTGGGGAAACATCAAAAAACCTTAGGACTACATTGTACAGTCTAAGTAGCCCCACTGTGTTATAAAATTTAAAATGGAGGGAAGTAATTGCTGGTTCCACTTTGAAGATATCAAACATGAGAATTTCAGCCAAGCTTCCGCCCCTTTTCTCCAGCTGGCAGCATCACCACCGGAATCACAAACAACAGCAGGTAATTTTAGCAAAATGTGTCTCATCCAAAAAAAAAAAATAATAATAAGTTTAGCTGTACCAAAAGATAAGAAAATTCAACAATTAGGCAACAATTAACAAATAATGTGGCATCAGTTCTATAATGGATATTTGAAAATTGAAATTGAATTTTGAAAAATGCAAATTCACTTTGCTGGGGAAAACTAATCCAAAACACAGAAAATGTGTACTTGTTTAATGTGGTCAGGAAATGGAATGCTCTTAAAAATCAACACTTTGATTAACAGAGGTAGCATGATATTACATAAGGATTTTATGCAGTTACATATCAGATCAACTCTGTGTCTAGCATAGCTGTGTGACTTTCGTTCATTCATTTGACCATTCTGAATTAGTTTTTTCACCTATAAAATGGGATGGTTGTGGGAGTAATACATATTCTTTTTATCTCACAGGGTTATTACTAGGAATATATGTGATCATAAAGTATAAAGTCTTGTCAACACCATATTTGGGGGGTCCAGTTTTAAATTATCAGTTTATAATCAACTGCATAGGACATGAAAGCTAAACTGTATATAATACATCTTTGATAAAGCAAGGATGTGACATTAATAAATTTCACTTCACAAATCCATGGGTGCAAGGAGTGACCTTTACAGACATGCGGTTCAGTGTTGATTACAGCACTGTTTACAGTAGGCAGGACATGCAAGGGACCTAAATGTCCATTCACAGATGAATGGATAAAAAAAATGTGGGGGGTGTGTGTGTGCATGTACACAAAGTGGAATATTACTCAGCCATAAAAAGAATAAAATAATCCCATTTGCAGCATCATAGATGGACCTAGAGATTGTCATACTAAGTGAAGTCAGACAGAGAGACAAATATCATATGATATTGCTTATAGGTGGAATCTAAAAAAAACAGATACCAATGAACTTACTTAAAAAACAGAAACAGAGCCACAGATATAGAAAATAAATTTATGGTTACCAAAGAGGGAAGGGGTGGGGAGAGGTAAATTTGGAGTTTGAAATTAACATATGTGCACTGACTTCCCTGGTGGCTCAGATGGTAAAGCGTCTGTCTACAATGTGGGAGACCCGGGTTGGATCCCTGGGTCAGGAAGATTCCCTGGAGAAGGAAATGGCAACCCATTCCAGTACTCTTACCTGGAAAATCCCATGGATGGAGGAGCCTGGTACAGGCTACTGTCCATGGGGTCCCAAAGAGTTGGACACGACTGAGCGACTTCACTTTCACTTTTCACTTTCACTAACATATACAACAGATACCCAACAAGGACCTACCATATAAAACAGGGAACTATACTCAATATTTTGTAATAACCTATAAGGGAAAATAATCTGAAAAAGCACCTATCTATCTATCTACCTATCTATACGGATATGTAGAACTGAATCACTTGGCTATACACTTGAAATTAAGGCGACATTGTGAATCAAGTATACTCCAATTAAAAAAAAAAAAGAGGAAATGACCTTGACGTTTTTGTAAAATGTCACTTTGGTCATTTAGGGGTTTCCCTTCCCTAAAGGCTGTCGTCCATGTATGGGGTCTTATAAAGGGTCAAGGTACTGTGTGTGCACGCGTGTGGGGGTCCATGTGGTCCTCTGTGACTGGTCTACACTGAGACCCACGCTGGCCCTGACCAAGTAGCACCCACTCCTCTCCTGGGTCTTGCTCCCTCCCCAGGGGCACTGCTGGGAAGCTGGGCACAGATCTCCTTTTCTCTAGGGACCCATCAAACTTACCTCTGCTAGTCTGGGAAATGTTTGTTCAGCAGCTGTGATTTTGATGTGTTCCCGAAAGGAGGTGTGGTCAAAGTCCGTCTCCTCCGCCATCTTGGCCTTTCTCCCACCTCAACAACAGTTTTAAAACAGTTGTGCGAAGAGCTGCGAAGATAAAGGTCCAAAACTCGGTGTTGAAAAAGAAGGGGGAAAGTCACACAGGTGTCAGAACTTGCAGGGACTCAGCACATCCCGCTGCTGGAATGGGGAAAGTTGTTGGCTCTTTATGGCTGCCGCCTCTGAGTTGTCAGCAAAGCCTTGGGTGGAGACCTGAGGTCGTTTTCAACGCTCAAGGCCAGCATCAGGAAAGAGAGAAGGGTCAGAGCCAAGCCCCCAGGCGCCCCTGGGGTCCAACTGTAAAGGTCAGAATACAATGACCCCTGCTTCTCTTCGGCCTCCCCCGGAAACTTAGCTTGTCTTTGGGCCAACTACAGTCTCCGTCTCTGACCAGGAATTCCTCGTTCGAGTGGTGCCCAGATCTCTGTGTCCCTGCGTCATTGCCTGGAGGTGAACAGAGAGGCCAGACAAGACTCTTCAGAGTACAGCCTCCTGTTGCTCCGGCCGCCAGCGTGCGGGGATGCACGCATGTGCAGCTCACTGCTCTGCACTGGGGCGACGATCGTTTGTTTTTTAAGAAGGTACGTGGCATTGCTGTGAAGCTGTATCGAGAATAAGAATAAATCAAAAGTAAGATGGTTCACATTTCTCCACTGCAGCCACTGAAATCCACTGATAAAAGATTATCTGTGGTACAGAGAGAGAAACAGACTGGGTGGGGACATGGGGATGGGAAGGGGACCTGAAGGGGGAGGGATGGACTGGCAGTTTGAAATTAGCAGATGTAAGCTATTACATATAGGATGGATAAACAGGGGCTTCCCTGATGGCTCAGACAGTAAAGAATCTGCCTGCAATCCAGGAAACCTGGGTTTGATTCCTGGGTCAGGAAGATCCCCTGGAGGAGGGCATGGCAACCCACTCCAACATTCTTGCCTGGAGAATTCTGTGGACAGAGGAGCCTGGCGGGCTATGGTCTATGGAGTCGAAAAGAGTTGGATACAACTGAGTAACTCACACACACGGATAAACAACAAGGTCCTACTGTATAACACAGAAAACTGTATTCAATATCCTGGGATAAACCATACTGGAAAATATTTTTTAAATGTATATATATGTATAACTGGATCACTGTGCTGTACACCAGAAATGAGAACATTATAAATCAACTGTACTTCAAAAAAAATTCTTAATGCTAAGATTATCTATGTAAATTTAACCTATTAGTTCAGTCTTAAATTTTAATTCATCTGAGGCCTCACCATGGACCTAGTCCAATTTAAGTCAGACCCATTTTGACCAGTTTGACCACTGGAGCAGCCCAGTTTCTAAGTCAGATTCCTACATCAAAATGTATCCAGAGTCCCACCATAGCTTTTCACCCTGCAAACTACCCTATTTGTCCCGCGCCATTATCGTTTTATCATTTCACTCCTCAGTTGGTTGAGTGCCCTCTCACTGACCTCCCTACTTCCGTTCAAGTTTCTCTGTGGTCTATCATCCGCGTAGCAGAGTGAGTTTGTTAAAATAAGCCAGATCATGTGACTCCTTTGATAAAAATCCTTCAATAGCTCTTCCCTCTTGTCAAAGTCCCAATAGTGGCCTACCCGGCCCTACACGACCTGATTTGGCTCCTTCTCTGCCCTCATGTCACTACCACTCTCCCTCTTTGACACTTTTCTCCAGCCACACTGGCTTCTGGATGCTTGCCAACTATGCTAAGCTGGTTTCCATCTCAGGGTCTTTGCAAATTCTATTCTTTCTGCCTGTAGTGTTTTTCGTTTTTACACACGCGTGGCTTACTTCTTGGTACCTCCTCCTCAAAGGCCAGTTTATCAGTGAGGCCTTCCCAGACACCCTATTTAAAATTGCAACCTTGTTCTTATAGTCCATCCTCCTTATCTGCTTCATTTTTTTTTCCACAATATGTATAACCCTTTAACAAATAATTCACCTTTTTATTATCTTCCCTTCCCCACCTTCACTGGAATGCATGCTCCATGATGGCAGGGTTGTTTTGTTCTTTTTTTTTTTTTTTTTTTTCCTCCCTTGCTATGTTTTCTCTGCCTGGCTCGGAACTTGACACATAGGTGGAGCTTTGTTGGCCTTTGCTTGTAATCAGCCCAACTGCATCTCAGTCTTGGCCTTATATTTGAGGAATCATCACATTTGTCTAGCTTGGGCTTTTAGAGGGGTCCCAGATTCAGAGTTTTTCAGTTCCTTTGGCTTCTCCATAGCATTCCCATTCCTATGACCAAGAGCGTTTCCAATTAGGGCGTTAATTTTAACCCAAGGAACCCAGCATGACGTAGAAACCAGATAGTGCTATTCAGCTAGGCTCACAGCTGTCTCCTCATTTGGGTTCCAGTAGACTCAGACTGCCAGCATGTTGGGTTGGTTATGGCTTGAAATCAGTAGTGGAAGTCTTTATGAATCTTTTTTTTTGAAGTTCTTCCTTTTCAATCTAACAACTTCTCATGAAAATAGCATTGGTCTTGGTTCAGGGGTGGCAGCAGATAAAAGTGAAATCACATGTTCAGTTAGGTCCTCTTTGAAGCCAACATGGAACTTGAATTAGAAGTGTAATAGGCTTATTGGGGGGATAGAGCTTATGTAAGGCAAAAGGGGGCTGAAACAGGATTGGGCAGGAAAAGCCTGCTTTGGAGCAAAGACTGCCATTAGAAGAGCCCCACACTGAACCTGCTGTATAGCACAGGGATCTCAGCTCAGTGCTCTGTGATGACCTAGAGGGGGGCATGGAGGGGGAAGGAGGCACAAGAAGGAGGGTATACGTGTATACTTATAGCCAATTTACCTTGTTGTACAGCAGAAACTAACAACATTGTGAAGCAATTATCCTCCAATTAAAAACATTTTTTTAATTCAAAAAACAACTCAAATGGCCACTCCCTGAACTTGTAGTGTGCTGAGTCACTGGCTGCAGCTGCCTGAGAACAGGTTAGCCTCAGCTCCAAAGATGAGGTGGATCCTGAAGACAGAATAGCTGAAGGCTGTCAGCTGATTAGAACTCCTTGGTGCTAGATGGCAAGGTTTTCCTTGAAGGGAGCTCTGAGCAGTACACCTGCCTGACTCCCATATGTCAATATTGTTGTGACACCCCCTGGATCTCCAAGTTGGTCCATAGTGTATTGGAGAGGCAGAAATGTGGAAGGCAGACATACAATGGTTCATCTAGGGGAGGTATCAGCTTGACCACAGTTGGCTGAAAAGTATGGTTGGTGGCAAGATTTCTTTTCTTCTTCTTTTTTCCCCCTTTGGTTGGGGAGAGACAAGAATCAATAATTAACTGGCCTTTTTGAATTTGCCTGAGATAACTGCCTCAAAATAGGAGCTTTGGAGCATTAACCAAAGCCTTCTCTTTTAGTGCCAGGGTGCTTCACGGCTACAGGAGAGCACCAATCCTGTTTACATATTTTAAAATACCTCTCACAACTAATGAAAATCAGATGCTTCAAAATTTTTAATCATTCCCACTAGTGAGCACTTCAAACAACAAACTAACACTGGCAGTTATTACATCATCTTAAAAAAACATTCTTGTAATCAATTAAACTCATTACACCTGAATAATCATTACCAATGATGTATAATTTAAATAATCTCTGCAAAATGATTTATTTATGACTGTCAGACCTACTAACAATTTTCCAAAGCATCACTCAGTAGAGTCTGATATAGTTTCCTATTAAAGCCATTTTAAACCTTAGAGAGTTGCCAGTACTGCTCTGGGACAAATTATTACAGACAGAAAGAGCAGCCCATGAAAATTATTTAAGGACCTTGCTTTTCCTTATCTTCCTTCAGCTGGGCATCCTGGAAGGAATTTGCCTCTTTCTTGATATTCTTTACTTAAGCCACCAGATGTAATAACCAACTCACTCAGCTATCCTTATATTTCTACCAAGTACTGCAAATCCTCCTCCTTGGTAGGCACCCACTCAGAGACCCTTGAGACAGCTGTCTATAACTTTTTTTTTTTTTGGTTGCTTTGTGTGGCATGCAGTATCTCAGTTCCCCGATCAGGTATTGAACCCATGCCCCCTGCATTGGGAGTATGGAGTCCCAACCACTGGACCACCAAGTAAGTCCCTAGCTGCCTATAACTTAAGGGGTTGCTTGGCCATCACTGAATGGACTACCATTTTCCTACCTTATCATCACTGTGGGATGATCCTACCATCACTCCACATTTTTCCTCAAGATCAACTGCATATAACTTGCTTCCTGTTTAGGCATGTTTGATAGCAAGTGATAGAAATCTAATCTCACTAGCTTGAAGTGCAGGATTTATTGTAACAGTAAATGCTACAATCTCATGGGCACTCGAGCATAAGAATTGGATTACAGTTAGGCCACACAGAAATGGAAACTGGAATGCCATGCACTGTAGGGGTCTCTCCCACTCTTGCAGAGACACAACACAATTTCTTCTGTTGGTAGGATGGCTTGATCCTAGCTTTTCTGGTTTTCTTCACACCTCCAAAACTTCAGTTCACATGTAGTATTGGCTTGCCATGGCACGAACTCCTGCCCTATCTCCACTTGATTTTATTTCTAAGATTCAGGCTTTCAGTGTCCCCATTTCTAAATTAAGTTTCATAGTGTTCCAATTCTAAATTCCCAGGAGAATGTCAGGAGCAAACTCCTGGTCCAAAAACCTGCGACTAAGATGGGGATTGGAAAACTCAGCAGTGGCCACAGGACTGGAAAAGGTCAGTTTTCATTCCAATCCCAAAGAAAGGCAATGCCAAAGAATGCTCAAACTACTGCACAATTGCACTCATCTCACACGCTAGTAAAGTAATGCTCAAAATTCTCCAAGCCAGGCTTCAGCAATACGTGAACTGTGAACTTCCAGATGTACAAGCTGGTTTTAGAAAAGGCAGAGGAACCAGAGATCAAATTGCCAACATCCGCTGGATCATGGAAAAAGCAAGAGAGTTCCAGAAAAACATCTACTTCTGCTTTATTGACCATGCCAAAGCCTTTGACTGTGTGGATCACAACAAACTGTGGAAAATTCTGAGAGAGATGGGAATACCAGACCACCTGACCTGCCTCTTGAGAAATCTGTATGCAGGTCAAGAAGCAACAGTTAGAACTGGACATGGAACAGACTGGTTCCAAATAGGAAAAGGAGTACGTCAAGGCTGCATATTGTGACCCTGCCTATTTAACTTATATGCAGAGTACATCATGAAAAATGCTGGGCTGGAAGAAGCACAAGCTGGAATCAAGATTGCTAGGAGAAATATCAATAACCTCAGATATGCAGATGACACCACGCTTATGGCAGAAAGTGAAGAAGAACTACAGAGCCTCTTGATGAGAGTGAAAGAGGAGAGTGAAAAAGTTGGCTTCAAGCTCAACATTCAGAAAATGAAGATCATGGCATCCAGTCCCATCACTTCATGGCAAATAGATGGAAAAACAGTGGAAACAGTGGCTGACTTTATTTTGGGGAGCTCCAAAATCAATGCAGAAGGTGATTACAGCCATGAAATTAAAAGATGTTTACTCCTTGGGAGGAAAGTTATGACCAGCCTAGACAGAATATTAAAAAGCAGAGACATTACTTTGCCATCAAAGGTCCGTCTAGTCAAAGCTATGGTTTTTCCAGTAGTCATGTATGGATGTGAGAGTTGGACTATAAAGAAAGCTGAGGACCGAAGAATGGATGCTTTTGAACTGTGGTGTTGGAGAAGACTCTTGAGAGTCCCTTGGACTGCAAGGAGATCCAACAAGTCCATCCTAAAGGAGATCAGTCCTGAGTGTTCATTGGAAGGACTGGTGTTGAAGCTTAAACTCCAATACTTTGGCCACCTGAAGCAAAGAACTGACTCATTTGAAAAGATCCTGATGGTGGGAAAGATTGAAGGCAGGAGGAGAAGGGGACAACAGAGGATGAGATGGTTGGATGGCATCACTGACTCAATGGACATGAGTTTGAGTAAACTCAGGGAGTTGGTGTTGGACAGGGAGGCCTGAGCAACTGAACTGAACTGAACTGAGGATGGGGATGCTATCACACTTCTATGATGGAAGGTAATGATTGGTATTTTAGCTGAAAGTTGGCATTCAGTTTCTGGAGTCCCAGTGAGCATTTCAAAAGAAGTATAAGAATTTGCATTAACACTTAGAATAATTTTATTATTGAGAAGTAATATTTTGTTTTTCAGTCGCTAAGTCGTGTCCAACTCTCTGTGACCCCATGGACTGCAGCACGCCAGGTCTCCTGTTTCCTATCTCCTGGAGGTTGCTCAAATTCATGTCCATTGAGTCAGGGATGCTATCTAACCATCTCATCCTCTGTCACTTCCCTCTCCTCCTGCCTTCAATCTTTCTCAGCATCAGAGTCTTTTCCAGTGAGTTCGGATCTTCCCATCAAGTGGACAGAGTATTGGAGCTTCAGCATCAGTCCTTCAGTGAATATTCAGGGTTGATTTCCTTAGGATTGACTGGTTTGATCTCCTTGCAGTCCAAGGGACTCTCAAGAGTCTTCTCCAGCACCACAGTTCAAAAGCATCAATTCTTTGGTGCTGAGCCTTCTTTATGGTCCAGTTCTCCCATCTGTACATGACTACCGGTGCTACAGCATAATGATTAAGAGCATAGACTCTGGATAAGACATAATCTATGTGACCTTGGATAAGTTATTTAACTTCTCTGTATCTCAGTTTCCTCATTAGTAGAATAAAGATAATGGTCCCCATAGTGTTGTTGTTACTTAATATATGTAAAATACTTGGAATAGTGCCTGGTTTGTATTAAGTGATAAACAAGCATCAGTAATTATGTTAACTACATTTTCCTTAGAGTTCCTTACTGAGTAGCAGTATAAATTAAAATTACATTTTATTTTTAAATTCTGCTTCTATAAAAAGAAATGTTATTTGTGTTATCTTATTGGCATCAATTGGTTGACAAATAATTGGTGTGTGTAGACAGGTAAGGTCAGTTTCATGGTTATTTGGGACATTTGCACAGTGAAGTATTTAAAATTTTAGTTACACAAGTGCTGACTTCTGTTATATCTATATACCACTTATCCTACCACTTAATATTTTTCTTTAAATTAACACACTTAAAATGGAGAAAAGTCTTAAGTACATTTCCCTAAAAGAGAAAACACTTCATCATTACAATATTCTGTATCATTTGCCTTAAGTAGAAGATAACCATAGATATAAAGCACAGTTTTACTAAAGTCTAACTAAATAACACTTGACTGCCTGGAGCTTGAGGTTTGCTTTCTGTGAAAAAAAAAAAAAAAAAAAAACAAGTGTTAGAGGGTGTTAAAAGACCAGCCCTGAGCTGAAACTTTCTTAGTGATGTAATCAGTACATTAAAAGTTATTCGACAGGGAATAGTGCTCTCGATTCATGACTTAATGTTATTGAATGGTAGGCATGAGGCTTGCCAAAGCCATCCCTGAAATTCTCTCTATTGCGCTTCCCAGGTGGCCCAGTGGTAAAGAACCTGCCTGCCAGTGCAGGAGACATGAGAAATGTGGGTTCAATCCCTGGGTCAGGAAGATCCCCTGGAGGAGGGCATGGCAACCCATTTCAGTCTTGTTGCCTGGAGAATCCCTTGGACAGAGGAGCCTGTTGGGCTATAGTCCCTAGGGTTGAAAAGAGTCGGATGCAACTGAAGCGACTTAGCATGCACACACTTCCAGCAGCACAAGTTCTACACAAAAAAGAACCCTCTTCTGGAGAGACTAAAGGCCTAGAAGTAGGAAGAAAACTAGGAATGCTTCACTCTGTTTTCCTCCATTTTCTACCTCAAGGGAAGTAGAGGGTCTAGAGTTCAAATTCTTTCCCCAACATTTACTTAGAGGTCTTATCATCTCCTGTTTCTTCACCTGAAATATGTGTGGGGTAGGGGGTGAGGAGTGGGGGTAAAATGATAGTATCTAACATGCAGTTATAATGAAAATTAATTATGAACACATGAGGAGTGCTTAGCACAGGTCTTAACTATTGTAAATGTATATACATATATATATATATATATATATATATATCAGTTCAGTTCAGTTCAGTTCAGTCGTTCAGTCGTGTCTGACTCTTCGCAACCCCATGAATTGCAGCACGCCAGGCCTCCCTGCCCATCACCAACTCCCGGAGTTCACTCAGACTCATGTCCATGTAGTCAGTGACGCCATCCAGCCACCTCATCCTCTGTCGTCCCCCTCTCCTCCTGCCCCCAATCCCTCCCAGCATCAGAGTCTTTTCCAATGAGTCAACTCTTTGCATGAGGTGGCCAAAGTACTGGAGTTTCAGCTATATCATCATTCCTTACAAAGAAATCCCAGGGCTGATCTCCTTCAGAGTGTATATATCATGTTATAAATGGGAATGTGCATATATTGACATGCTTTTTACTTTTAATAATAACTTACCGTTCTTTCTCCATGTGACTTCGTATAAATCTACCTCATTTTGAAAATGACTACATAGAACCCCAAAGTATGTATATTCCATATTTTCTTTCTTTCTTTTTTTTTTTTTTGGCATGCTAGATCTTAGTTCCCTAACCAGGAATTAAACACCCCTATGCCTGCTGTGGTGGAAGTGTGCAGTCTTAACCACTCGCCTGCCAGGTAATTCCCCTCCATATTATTTTTTAACTTGTCTTTTGTTGGGGGACATTCAGATTGTTGTGTCTGTGTGTGCATGTGTGTGTATTCATTTTACAAGTGAGGGGATTAAGGCTCATAGAGGCTAAGGCAACCAGAACATACCTAAGTCACATGTGTTCTATGCCTCTGTCCTCTGGAGCATTGTCAACAGTAGCTTCATCCCCATCAATGGTGATTCCCTATCTACATATGCCAGAAAGATCAGCTGTCCCTAAATGTCAGATTTCTTAACTGGAGTCAAGGCAGTTTGAGTCACATGTAAAGGGGGAAATGATATTACTCAAGGAGGTATGTAAAAGCCCCCCTGCCTGTACAAAGGGCAGAAGCGAGTGGGATGGAAGTGAAATGGGGTAAGCAGAGGTTAGACAGGGCAGGGAAAAACTGGGAGTTAGGGGAATCAACACTAAGACTCATTAGAAAGAAAGAAAGAGGCAGGAAAACGTCACAGGCTCACTCTGCCCACATCTCAATTTTGCATTCTCTTTTGTCACCTATTTATGGTGTAGAAGAAATAGCAAATTGCATTTCAGTGCCTGTCTAGCACAATGCGTCATCCTGCAAATGCTCAATAAATATTTACTAAGGGAATGAATAGATTTACGTTCTTGATTACCTAAGACTTACAGAATGTTGAGCCAGGCGTGTTAGCATGGCAGGCATGCCATCCGGGAGTAAAGACACCGTCAGACCTGGCCCCATGCAGGTGAGCCATGACAGACTAGCGGGCAGAGGGAAGTGCTGACCTTTATGGTTGCCACGTGGAACTGAACACAATTCATTGCATTGTTTCAGGTGCTACTGGAGGAAAAAATAGCTTGAAAGAACCATTACCAGACTTCATATGTCCTTTGTGCAGCATCATAAAAATAGGATATCTTGCCCAAGTTTATGATTCCATTACAAAAGAAAAATAAAGCCATTAGTAAATCTAAGGGAAGATATTGACTACACATCTCTTTGTCTGAGTCAGTTTACAGAATATATTGAATTGGGCTCTGTGGCCCCCAGGAGCAAAATCCATGAGTTATTTTTAGTGGAGTTAGAGCAAGTCTAAATAAGTGTAAGGCTGTCTGCCTTGAGTTGCTCTTTATAGTAGCAATATCATCCTCTTTATATCTTAGACACGCTTTCGAGGTACAATACTTAGAGCACAGGTAGCCTGCATTCCAGGTCAAAAAAATCTGTGAACTGAGTGCTTTTAGAGCAATGGTTCAAATTGATTTGAAGTTGTTTAAATCAAATGTAGGTTATGCAGTTTGAATTCTGGTTGTTCCTCTTTTTAGCTGCATGTATTAGTCATGATTTTGCTGCCATAAAGCTGTGTAGTAAATAACTATCAAATCTCCCTTATTTTTCTCACTTGCAAGCCACTGGGTTGACTATGGCTCTGTGAAGTTTCTTCCCTGATGACTCAGTAGTAAAAAGTCCGCCTGCCAACGCAGGAGCCACAGGGGACATGAGTTCAATCCCTGGGTCAGGAAGATCCCCTGGAAAAGGAAATGGCAACCCTATCCAGTATTCTTGCCTGAAAAATCCCATGGACAGAGGAGCCTGGCAGGCTACAGTCCAGGGGTTCACAAAGAGTCAGATATAACTGAGCACGAATGCTGTAGAGTTGAATGAGGGTCAGCTGGGCTTGGTTCCAGGCTGTGGGTTGGACTCAGGTCTGTTTCCTGTACCTCCTCAGTCTGGAGAAGATCCCCAGGGTATGTTCCCTCATGGTGGGAAGTGCAAGGAAGAAAGTCAAAGTCATGCAGGCACATCTGAAACCTCTACTGTGTCATATGCAGACGAACATTTCATTGGCCAAAGCCTATGTCATTGAAACAGGGAAGTATACTTCTTCCATGGAAAGGGGATAAACAAGATGGAAAAATTGTAAGCAAGTACTGCAGTCTAACACACCATGAGACCTTGGTTAAGATGTGAAACTTCTTTGTGCCTCATTTTTATTATCTGAAAGATGGGCATCATAAAGTTATCTACTTCATAGGGTCATTTGGAGATTTTAATGAGTTAATATGTGTCAAATAGTTGGAACAGTGCCTGGCTCATAGTAATTACTCAAAAATATCAATTATTCATACTTAAACTATTTTGTAAGCAAGTAAAGTAAAAAGTTCTTGATTTCTAGGAATCTAAATTACAAACATTTTTTTAACATAATTGTATCATTTATCCTAATGGACATATTAGCACATATTCAGAAAGATGATAAAATAAGAGTTGAAGTAAGTAGAACATTGATTAATCAGAAATCAACACTGCCTGGCTCTACAAATTTTCGATTGTTAAAACTGCAAGGGCCATTGGAAATCCTCTCACTTGGAAGAGCATAGATTACAGAAGACAAAGGTTAGGATTAAGTATCACTTTGGCATGTTGCTGAAACTAATTTGAAACATATATAAAATTGGGATAATCAGGTTGTTTCTATGACTTGAACCCAGGTCCACTGAGGAACTCTGGGAGTCGGTGGAGCACATATACCTCAGAGTTATTCCACCCAGGGAGCTGGAGTATTTATACACCAATTTCTGTCATTTATTGGCTGAGCAGCACTCCCAAAGGAGCATTAATTTCTCTGCCTTTCTGCTTGGATGGCAAAGCGGGCTCTAGGGGGCAAAGGAAACCTTCAGACCTGTGTGCTCAGAAGTGGTGAGAATGATGGAATCTGGGCAGGGCTCCATTAGCAACTGCTACCCTCTCTCATTTTTTTTTTTTTTTTAGTCAACATCCATTTTTCATATAAATAAAAAAATTAAAGAAATAGAAAAAAATTTCCTTATGATGAAAACTCAGAGAATGTCCCTATATGAAAACAACTTTCATATATAACATACAGCAGTGTTAATTTTATTTGTCATGTTATACATTACATCCCTAGAACTTATTTATTTTATAATAGGAAGTTTGTACATGTTGACTGCCTTCATTCAATTCTTCTTCCCCCTTCTTCTCTGATAACCACAAATCTTGCCTCATTTTCTGATTTTGTTTTTGAACTATAATTGACCTACAACACTGTGTTAGTTCCTGTTACACAGCATAGTGGTTCAATATTTCTGTACATTTCAAAATGATCACCATGATAAGTCTAGTTATGATCTATCAAATACAAAGATATTACATGGTGGTTTAGTCACTAAGTCATGTCAACTCTTGCAACCCATGGACTGCAGCCTGCCAGGCTCCTCTACCCATGAGATTCTCCAGGCAAGAATACTGGAGTAGGTTGCCATTTCCTTCTCCTACCCTCTCTCATTGTTTTCTGGTTTCCACCAAAGTAGTGAGCAGAACTGTCTTTATAAATCCTTATCCATGTCACCACTGACCTTTACTCTCCAGCTCTTGGAATGCTATCACCTGGTAGCTCTTAAAACATATTGGTTGAATGAACCAACAAATGATTTATTCCATCCATTAAAAAGAAATGGGGTGTGTGTGTGTTAATGAATGTATTTTTATTTTCAGAGCACTTTTAGATTTAAAGGAAAACTAAGCAGAAAGTACAGAGGGTTTCTATATACTTCCTCCCCCACCGTCCCACCCTCAGTTTCCCCAGTTATTAACATCTGGCATTAATGTGGTACATTTGTTACAACTGACATACCAATAGTGGTACTTTATTATTTACTAAAGTCTGTGCTTGGACTGCAAGGAGATCCAACCAGTCCATTCTGAAGGAGATCAGCCCTGGGATTTCTTTGGAAGGAATGATGCTAAAGTTGAAACTCCAGTACTTTGGCCACCTCATGTGAAGAGTTGACTCATTGGAAAAGACTCTGATGCTGGGAGGGATTGGGGGCAGGAGGAGAAGGGAATGACAGAGGATGAGATGGCTGGATGGCATCACTGACTTGATGGACGTGAGTCTGAGTGAACTCTGGGAGTTGGTGATGGACAGGGAGGCCTGGCGTGCTGCGATTCATGGGGTTGCGAAGAATCGGACACGACTGAGCGACTGATCTGATCTGATGGTTTATATTGGGCTTCCCTCATAGCTCAGTTGGTAAAGAATCCACCTGCAATCCAGGAGAACCCGGTTTGATTCCTGGGTCAGGAAGAACAGCTGGAGAAGGGATAGGCTACCCATTCCAGTATTATTGGGCTTCCCATGTGGCTCAGCTGGTAAAGAAACCGTCTGCAATGTGGGAGACCTGGGTTCAATCCCTGGGTTGGAAAGATTCCCTGGAGAAGGGAAAGGCTACCCACTCCAGTATTCTGGTCTGGAGAATCCCATGGACTGTAAGTCCATGGGGTCGCAAAGAGTCAGACACAACTGAGTGACTTTCACTTTCATGGTTTATATTAGGGTTCAGTCTTTGTGTTGTACAGTTCTATGGGTTTTGCCAAATGCATAATATCATGTATCCACCATTACAGTTTCGTATGAAATGATTTCCGTACTCTAAACATCCCCTGTGCTCCATCTAGTCATTATTTCCTTTCATCTCTACCCCGACCACTGATCTTTTTACTGCCTCAATGGACTTTTTTGCATTTATTACTTTTACAGAATTTGAAAGTAGTTTACTAGGCTTTTTTTTTTTTTAGGCTACATTATGCAATATGTGGGACCTTAGTTCCCTAACCAGAGATCGAACTCACGTCCCCTGCATTGGGAGTGCTGAGCCTTCGACCACCAGGGAAATCTTGTCCCTGTGGTTTTGACTGCAGCAGTCTTTTGAATAAACAGTTGCAAAGCATTTGAAACATACACTTTTTAGTTTAACTAAAATTTCCATCATTTTCAGAGGACAACATGGATACCAGTTTACAAACTGATAAACTAGGTTTTTTTGAATAGACAACTTCTATATCAAGTCCCCTTGTGGTCTCACAACTTGTCTTACCCCCATTTGCCTTCTCTCATCCTTCTGCACTTGAATGCCCCTCTCCCTTGAGTTTTGGCATCTTTTGAGCTGCAAAAACCATTGCATTTACATTAATTTAGTGCCTGCTAATTGGAAATCAAAGCTGCTATACTTGGCATGATGCTACATTATCAGATAAGTTTTTTGTGGCTTTCGGGGGCTTCTTCAGGAGAGTGGTAGTAGAAGGAGTATTGTTTGGTACTTGCTGTGTTTTCTTTAGATTTTTCTTGCAATTTTATTCCTTATCCTAATTGCAGTGAGAACTGATCTAGCAGCTGTAATGTCACTCACAGCCTCTTGACATTGCTAGCAACTCATTTATTTCTTCTCTTCATTGCTTCCTTTGGTTCTCCCAATTTCTCTTCTAAGGCATCTTTGTTCAAAAACAAACAAAAATGTATTATAAGGAAAACTCATAACTAAGAATCCACATTACATTCTTCATATTAAAAAGCACTTTGGGGATCACCTTCATTTCTACCAACAAATAAACATTTTCCCAAGGCTTAAACAAAGACATCACTTTAACAGTCTATAAAGAGACTGGCAAAATCTGACAGTATATTAAAATGCTGACGTTATTATGTTAAAAAATTATACAGATAGCACATAAAGATTATATTGGCTGAATAATTTGTTTAAAGATATTTCAGCACCACTTTATTACATTTTTCTTTATTGATGACATGTTTAACAATGTTAAAAAGCTTCACAGTGATTTTCATCATACAGTTCTCTATGAGAGGGAGAGAGAAAATCAAGAATAAGAGTATTTTTTAAGTCTATAGTGAACTGTCCAGTTCAACCAACACAGATTTGGTGTGTGCTATGACAGGGTACTAAGATTCATAAAAACTAAGGCATAAATGAGGTACCATCTCATGCCAGTCAGAATGGCTACTATCAAAAAGTCTACAAACAACAAATGCTGGAGAGGGTGTGGAGAAAAGGGAACCCTCTTACACTGTTGGTGGGAATGCAAACTAGCACAGCCACTATGGAGAACAGTGTGGAGATTCCTTAAAAAACTGGAAATAGAACTGCCATTCGACCCAGCAATCCCACTGCTGGGCATACACACCGAGGAAACCAGAATTGAAAGAGACACGTGTACCCCAATGTTCATCGCAGCACTGTTTACAATAGCCAGGACATGGAAGCAACCTAGATGCCCATCAGCAGACGAATGGATAAGAAAGCTGTGGTACATATACACAATGGAATATTACTCAGCTATTACAAAGAATGCATTTGAATCAGTTCTAATGAGGTGGATGAAACTGGAGCCTATTATACAGAGTGAAGTCAGAAAGAAAAACACCAATACAGTATATTAACACATATATATGGAATTTAGAAAGATGGTAATGATGACCCTATATGTAAGACAGCAAGAGACACAGATGTAAAGAACAGACTTGTGGACTCTGTGGGAGAAGGCAAGGGTGGGATGATTTGAGAGAATAGCATTGAAACATGTATATTACCATATGTGAAATAGATCACCAGTCCAGGTTCGATACATGAGACAGGGTGCTCAGGGCTGGTGCACTGGGATGACCCTGAGGGATGGGATGGGGAGGGAGGTGAGAGGGGGTTCAGGATGGGGAACACATGTACACCCATGGCTGATTCATGTCAATGTATGGCAAAAGCCACTACAATATTGTAAAGTAATTAGCCTCCAATTAAAATAAATTAATTTTTTTTTAAAAAACTAACTAAGGCATAGTCTGTGCTATAGGTTGGACTCTCCAAAGGCAAACAGCGAGATGCAGTTTGGGTTACATGATGGTCATTAGGGATCAACACCTGTGAAGAGAATGTTTGGGGAACAGGATTGAGCACAGAGAGAAACTGAACTGCAATGTAAGCCCCACAGAATCTCTTTGAATCTAGCAAGGAGCTCTGGAGCAAAATTTGTCCATCAGAGTTGTCCTGAGCCTGGCTGAACTGATTGGCACTTGAAATCCCCAACTTGAGCAGCCGTTGACTGTGGGCTGGCCAGGAGGCTGTCTGTGGTGGAAGCAGACCTTGAAGGGGCTGACCAAACTTCCTGTAACTGGGCAGCAAGTCTGTCCTTGAAGGGGGCTATAGTGTGGTGGGAAAAACATACCCCATTATAATTTATCACAATGTAGGAAAAGTTATGATAGATGTATGTCCAGGTTGCTATGGAAGCACAGAACAGGGAATGGGACAGGATGGATAGCAAAAAAAAAAAAAGAAAAAAAACAGGTTTCTAGAAAGAGTAACTCCAGGGGCTTCCCACTTGGTGTGGTGGTAAAGAATCTGTCTGCCAAAGCAGGAGACGCGAGTTCAGTCCCTGGGTCTGGAAGATCCCCTGGAGGAAGGCAGGGTCAACCCGCTCCAGTATTCTTGCCTGAGAATCCCAGGGACAGAGGAGCCTGGCAGGCAACAGCCCATGGGGCCGCAAAGAGTCACAACATGACTGAACACAACTCCTCAGCTAAATGGGAGCTAGGGGCTGAAGAAGCAGAGGAAGATTTGCATTTTTCAGAGCATATTTTATCTGAGGCTCTCCAAGCACTGACTTTATTTGGTACCTCTCTAGATTGGGACTTAGAAGAATTTAATTATTTCCCATTCACAGCAGGATGAAATAAGCTGTTCTAGGTAATTTCAACACAGAGCCAGGAAGAAACTTCAGTAGCTTGAGAGGCCTGTATTTTAACCTCTAACTCAATGGCCAGACTCAAATGGTTTGTCACTTGAGTAAAATATTCCACTCTGCTGAAGATAGGCTTGGGAGGGTGAGGGGTTCTGGAGGCCTCACGCTGAGGTTCAGTCTCGTCATCAAAGGCTATACTTCAATTTGTTTGTTGCATTATATGTAATATGTATCCCTGGGGAAAGATCTAGGTAACTCAATTTTTCACTTTTTTAAAATGAATTTTGGTATCAGGCACAAATTAATAATGACCATCTCAAAATTGTACAAAGAAGAAAACACCCAAGTGGCAAAGGCGGTTGTTACTACACATAAAGCCCATTTCTCGTCACTGAAATTTGTAGAAGCTAGTTCCAGTTCTCAGATTTTTGCCTAATGTGATGAAAAGGCCATTGTACCTATGTGTGACAATAATGGCAAGCAGGGCTGCGCTTAGGAGGGGCCCCACACTTCACTGAATGCTCTGCTGCTGTCGCTATCTTGGAATCCATAGTAATTTTAGAACAAGGGATCTGTGTTTTGATTTTACACTGGGCTCCACAAATTATGGAGTCAGTACTGATTACAAGCAATTGCTTAAATTAAGAAGCAGGTTTGTTTTCCAGGTCTATGCAAAATCCAGTGTTAATTGTTACTATGAAATTTGGATTTAAAGACCTGGAAACTGCCTTTCTATCTTGTATTTTCATTTAATTAGAAAACTATGTGTTCACTGTAGAACATTTCATAAATAAAGTATAAAGAAAATCACCCAGGAACATTCCTTCCTCATGCCCCACCCCCATGATGGCAAAGATATTATTAATAATGTCTGATACATTTCTCCTTATTTCCTGTAACATTTGAAACATTCAAGTATGTTTTGTACCAGATTCGCAAATGAGGGATGTGGAAAGAATACAGAGGAGACCCACTGGAATGTTTAAAGTGTTTTTTTTTAATGGACAGAAATTATTAGGACAATGAGAATTCTACAGCTACAAGCAGTTAGGAAAAATGCAGAGTTCAACTCCACCACTTCTTGGGGCTTCCCTTCCCCAAAAGTAAGCATGGTGGGGAGATTTCCAAGGGAACAGGAATATTAGCAGTGTCTTTTCACCACTGTATCTCCAAGTCTAGCATGATACTCTGAAATTATTTATTCATTTGTTATTGAATTGGAGGAGGATTTTTATATGTGAAAAGGTAATGTTGTTGTTTAGTCACTCAATCATGTCCAACTCTTTGCAACACCTTAGACTGCAGCCCATCAGGCCCCTCTACCCATGGGATTGTCCAGGCAAGAACACTGGAGTGGGTTGCCATTTCCTCCTCCAGGGGATCTTCCCAATCCAGGGATCAAACCCACGTTTCCTGCATTGGCAGGTGAATTCTTTACTGCTAAGCTACCAGGGAAGCCTTCATGAGCAGGAACAAATAGGGTAAAGCTGGGAAAGATGAGGTATGTTTGGAATACAGTAATAAGAATGCAGCTGTGGTGAGCTGAGCTGCCAAGCCCCCACAGATGGCCATGTCCTAATCCCAGGAACCTATGAATATGTTACCTTACATGACAAACAGGACCTTGCAGATGTGATTAAGGATCCTGAGATGAGGAGATTATCCTGGCTGACCCATTGTAATCACAAGCCTCTTTATAAAAGGGATGCAGGAGGGTCACTGACCCAGAAGATGACGGTGGAAGATGAGAGGGGGAGGTAAAGAGAGAGAGAAAAAAAAAGGATGAGGAGGAGAAGAAAGGAAGAGAAGAGATGCTACTAGGCTGTCGCTGAAGATGGATGGGGCCACGAGCCAAAGGTAAGTAGCCCATGAAGTTAGAAAGGCAAGGAAACAGATTCTCCCTTAAAGCTTCCAGAATGAATGGAGATTTGCCAACTTAGTTTAGGACTTCTGACCTCCAGAACTATAAGGGGGAAACGTGTATTGTTTTAAGCCACTAAGTTTGTGGTAATTTGTTACTGTAACAATAGGAAACTATTACAGAAGCAAAAAGTTAACTTGGGGAAACAGGGCAGATAATGCTGGGAAGTTTCCAAGCAAATGAACATCTTTTATTCATAGTGTAATGGTGAGCTAGTGTTAAGCCTCACAGAAATCAGGAAGCAGCATAGACTATAACATCATTGGTCATCAAAGAAGATTGTGGCGTCTCTTCAAGAGGGATACTTAAAAATAGAGGAAGATTTATTTATTGGTATGGTTTATGTGCAGTTCCACTAAAAGCAGGGCCAATGCTAGATATTTATGAGTTGCACAAGTCATAAGCAACCTTTTAATAGATGTGCTTGTATTTCCCTCTAATTAAAAAGGGTTTAGGAGTAAAGCCTGGGGCATACTACCAGGGAATATATGTTTTTAAAATAAAGAAGAAAGAAAGAAAAACAGATAATTGGAGGAAATTTTTGCAAAGAGTTTGGATCTAAAGCTGTATAACTAGCTTTCATATTAAGATACTCAACAACAAATTTAGGAAAGAGGAAAAACAGGCAAGTTCAGAAGAAGAGAAAGAGGATAAAAGTGGAATTAGCAAATATTACTTTTTCGTCACTGTGTCTCAGTTCAGTTCAGTTCAGTTTAGTTGCTCAGTCGTGTCCGACTCTTTGCTACCCCATGAATCGCAGCACGCCAGGCCTCCCTGTTCATCACCAACTCCTGGAGTTCACTCAAACTCACATCCATTGAGTCAGTGATGTCATCCAGACATCTCATCCTCTGTTGTCCCCTTCTCCTCCTGCCCCCAATCCCTCCCAACATCAGAGTCTTTTCCAATGAGTCAACTCTTTGCATGAGGTGGCCAAAGTACTGGAGTTTCAGCTGTAGCATCATTCCTTTCAAAGAAATCCCAGGGCTGATCTCCTTCAGAATGGACTGGTTGGATCTCCTTGTAGTCCAGGAAACTCTCAGGAGTCTTCTCCAACACCACAGTTCAAAAGCATCAATTCTTCGGTGCTCAGCTTTCTTCACAGTCCAACTCTCACATCCATACATGACCACAGGAAAAACCATAGCCTTGACTAGATGGACCTTAGTCGGCAAAGTAATGTCTCTGCTTTTGAATAAAGTCTGACACTGTTTCCACTGTTTCCCCATCTATTCCCCATGAAGTGATGGGACCAGATGCCATGATCTTCATTTTCTGAATGTTGAGCTTTAAGCCAACTTTTTCACTCTCCTCTTTCACTTTCATCAAGAGGCTTTTTAGTTCCCCTTCACTTTCTGCCATAAGGGTGATGTCATCTGCATATCTGAGGTTATTAATATTTCTCCAGGCAATCTTGATTCCAGCTTGTGCTTCTTCCAGCCCAGTGTTTCTCATGATCACTGTTGTCTACTTTTCATTATTGGAATCTTGCTGCTTTTAAAATCATAATTCCTGTAAATGACAATGAACATAAAAGTAATTTTCAGCTAGTAGACCATGGCATCTATTTTGTTAGTGGTAAAAATAAAAGTACTGTTGCTATAATATTTTTATGTCTATAAGTAATGCTTTTTATGATCACTAACCCTGCTAATTTAACCTCCCAAATACATTTCTAATCTGTTCAGTTCCCTACAAGAGTCTTCACCACCTATGTTCATGAGGATACCAACAGGAAACCTATGTCATACTCAAATTGGGATAATTGGAGGTGGGGTTATTTACAATGGGGTGAGTGCAGAGAAACTACATGAAATAGAAAACAGAGAAACCCTTAGGGGAAGTAGTTATCTAGAAAGAGAGTCATGTACACAAGGTCACTTTGAGAGGAGTATGATCCTCTGTTGGGGTTTCCCAGATGGCATTGGTGGTAAAGAACCTGGCTGCCAGTGCAGGAGATGGAAGAGATGCAGGTTCATCTCTATGCCCCCAACCTCATTTCAGGTCCCTCTCCCCCTTGTTCCCTTTGTTCCTGTCACACAGGCCTTTTGGTTCCTAAAATAAGCTGCAAGGCTTTTCTGCCTGGACTTCACCTCCAACCCAACCCAACCCTTGGCCTACCTAGTCCATGAGTCTGCTGTGGAAGCCTTATCTGTGCCCTGCCCCATGGCAGTCTAGGTTAAATTTCCACTCTATACTCACTGATGTCTTTCTCGAGAACAGTTATCTTCATTTACAATTCCATATCCATCTCATAGGATCCTCTGATGAAGCCATCTTTTTCTGTTTTATTCCCCCTGGTGCTTCCCATGCTGAGAACAATGCCAGGCATCTAGCAGGCGCCCAAAGAATGAATGACTAATATTAACAAATGACAATTGAGTTTATTTCTTTGAATTCAAGCAGAAGCAAAAGAGGATATTGGAGAGAAAATTAACTTTAAAACACAGTTATATAGGATCTCACTGAAGAAAGTCATTTTTTCCTTGCCAAATGTGTTCTGTCCCTTCATTTCTGAGAGCAATAATGCCTTCCATCATTCTCCTGTAACCGTTTTCTCCAGCACAGCCTCAGTGCCTCGTCTCCCAGAGGAGGCCATGCTACCCACAAGTGCCTGGTAAGGTACAATAAAACTGCCTCAGTGTTCCAGACATAAATGATGACTTCACTGGAAGCCTCTCCCCGCCTCCCTCCTCAGCGTTTGTCCTACCTCCCAGGTCACAGAGGATAAAGATTCATGACTCAGGAAATTTCAGCTTAGAGACCAGCTGCAATGTTTATTCCTCTCAGTCAAAAGTCAGTAGAAGGGATTGGAGTGGTATAATTATTTGTGTGTACATTGATATGCAACAACTTTTAATGATGGGTTTTATGACTTCAAACCACCCCAGGTTGTTTTGGGTTTTTTTTAAAGACTACCCCCTATGTCTTAGAATTCTCTGAATGCTAAGCATTCAAGTTTAGTGCGGTTTTCTATAGCCTACTGCTAATTCAGTTGCCTTAATTGAACTATTCATAAGGGAACTGGCATCTCTGTTTGGCCTGAGAGCCTCAACTTACTATTCTAAGTGGGCTATGTGGTCTTTTATGTGATAAATTCACTTAAATGATATTGCTTGTCTCCTTAAAATATTCTTTCCAGACCATCCTGGACTCTAGTGTTCCTTTTAATGTTTGTTATATTGCTTTCAGAGAAAGTAACTGTAAGGAAAATAGCTCACAGGCTAAGGGGAGAGACAGTTTGCCCAGGTTTTTCTTCTTATCGAAAAGAGTCATGTTGGGTAGAGAAGCTGCATTATCAAAATACCCAGAATCCTTTTCCAGCCATTTTTATATTCTCAAGTTCATGGTAGGAAATAATCTCTAGAGACTTTAAAACTTTTGGAGAGGAAGCTATGATTTGCTTAAGCAGCTATGAACCATGTGAACTGTGAACCCTATCCACGTTAACCCAGATATTTTTGAACTTATGATAGGGCTACATTATTCACTTGACCAAAGTTCTGTCTCTGTTCATTCCCACTTAAGCAGGTAGCAGGCGGCCTACCGCCAAGTCCACTTTTGCTACCTGCTGCCTATATTTCTCCTTTGGCCTAGCCCACAGTTTTCACAATGTTATCAGTCTTGGTCTGTTTAAAATAGTAGCTAGAGCGTGTTCTTTAATATTACACCAAGGCAAACAGGCCACCAATTACTTTATTTAGGCTAAAGCAATCTGTGGTTTAACTAGAATTCCAGGATGTAACCAAGGGCTTTATCTTAGACATTTATGCCCCAGCCGCCATTCTGCCCTGCCAATGGAATTTGAAGGCAGCTGCTCCACTAAAAGGGCTTCCCAGGTGGCACTAGTGGTAAAGAACCTGCCTGCCAATGCAGGAGATACAAGAGACGCAGGTTCGATCCCTGGGTCTGGAAGATCCCCTGGAGGAGGGCATGGCAACTCACTCCAGTATTCTTGCCTAGAGAATCCCCTGGACAGAAGCGTCTGAAGGTCTACAGTCCATAGGGTCACAAAGAGTCAGACACACCTGAAGCAACTTTGCATGCATGCACACACTCCACTAAAATTTTCAAACTTCTATCTCCACTTGGGTTTAAGGTACTATCTTTGGTGTAGAAGAAAACACATAGAAAGTTAATGGAATAGAAATAAAGGAAACCAGACTGCTTATCAAGATTCCACACTAGATGCAATTCTCATTGGCTGGGAGGAGAGAGGGACTGGCATAATTAGGGAGAGACTAGCCTTTCATCAGCACCCTTGACACCCACTGCTCCCCACACTCTTCTCTCAACCAAGTTCTTTATGATCTTTCCCACCTCAGTGACCAAACCCAGTAACCAGTATTTCGTTGATTTGTTTGAAGACCTGGCTAGCTAAGTCAGGTGACAGTTTAGAGCATGAACTTTTGGCTCAGGAAATGGGTTCAAATTCCATCTTTACCTATGACTAATTGTATCACTTTGGGAAAGTGACTTGGCCTCTCTAACACTGGATTTGTTCTATAAAATGAGCACCACAGAAAGCTCTCTCATAGAGTTGTTTAAAAGATTTGAGATAAATATTTTAATTATACACTTGATTGATTTTTAAATTTCTAATTGTGATAAAAATACATATAACACAAAACTTATCATCTTAATCATTTTCAAAGGTACAATGTTAATGATATTCACATTGTTGTACAATGCATCTCCAGAACTTTTTCCTCTTGCAAAACTGGAACTTTATCCCCACTAAATTATAGCTTCCCATTCCCTCTTTCCCCAACCCCCAGCAACCACAATTTTACTTTCCGTTTCTATAAGTTTAACTACACTGCATAACTCATATTTGTAAAATCATACAGCATTTGTCTTTTTTGACTAGCTTATTTCACTTAGTATAATGTTCTCAAGGTTCAGCCATGCTGCAGCATATGGCACAATCTCTTTCCTTTTTTAAAGCTGCATAACATTCCTAAAGGAGATCAGTCCTGAGTGTTCATTGGAAGGACTGATGTTGAAGCTGAAACTCCAATACTTTGCCCACCTGATGTGAAGAGATGACTCATTTGAAAAGACCCTGATGCTGGGAAAGACTGAAGGCAGGAGAAGAAGGGGATGACAGAGGATGAGATGGTTGGATGGCATCACCAACTCAATGGACATGAGTTTGGGCAAACTAACAAAAAAGTCCAAAATGCAGTACTTGGATGCAATCTCAAAAACAACAGAATGATCTCTGTTCGTTTCCAAGGCAAACCATTCAATATCACGGTAATCCAAGTCTATGCCCCAACCAGTAACACTGAAGAAGCTGAAGTTGACCAGTTCTATGAAGACCTACAAGACCTTTTAGAACTAACACCCAAAAAAGATGACCTTTTCATTATAGGGGACTGGAATGCAAAAGTAGGAAGTCAAGAAACACCTGGAGTAACAGACAAATTTGGCCTTAGAATGCGGAATGAAGCAGGGCAACGACTAATGGAGTTTTGCCAAGAAAATGCACTGGTCATAGCAAACACCCTCTTCCAACAACACAAGAGAAGACTCTGCACATGGACATCAATCAGATTGATTATATTCTTTGCAGCCAAAGATGGAGAAGTTCTATACAGTCAACGAAAACAATACCAGGAGCTGCCTGCGGCTCAGATCATGAACTCCTTACTACCAAATTCAGACTTAAATTGAAGAAAGTAGGGAAAACTGCTAGACCATTCAGGTATGACCTAAAGCAAATCCCTTATTATTATACAGTGGAAGTGAGAAATAGATTTAAGGGCTTAGATCTGATAGATAGAGTGCCTGATGGACTATGGATGGAGGTTTGTGACATTGTACAGGAGACAGGGATCAAGACCATCTCCATGGAAAAGAAATGCAAAAAAACAAAATGGCTCTCTGGGGAGGCCTTACAAATAGCTTTGAAAAGAAGAGAAGAGAAAAGCAAAGGAGAAAAGGAAAGATATAAGCATCTGAATGCAGAGTTCCAAAGAATAGCAAGGAGAGATAAGAAAGCCTTCTTCAGCAATCAATGCAAAGAAATAGAGGAAAAGAACAGAATGGGAAAGACTAGAGATCTCTTCAGAAAATTAGAGATATCAAGGGAATATTTCATGCAAAGATGGGCTCAATAAAGGACAGAAGTGGTATGGACCTAACAGAAGCAGAAGATATTAAGAAGAGGTAGCAAGAATACACAGAAGAACTGTACAAAAAAGATCTTCATGACCCGGATAATCACGATGGTGTGATCACTCTTCTAGAGCCAGACATCCTGGAATGTGAAGTCAACTGGGCCTTAGAAAGCATCACTACGAACAAATCTAGTGGAGGTGATGGAATTCCAGTGGAGCTGTTTCAAATCCTGAAAGATGATACTGTGAAAGTGCTGCGCTCAATATGCCAGCAAATTTGGAAAACTCAGCAGTGGCCACAGGACTGGAAAAGATCAGTTTTCATTCCAATCCCAAAGAAAGGCAATGCCAAAGAATGTTCAAACTACTGCACAATTGCACTCATCTCACATGCTAGTAAAGTAATGCTCAAAATTCTCCAAGCCAGGCTTCAGCAATACATGAACTGTGAACTCCCTGACGTTCAAGCTGGTTTTAGAAAAGGCAGAGGAACCAGAGATCAAATTGCCAACATCTGCTGGATCATGGAAAAAGCAAGAGAGTTCCAGAAAAAAACATCTATTTCTGCTTTATTGACCATGCCAAAGCCTTTGACTGTGTGGATCACAATAAACTGTGGAAAATTCTTCCAGAGATGGGAATACCAGACCACCTGACCTGCCTCTTGAGAAATCTGCATGCAGGTCAGGAAGCAACAGTTAGAACTGGACATGGAACAACAGACTGGTTCCAAATAGGAAAAGGAGTACATCAAGGCTGTATATTGTCACCCTGCTTATTTAACTTATATGCAGGGTACATCATGAGAAACTCTGGACTGGAAGAAACACAAGCTGGAATCAAGATTGCCGGGAGAAGTATCAATAACCTCAGATATGCAGATGACACCACCCTTATGGCAGAAAGTGAAGAAGAACTAACGAGCCTCTTGATGAAAGTGAAAGAAGAGAGTGAAAAAGTTGGCTTAAAGCTCAATATTCAGAAAATGACGATCATGGTTCCGGTCCCATCACTTCATGGCAAATACATGGGGAAACAGTGGAAATAGTGGCAGACTTTACTTTGGGGGGCTCCAAAATCACTGCAGATGGTGACTGCAGCCATGAAATTAACAGACGCTTACTCCTTGGAAGAAAAGTTATGACCAACCTAGATAGCATATTCAAAAGCAGAGACATTACTTTGCCGACTAAGGTCCATCTAGTCAAGGCTATGGTTTTTCCTGTGGTTATGTATGGATGTGAGAGTTGGACTGTGAAGAAAGCTGAGCGCCGAAGAACTGATGCTTTTGAACTGTGGTGTTGGAGAAGACTCTTGAGAGTCCCTTGGACTGCAAGGAGATCCAACCAGTCCATTGTGAAGGAGATCAGCCCTGGGATTTCTTTGAAAGGACAGATGCTAAAGCTGAAACTCCAATACTTTGGCCACCTCATGCGAAGAGTTGACTCGTTGGAAATGACTCTGATGTTGGGAGGGATTGGGGACAGGAGGAGAAGGGGACGACAGAGGATGAGATGGCTGGATGGCATCACTGACTAGATGGACGTGAGTCTGAGTGATCTCCAGGAGTTGGTGATGGACAGGGAGGCCTGGCGTGCTGCGATTCATGTGGTCGCAAAGAGTCGGACATGACTGAGCAACTGAACTGAACTGAGCGGATTTGGTGATGGACAGGGAGGCCTGGCGTGCTGTAGTCCACGCGGTCGCAAAGAGTTGGTCACAACTGATTAACTGAACATTCCATTAGACCCTGATGCTAGGAAAGACTGAAGGCAGGAGAAGAAGGGGACTACAGAGGATGAGATGGTTGGATGGCATCACCAACTCAATGGACGTGAGTTTTAGCAAACTCCAGGGGATGTTGAAGGACAGGGAAGCCTGGCGGGCTGTAGTCCATGGGGTCACAAAGAATCAGATACGACTGAGCAACTGAACTGACTGAATGTGCTTAGTTGCTCAGTCGTGTCTGACTCTTTGCAACCCCATGGACTGCAGCCCACCAGGCTTCTCTATCCATGGGGATTCTCCAGGCAAGAATACTGGAGTGGGTTGCCCTGCCTTCTTCTAGGGGATCTTCCCTTAAATTTGCATGAACTTCTAATTTTCATGTTCTAGTTTTCCCACATCCTCAGTAACACTTATTTTCTCTGCGTTTTATTTATTTATTTTTTTTTATTGTTGAGTTGTAGGGGCTCTTCATATATTCTGGATATTAACTCCTTATCAGATATATGATTTGCAAATATTTCTCCCATTCCATAGGTAGCTTTTCACAGTTGATGGTGTCCTTTGATGCACAGAATTTGTAAAATTTAGTATTATCCAATTCATCTATTTTTACTTCCCTTGTCTCTGCTTCTGGTGTCATATCCAAAAAATTATTGCCAAATCCAATGTCATAAAGCTTTCCCCTATATTTTCTTTTAGGAGTTTTATAGTTTTAGGTTTTACATTAACATCTTTTATCCACTTTGAGTTAATTTTTTTCTATGGTATAAGGTAAGGTTCCAGTTTGATTCTTTTGGATGTGGATATCCAGCCTTCCCAGCACCATTTGTTGAAAGGACTGTCCTTTCCCCAATGAATAGTCCTGGCACCCTTGTGGAAATAATTATACTTTTGTCATTGTGATTATTTGATTTATGACCACCTCTCTAACTTATAAGCTCCAAGAGAGTAAGAATCAGGTTGATTTTGCTCATTATTATACCCTCAGTGCCTACTATGTAATGAAGGCTCAATAAAGTTTTATTGAATGAGGAAATAAATGCTTAAAAAACACTTAGCACATTGTCTGGTGCTAAATAAAATTTCAGTAAGCAGGAACGAATATTATTGTTACTGTTTTTTATTCAACTCATTGTACCATTTGCCAAGGCATACTTTGTTTAATCTGAAAAGAAGTCATAATAAAACTTACTGCCTCAGAGAAACACAAGAATGATTCAGGCTTAGGGCTCTGACAGATTTGGTTCAAACATTGATCTTTCTAGCTGTGTAATCCTTGTTTACAACTCTCTTCAAGTTTCAGTTTCTTCATCTGTAAAATAAAGGCAATGGTATCTACCTGATAAAGTTGTTAAGTGTACTAAATGAAATATGTGCAACATCTTTGCATAGTATCTGGCATTTATAATAAGTCCTCAATAAATGGTACCTCCATTATTTCTTTCCAGACCATTAGAATCTTTATCTTTCCCCCTTAGTTTGATTTTGCTATTGTCTTTTCAAAGTTTGGGATTTCCCTGGTGGCTTAGATGGTAAAGAATCTGCCTGCAATGGAGCAGACCCAGGTTCGATCCCTGGGTCAGGAAGATCCCCTGGAGATGGGAATGGCAACCCACTCCAGTATTCTTGCCTGGAGAATCCCATGGACAGAGGATACAGTCCAAGGGGTTACAAAGAGTGGAAGAGGACTGAGCGACTAACACTTTAAAAGGTTGCTTTCTCAGCTACTGTCTCTATTTACAAGACAATTAAGATAAATAACAAAAGTAAATAAGCTTGAATGCGAAATATTTGATTAGAATACCTTAAAGGCAAAATATCATTGAAGCGTTCCTGTCAAATCTGGGAATCACCACACACAGCCTGTGGAAAAGCCAAGTTATTTTTGTCTCTTGACCAAAATGGAAAACATGTTATTCATACAAATCCTGACATTATGGGTTATCTCTACGATAATTGGGGCTTCCCTCATAGCTCAGTTGGTAAAGAATCTGCCTGCAATGCAGGAGACCCCAATTCGATTCCTGGGTCAGGAAGATCCCCTGGAGAAGGGATAGGCTACCCACTCAAGTATTCTTGGGCTTCCCTTGTAGCTCGGCTAGAATCTGCCTGCAATTTGGGAGACCTAGGTTCAGTCCCTGGGTTGGAAAGATCCCCTGCAGAAGGGAAAGGCTACCCACTCCAGTATTCTGGCCTGGAGAATTCCATGGACTGTATAGTCCATGGGGTTGCAAAGAGTCAGATACGACTGAGTGACTTTCACTATGAGAATATTTTTTAGGAAAAGTGTCTCCATTTTTAAAAAAGTATCTTTTATGAGAAGGTATGGTATGAAGGAAATATCTCCTTGAGAGTTTTGCAGACTCATACTGCATAGAGGACCCCCCAGAGAGGATCTGCTACATCTGTGCCCAGAGAGTGTAAATGATTAAACCTATCAGTGTTGATAGGCTTGTATTTCACATTGGTGATATTAATCACTTGACCTTTTCCACAGTGCACTTAACATAGTAAATCATATTCCTTTCTGTTGAAGCTTGGGTGACTTACATGATTCTTTGCAACTTAGCCAGAGCTGAACTCCATATAAGTCACCCATTAGCTCCTCAATCTCTTCCTAATTATAAGTGATTCTCTAACCCGACTCAGGAAACAAAGAGCCATGTATTTAACAAACATATAGCATACTATGTTCCAGATACTTTCTAGGTCCAAGGGTTGAAGGGGAAAGGCTATAATAAACAAAACAAACAAAAAGAATTCCAGGACTTCCCTGGTGGCACAGTGGATAAGAATCTGCCTACCAATGCAGGGGACATGGGTTTGATCCCTCATCTGGGAAGATTCCACATGCCACGGAGAAACTAAGGCCATGCCTCAACTACTGAGCCCTGCATGCTGTAACTACTGAAACCTACATGCCTACAGCCCATGCTCTACAGCAGGATAAGCCACCACAATGAGAAGCCCATGCACCACAATTAGAGAGTAGCCTCCACTCTGTGCAACTAAAGAAAAGCCTGCACACAGCAAACCAAAGACCCAGTGCAACAAAAGATAATTTAAAAAAAAAAGAATTCCAGGAAGTGATAAGGGCTATGAAGCCATTCATTCATTCCTCATTCAGCAAATACCTTTTGAATGCCTACTGCACAGCTGTTCTAGATGCTGAGAATTCTCTTTCGTGGACCTAAACTTGGCCTCTCCATGGTTAGCAGGATGGGACAAGCAGTTGGAGTCAGGAGTCCAGTGAGTGAAGTGAAGCAACATTAAGTATGTGCTGATGGGGGAATGGATTGTGGTGAAGACTAAAGAAATGAATATAAATGGAGAATCTAAAAGAAATTTTGAAAGAAAAGCTGACAGGGCCTGGTGACTAGCTGAACACAGTGAAAGAAGTGGGGTGCTAAGACAAAGCCGGTTGCCAATGTCTAGGTGACCAAAACAGGAAGCCTCCCACCATTCATTCTTCCCTTCTCTTAACCAAAGTGTCCTGATATTCCTTTGAGGCCTTTTCCTGTCCTTCCACTCCCAGCCAGGGGATTGATCCCCACACTCAGCTTAAGGGTGAGCCCTGATTGGTTAAATTATTCAGAGACGCTCATTCCGTGGCTACAGTGATTGGTTCAGGGATGGTCATGTGTCTTCTACCTGGCCAATGAGAGAGTGAATCCAGGGCAGGACCTACTGGGTAAGATTCCTCGATATTTGTCCTGGATGCCGATATAAAAAGAGGTAAAGTTTGAAACAGAGGCAACTGTTTTGCCACTTCAAGAGGAGAGCTTGGAACTCTGGGGGCCACCTTGTAGAGTTAAGAATGAAGCCAGTACCATAGAATGCACATGGTATGACTGGGAGAAAGTGTGCCTTCAGTGACATGGATCATTCGTCACATGAAGCTACCATGCATCCCGACCTCTGAGTTATGTGAGTCAATAGATTCTCTGTATTGTTTAAGCTGGTTTTCGTTTTCTGTCATTTGCAACCAAAAGAATCCTGACTATTGCAATCCCCATTAGCATACAGCACAGTATTGTGTCCCCAGGAGGCCAGCGAGCACTTGTTATCTTAAGTGGCTCAATGCAGGGATATCTTTTTAGTTAGCTTTTGAGTTACGACCCGTTCAGTGTGTATCACCACTTTGCTGTGTCCAAAGGCAATTTTGTTTCTACTGAAAAACAAAAGCTTCCAATGACTTGTTCATTTATATTAAAGGAAGAAAGGTAAAATGAATCTTTAGACAGTGGTTTACAGAAGGAAACATTTGTATTTAGATCCTCTTCTACTCCCTGAAGTGTTCTTTTGCATTTCTTATGGTTTCTCCACCTTAGTGATGAAGTCAGCCCTAGGTCCTTTTCTGTTTTTGTTTTTTTGTTTTTTTTTCAGAGAGTTTATTCAGCAGCCAGTGTTAGGGCAATGATTCTGAATTTTTAGAAGTTCATGACGCACTTGGGGGAACTTATTAAAACAGAGATCCCTGTGACCTGCTCCAAGAGATTCAGATTCAGAAGATCTTGGATAGGACCCTGGAATCAACATTTTTAACATTTTTCATAAGCTCCCAGGTGATTCAGATGCAATTGTCACTTAGGGAGAACCCTGTTGCCTTAGGTTAGGCTTTTCCCAAAGCTGATCCTGATAGGGGGATTCGTGAGCAAATGATTTATGAAAGAAGTACTCCCAGGAGAATGAGAGGAATAAGGAGGGGGAGGTGGGAACCAGGCACAGTCTCAAACGGTAGCTGCAGCCTGACCCCACAGGAATGCTCAGGCTGTAACTAACCCCTCAGAGTTGTTCTCCTCCCCCAACCCCCATGAAGGCAGCTGGACTTTCACATTCCTGCACTAATAGCCAGATGGTAGAGACCTAGACTCCCAGGCACTTCCATGTGGGATGTCCTTTGAAGTCACAGGTGTGGCCTTTGGAAGCAAAAACATGCTGGTGCTGGGGGAGGGGCACCCAGGAATGGTTAAAGCAAGCAGTGGGGATTTGAGTGGAAAAACTACAGTGTTGACTCAAATAATTTAAGGAACTTTATAATTACTGTGGGAGGCTCTCCATTTTAAAAGTAACTAAGTGAGAGGACAGGGTGCAGCAAGTGAGAAAGGAAGAATTAGTTGAAAGTAGTTGATGCATGGGGCTTTGACCATCTCAGTCATGTCCTACTCTTTGCAACCCCATGGACTGTAGCATGCCAGGCTTCCCTGTCCATCACCAACTCCCAAAGCTTGCTCAAACTCATGTCCATTGAGTCCGTGATGCCATCCAACCAACCATCTCACCCTCTATCATCCCCTTCTCCTGCCTTCAATCTTTCCCAGCATCAGGGTCTTTTCCAATGAGTCAGTTCTTTGCATCAGATGGCCAAAGTATTGGAGTTTCAGCTTCAGCATCAGTCCTTCCAATGAATATTCAGGAGTGATTTCCTTTAGGATTAATTAGTTGGATCCCCTCGCAGTCCAAGAGACTCTCAAGAGTCTTCTCCAACACCACAGTTCAAAAGCACCAGTTGAGGGTCTCAGTTAGCACACAAGACTCTAGTGCCACTGCTGTAGGGGAAAGGTGTGTGTGTTCATGCTAAGTCACTCAGTCATGTCCAACTCTATGCAACCTTATGGACTGTAGTCCGCCAGGCTCCTCTGTCCATGGAATTCTCCAAGCAAGAATACTGGAGTGGGTAGCCATTCCCTTTTCCAGTGGATCTTCCTGACCTAGGTATCGAACCCATGTTTCCTGCATTGGCAGGCAGATTCTTTACCACTGAGCCACCTGGGAAGCCACGAGAAAGTTAAGTCCCCCTATTTGTTTAAACTGCTGTTATTGAGTATTCAATTATTAACATTTAAACACAATCTCTAACTGATGCACCTAGTTACTTTAACATTTTCTTCATGGAAATGAAAACAAGTAAATTATAGACAGCTGATCATTTATATGTGTGCTTATTTGTTTGAAGAGTATTGGGCTTTTAGAAGAAATTTAGAGATGAATTAACTTCATTAAAGAGCTTGGTTATTTTAATTATAGAAAACAGAGGAGCTACCTCTAGCCACAATGCCTGGTACAAGTTCTGAGGGATTTGTATTACAGAGGACTTAAGTATCACTGAATAGCACACTGGGAGCTGGGAGATCTAGGTTCAGATTAGATACTCAGCTAAGTACATGACCATGGACATATATTTGTCTCTGAACTTGTTTTCTCATCTTTTTCTACCATTTGTAGCATGCTTCCTCTGAAAGTAACAGGAAACTCAACTCAAAATGGATTAAGAAAGTAAGGAAATTCATTGACTTATATGATGGGAAAAGGCAGAGAGTTGGCTAAACAAGAGGTTAATAATGTCATTGATGACATCTCTATGCTGTTGCCCCTCAGTTCCACCTTCAACTTAGGTCTGACTAGCCTTCTGGGTACAAGATGTCTGCTGGCAACAACTGAGGGTGTCCACTTCTTTATTCAAGGCAGTGTGATGGTTGGGAAATGGGGTGGGGAGAAACAGAGTGCTTCACATCCATAATGAGGGGAAGGTCCTGAGCTTTGTGCTGGTTGGAAGACCTTGAACCATTCAAGGCCAGTGACCAGGGAATGCCAAGTTAGACCAATCATGGTGGCACCCCCTCATGTCTAAAGATGACAAAGTGGAACTGGCTGACCTCTAGGGCACTTTCCAAATCTAAACCCATTGTGATTCCATGAGCAGACTGCAAACCTATCTCTGTGGTCATCTTTTTCATTCAACTTTGTTTCTTTTATTATTGTTCTTGTCTACCTCTGAGCATAGGTCCCTGTGGAAGATAACAAACCCTCGAATGAAGTCGACAAGCTTTGGCATAGCTCAGACTTAGACTGAGGAAAGGAAGTGAAACTGACAAGATGAGGGTTGCTGTAAACTTCAGGGCAGAATGGAGTAACATCTTAATCATTAGGTACCAGGTGGACATGCCAATTTGGAGTGAGTGACTTGGAAGTGTGGAACCCTCAATGAAGGCAATGTTTCCCAAGTTCTAATGCTCCCTTCTCTAGAGAGTGCTCACGCTCTTTGGAAAAGGAGGAAAATCTCTCATCTTCCCCTCTGGTTTGCATTTTAAAAAAAAGTCTAGTACTCAAATCTGTAACACTGGCAAATCTCTCAGGCTCTTAAGGGAGTGGTTAAGGTTTTGTAGAAAATGTTTCTGCAGAGAAAATAGGCAGTGGGTCCCCACCCCTTCACACATTTTAGTAAATACTATCTTTTTCTTTCTTTCTTTTCTTTTTTTTTTTCCAACTACTGCACTGAAAATTTTACCAGATGATTTCTCAAAGCTGACTTATGAACTAATTGGGCACTTCTGCTGTGCAGAGGAACAAAGACTTTTTTTATTGGTCCTCAGCTGAGGCATATACCTGTCTGATGGCGTTGGCTCATTCCGCACATGCTCAGTTGAACAGAAATCTTCATATTGTATACAACCTAACACAGCGGCAACACCCATAATCTCACTCCCTGGCTGACCCTGTCCATCCACTCCCTCTAGTTGCATTTTTATACTGACATACCTAACATTTGTAGAAAGTAAAAGGAGCAGAGTATTTGGGGACTTGGGGAGCGGGGTGCAATATACAAAGGAATTTAAAGTCCCTGCCTTACTGACCTCTCTCGGGACTGTCTCTATTCAGAACAGGCGCTGGATAGATATTTGAGTTTGGGGCAGAATGCAGGATAAGCTGTCTCTATAAATTACCATTTGCTGTTGCACGTTCCTGGACAGTTTTTGTTTGATCCTTTTCTTGTAGGTGGACAACACTTCTTCCACAGCCCTCGTTTTTATTAAGGAATGACAGAGGCACTAAAATCATCCCCCGCCTAGCACGATCTGGAGTGAGAACCTCGCCACCTCTGTTCTTGCTTTCCCATTCATTAGGACCCTTTCCGAGCTTCCTTCCCCAGCAAAAACCGGGAAAGGCTTCGCGTGGTTACAAAAGGAGGGAGCGGCCGGCTTCCGAGCCTCACGCCTCAGAGAGCCAAGAACGTGCAGATCTTTTGTCCCCGACCCCTTCCGCGGCTCGGTCGCGGGGGTGACGACCCTGCCCCACCCCCGCCTAAGCAGATGCCGCCCCGGCGCCCTAGTCCCCCGCCCCTCGTAGATTCCCGGCGCCCGCCGGTTTGCCGTGACGTGGCCCGCGGCGCGCGCATGCGTCGCTCTGCCTGGTCGCTTTCCCGGGGCCACCGCCTCCCGACGGGCTGGAGTGGGCGGGGCCTGTGGTTCGGGAAGCCGCGCGGACCGAGCGGGAGGAGCGCGTGTGTGCTGGAGGCCGGTGCGCGGGGCTCGTGAGCTGGTCGGCGGCCGAGGCGGAGGAGGAGCTGAAGGCGGCGGCCGTGGCTCCCGCCCGCACGGAGAGCCAGTCCCACGAAGACCCCCTCCCACTCCCAGGCGGGCGGGCGGCAGCGGCGGCGGGAGGAGGAGAAAGAGGAGGGAGCGTCTCTGCCGCCGCCTCCTGGTCCCCAACGCCGATCTGCCGCCGCCACCTCCCTCCGCGGCGATCCTCCCTCCACGGTCCTGCCGCGGCCCCCCCTGTAGTCCGAGCTGCCCCGCGCCGAGCCGGAGCCAGCCTCGACAGAGGGAACGGTCGCGGCCTCGCGGCCCGCGCGGGCTGACGAGAGGAGAGCGAGGCACCGCGCGATCCCCGAGGATCCGCACGCCGGGCAGCGCGGCCCGAGCAGCGCGAGGAGCAGCGGGCGGGCGGGCGGCGCCGGGCCCGGGCCGCCCTCGCTCCTGCGCCCCGGCCCCGCCGCCCGCGCCGGGGCGGTCGCCAGCTGAGGAAGGCGCCGCAGTCTCCGGGCCTCGCCGCCCCGCTCGAGTGTCCTCGGCACCGAGGGCTCGCGGGTCCTGAGGGGAGGAGGCGAGCCAGGGGCCGGGCACTGAGCTCTTTGGCGCCCCCACCCCCGTTTTCGGAGCCCTCCACGCTGCGGCCACTGTCCCCTCCGGACCATGGCCGACGACGACGTGCTATTCGAGGATGTGTACGAGCTGTGCGAGGTGATCGGCAAGTGAGTCTCCACGCGGGGGAGCGGGAGTGTGGGAAAATGCATTTAGTGATGCCCGGGTCCTTCCGCACCCGCACCCGCCCGGGTCTGCCCCCTGCCCTTCCTCCCCTCCGTCTCCCCTGTCCTCCTCACCCGGGAGTATTTATAGACGTGTACCTGGACCTCCAGCCGGGCGGGAGTCTGGGGGCTTCTCGGCGATCCGTGGAGGCCGATGAGCCGAGGTCGGCCCCCTTATGAGGCGTGGGGCCGGCTGAAATCTGCTGTCTGCATTTTATCTGACGGTTGCACAGGGACGTGGCAGAACCTATTTTATAGTTGCTTCCTGGGAACAGTTGGGCTTATTGTTACCTTGCGTGTACCACAGACCATTAAAGAAAAGAGCAGCTTGCATTTCATTGCTTCCGTGGAGAGACAGAGAAAGAACGTCCAGGGTCTTAAATTGTGGGGTGTGTGTCTATTGTGCATGGTATTAGATACATGCCTTTGTGTTCACCCCATGCCCAGATTGAAGGGGGTCATTTAAGACGGGGTGCGTTTGGTTTCAGCAAATTCTTCACCTGGTGTAGACCAGTGTGGAAAGAGTTGGGGGGTTCCGAATTTTTAATGCCTCGTTATGCAATGACTGTTAAATCAGTGTTCGAGGCTTCCCTCGACTGTTGGGATGGTGGTTAGCGTGGTAGCGCCGTCTGCTTTGAGTCACCGGGCTGGTCCAGAATATAGAACTGACAGTCCAAATGCTCATCCTTTCATCTGTGTTGTATAATTACACTAGGGAAAAGCAGGGAATCAGATTAATCACAGGGCTGATTGAGAATTAAATCTGCAGTTCTTCATCTAATTGTCCATTCCTTAAATCTGTTTTGAATAGTTTCCTTTTCATTCTTGTCAAACAGTATTCCAAGTGCACAATCCTGCTAATTTGCTTGTGAGGGAAATGCTGGCGATCTGAAGTTGATTTCCTAGTTCAGCGTGTATTCTGTGGCTTTAGAAGTTGAGGAGATAAAATTGAGGAGAAATTTTTTGCCTAGTTTTTAAGGATTGGTAGATAGCTACCGTTGAAATATTTTACCTCTTTTTGGAAGTGGTGCTTTATTGTCTATTTTCAGGTCCGCAGTTGGGAAATGAAACCAAGACCTTAGAGCAGTTGGCTCAATCTCTTTTTTAAGTTGTCTGCAGTACTGGATTTCGATTTGTTTAAGTGTGGATAACTCACTAATTTCCCTCCATGTTGAGGTATTACAGTGTTGCCTCACATGGTGAGATTGTGGGTAAAGCTTGCTACATACTTTCCTCAGATCCAATTGATACAAGGACATGTTACTCTTTGCCCCTATTGTTACATGACTGGCTTGTCTACTGGAAGAACAGTATCCAAATGTGCTCTGTTAAGGTGGTTGTGGAAGTGCTCTAGAGCAGAGCAGTCTGTACAGTATATAATACGAGCCCCATATGTAATTTTATATATGTAAAATTTGCATATGCAAATTTTCTAATAGCCACATTAAAAAGATTAAAAGCAAGTAGGTGCAATTAATTTTCACAAAATATTTTCTCTTACCCAATAGATCCAGATTATATCACGTCAACATGTAATCAGTATAGAAATCATTAGTGAGGTATTTTACGTCTTTTCTTTCATAATCTTCAAAATCCAGTGTGTATTTTACACTAACCATACATCTCCGTTCTGACACTAAGCTGAATTTTCATAGACATACTTGTTCTGTATTTAGGTTTCATAAAATTTGCATTTGCAAAAGTAGGTTCACATACCCAAGTTGTTGCAAACATACCTAAAAGTTTTCTAATAACTGAATTATCTCTTTCTAAATTTAATGTAAATTAATTAAAAAGAAATAAAATTCAAAATTCAGCTCCTCATTTGGATTAGCCACATTTCAAGTGCTTGTAGCCATATGTGAATAGCACAGTTTTAGAGAGACAAATATGTCAAAAAAAAAATCTTGGTTTCTTCATTCTTGGCATCCAAGGTAAATAAGGTGTTTCCCAAAAGCCCCCAAATGATTGCGTGGGGGAGGGGGGTGTGGGTACCAAGGGGAATGATGTTTGTTGTGTCTCAGTTATATTTGATTCAAATGAGCCAGCAAAGTCATAATCGGAAAATGTGAGATTAAAATGTTAGTTCTATTATAATGATGGAATATAGGCATCATTGAATCAATGTTAGTAGCTAGTTCTGATTCCTTGAGATCTGAAAGAGTGATGATGTGATCTTTTTGGATATTGAAAAGAAAAGTGGTCAGCATCACATTAGCACAATCAGTATTCTGCTGACTTATAATTGATAGAATATTTTCAGGAAATGCCTCTGGGAGAACGAGATTCATCTCCTCTGATACTTCAGAGCTGCACAAGGAGGGGGGGGACAAGCTAATTTTGAGGTGATAGGTCCTCTGTGGCTACCTTAACTACTGTGAATGTGAAACCTTGTTCATATCCTACAAAGCCTGACTTGGTCAGTGCCGATTATAATATGTCGTTCCATGAAATAATGCATTCAAGGTAGGCTTTGTGGCAGAGAACATAATGATAGTGTTCCTCACCCTGTGTAAAGGTTGGAGGGTTTTCTCCGGTAAATTGTCTCAGCATATATTGATCTGAAAATTGAAATTCGCTTGAGATTTTCTTGCAGGGTCTCTGACAGCAGGCATTTAAACTCAGAATTTGTTCAACTCTGGATTTAAAACAGAAAGCCCTTGAAGACATTCACTTTGCACAGAAAACCTTCTTGATTGCTATCCAAGTTCTCTGGAATTGTGATTCTTCTTTTATAACTCAATTAGCATCACAAGTTGTGTTTGACCCCTAGGGTTTAACAGGTTTAAATTTTCACTGAAGTGCTTTAAAATGGATTTCACCTTTTTACCATCTGTTGACTACCCACTCAACTCCCCTGCCTCGCTACTTAACTGCTCACTCACCCACCCATTATTTTACGGGGAATCAGTTGTCTGATTCATTATGAATATTGGGAGATGACTTTCCTTTTTTTTTTTTTTAAATAATTTAAACTCTTTCCCCCTGTGTTTCTTATTTTTGAAAGTCTTGCAAGTGGTCCTTGAATGCCTATTGTTTCCATGACATTTTCCCATGTAACATCTTTCAAGTGACTGAAACAAACGGCCAATGCTGTCATTGTCCCAAAACTTCTTGTCTTAGCAAATGTAGCAAATTACTGGAAGGGAAAGGTATTATGCAAATACAGGTAATCGGCTAATTTTTATGGTCGTGAGCATTTACTGTATCTCTTGCAAATTGATGGTTTTATAGGCAAGTGCACAATCAGTAATATTACATGAAGGAAATTTTAAAATGATTCATCCAAATTAAAATGTAGAAATGCCTACCTTCATGGTACAGCAGTTTTCTGTGAAAGAGAGTAGCAAATTGTACACTGTTTTCGCCTTGTGTAGGCTGAATATTTTTGCCTGGGTATTTAGTAACCTGTAACTTCTGACTTTCCTGCCTTGGTAGGACATAAACTAAAATTGGAATGATGCAGTCTGACCCTTGCTCAAAGATGACATACAAGTTTGTGAGGCATGCTGTATTTGCTTACATCTCAAGAGCGCTTATCATATTTAGTTACAGTTTCTTATTTATGGGTCACTCTCCCTAGCTAACAGGGAGCTTCTTGAGGGCAGGAAATATATCTTACATATCTTTCTTTATTATTAATATAAAACCTGCAATGTAACAGTTGTTCATTAGCTATGGAATGAATTGAGTAGTTTTATAATAAAATCTCATTGAAAGGCAAAAAGCATGTTTATCAACCTTAGAGCAATTATTGTCCCAAAAGGCTGTATTAAAGTAGTAGTTGACCACCTGGCTGCATATTAGAATCACCAGGGGAGCTTTTAAAAAAGATCAGTGAGAGGGCCTTGTGTCAGAGCAATGAAATCAGAATCTCTGGGAGAGGGTTCTGGTCATTGGTATTTTTTTAAAGGCCTCTAAGTGATTCTAATGTGCAGGTATGATTGAGAGTCACTGGTTTAAAACTTAAGTTATGTATGTAATATTTTGGGACTGGCTTTTCAAAGGCTCACAGTTTTTAAAAAGTGGAATAAATATTTGGGGGGAAGTATCAAAGCCAAAAGACCAAGACATGGATTTTATTTTCTCTACACTGTGTGTTTGAGCCTTATTGTATTAACAATTTTGTTTCAGCCTATGTTTGCTGTTGATTTTTGGGGGTCTTTTAAGATTTACATTGATTTATGACACTCATCTAATGCTAACATGGTGATTGTCTGATGCTTGGAACAATGAACAGTTGATGATGACTGTCTACTATGACGACTTAATTTAATACAAGGCATCTATCAGTTTAGTATGGATTGTGTTTGCACATACACTCTATTAAAAGGATATGGTTAAGTTGCTTATATACTTTATATTTCCTACTTGCAGTTCCAGTAGTGCTGTTTGTCAGAGAATTGAGTTAAATGCAGTGTTTATGTAAAAACCAGATTAATAATATGCAGAATATATAATTTAGCATAGAGAAAAATTCAGCTTTACTAATTTGTCCTAATTACTATGACTTTCACATATATTGATTGGCCCAGTGATTTGGGTTTCTAGTACCATGGGGTAGAGCCGTGGGGAGGAAAGGTGTTACATCTTGTTGGAACATCTTTCCCAAGAATTTTAGCAAGACGTGATAGGTAAACTAGTTGTTCATGTTAGGAAATAAAGTCAAGTGAGAGCCTAAAGGAACCAAGAATTTTCCAGAAATGAGATGTTTCATGAAAGAAGTACTTGATCCGAGGGACAATCATTTAACAAGTGAAAAAGAAACACAATCACCAGCTAGAGTGCTGGTGCCCCAGAAAGATCAAGCTGTGGGGGATCAACTGAAGTCCTGCAGAGGAAAAGCATGTTACATGCAGATTCCTCCAGACGGCAGGTGTTATCAGGAGGGGGTAAGCAGTGGTGATCCCTGGTGATGGAGTTTGATTCTAGGACCCCTTTGGAGTGAACTGAGCTTCTCAGTTGCTCATGTGCACAACCTTCTCCGAGTATCTTCATGTCTGCTTCCTATAGACTGCTCTAGGACTTTAAGTGTGGTTTGCACGTGGTCTTCATAATATTTCCTGTGATTTTTCCCTTACCTTCCAAGACGGTGGCGTGTTCTGTGGCCTTGACATGTGCAGTTCCCCCCACCCTCCATTTCTACCTCGTATCTGCAATGGTTTCACCTGCCGAACTATAGCTCCTTAATGTCCCTTATATTGTGTTTCTAGATAGCTCCTTTAAATTGAAAATTCTTTCACCATCCTTAGTGATAGCTCTACTTAGTAAATTAAGGAAGCAAACGTACCTCACTTTTGGAGATGGTGCTTGAATTATTGCATTTTGTAAATGTTTTCACATTTTAAATCTGGCAGAAATGGTTTAAAGGAACTTTGACATATGTTCACAAGTTAAAAAAAATCTTTTGTAACTTAACATGTCTTTTTCATGAAGGGACATTTATGCCTTCAAATATTAGGCATTTTACATACGTTAGCTCCTTTCATTGTACCCATTTTACAGAAAACGCTGAGATTCAGAGGGGTCAGTAACTTGCTCAAGAACACATGGGAATCCTACCAGTTCTAAAGCCCGTTTATTTCATGCTGCAGTCTGCTGTTGATTCCAGCTGTGAAAATACTGCAGTGGGTGTCCTTAAAGTAAGGCATATGTCTTCATTTCCAGAATTTACTGCAAATTTTAATTGTTCGACTTTTTGGTTAAATTTCTTACCTCTTCAGTAGATGTTCCATGCATGCATGCTCAGTCGCTTAATTGTATCTAACCCTGCGACTCCATGGACTGTAGCCCACCTGGCTCCTCTGTCCATGGGATTCTCCAGGCAAGAATACTGGAGTGGGTTGCCATTTCCTACTCCAGTGGGTCTTCCTGAACCCAGGGATCTCCTGCATCTCCTGAATTGGCAGGCAGATCCTTTACTATTGGGCCACGTGGGAAGCCCAGAGGTTCATTGTCTCATCTAATTTCATTTTTCTTTTTGTCTTTCTAATGAAATATCAGCGTTTGCCACCAGACTGATAAGTTTATGCATTCCTTAGCTATGGCAATGTAGAATCTTGACTATCCATCCAAAATATAATTTGTTTGGAACTTTCTCCACTTTTTACTCTCCAATTTTTCCCTTCAAATTCCCCTGCCCCAACAGACAGAATAGTTGATTGATTACTCCTAAGTTGCCAAACCAGAAGTAATGAGGTTTCAGAGATAGGTATTTGTTGAGAGTGGGGCAGGGTTCTTTCCACAGGGTAGTTATTCCTATATCCTGTGATAAAATATTGAAATTGTTTTCTCTGACTCTGAAAACTGTGTACTGAAACCACAGCTGCTGAGTGGTGAGTGTCTCCACTCTCTGTCAACACTGAGCACCTAAGTAATCAAGTGACTGAGTTAGTAATCAAGTGCAGGGCAGGTACCTAACCCCAGGCACAAGTTGATGGGGTAGGTGCACAGCTCTCACATTTTGGTTTTATTTTTTAGTTGATTTTCTACACTGGGAAGATTTTACTTCTGAAACTAGTTTGACTTAAAGTGAGAGTTCATGTATGTTTCCAGTTTTAAAACTTAATAATATTCTGTTAACTTTCTTTTTATTAGTGTTTATAAAATTATAAAATTTTAAAATAGAGTTGACACAAAAGTAAATAGTGAATGTCTCTCCTTTCTCCCACCATCCATAGCTCTATTCTCCAAAGGTAACCATTGTCCAGGGATCAAACCTGCACTCCCTGCATTGGGAGCAAGCAGTCTTAACCACGGGATCTCCAAGAAAGTCCCCAGTTTTTGTACATCTTCTGGAAGATTTTTGTTTAAAAACAGAATGGGCTCATATTTGTACATTCTACTGAAATATTCACTTTACATTGTAAATAGTATATCTGATGGCCTTTCCATATCCATCTATATATCTAACTCTGTCTTCCCTTAAACTGCAACCCAGTATTCCTTGATATGGATTGGCACTTTGGATTGAGTGCAGGCTATTTCTAAGTGATCATAGCTGGAAATACATGGGTGGAGTTTGAATGAGAGGTCTAGAATGATAGTGAAGATTTGGAAATCAACTTTGTGGAAGTTAAACTATGAATGAATGAGTTCTTGGGGGTTGATGGAACTAGCAGTGGGGTTTTGTGGTTTGGAGTATAACTCACGAAATTAGAAGAATTGGGATAGCTGGATCACAGAAGTCTCAAGGTGGGGCAGATCAATAATGTAAAATGCCAATGCACTGACTGAGGACCAAGAATAGGCTTGTCTATAACAGAGGCTATTTAAAGCATTTATCAAAATAAATATTAATATGATGCTTAATGTTCCATTCCTCATGTGACTGAAAAGCAAGATTCTGACTTCATTTCTGTGGATGTTGGTACCATTAAACTGTCTTTCTGTGAATCTATCTCAACAACATAGTTGCTGCTGCTGCTGCTAAGTTGCTTCAGTCGTGTCTGACTCTGTGCGACCCCATGGACGGCAGCCCACCAGGCTCCCCCCTTCCCTGGGATTCTCCAGGCAAGAACACTGGAGTGGGTTGCCATTTCCTTCTCCAATGCAGGAAAGTGAAAAGTGAAAGTGAAGTCGCTCAGTCGTGTCCGACTCTTAGCGACCCCAAAGACTGCAGCCTACCAGGCTCCTCCGTCCATGGGATTTTCCAGGCAAGAGTACTGGAGTGGGTTGCCACTGCCTTCTCCACAACATAGTTAGGGTTAAAAAGAAGTACATTTTTTTCTTTTTCACTTTACTTGTGTTTTGCAGATTCTGATGGCTGGCTTTTAGGTAAAACCATTTTTTTCCCTAAGGTTAGGTCTTTTTGATTCCCAAGCTTGGTGCCTAACTTGAATTAAATGGGCCCCTTTTAATGAAATGACAAAGTAAGTTTTAGACACTTTAAATTTAAGTTCAAACCATTGTTCTCATATTAAATTCTTCACCTATAGGGAACTGAATTCTTCCATGCCTCAAGGTTTCTGGTCCCAGTTGGATAATTGTAATACTCTCCTCCCATTTTACACCCCTCTTACTCCCATCCCCCCAACTATATTCATTCGTTGGCCTTTTTTTAGTTGTCCACATCCATTCACATCAAGAAAGGATTACTTTATGATACTTAAGCCAGTTTCTTTGTATCTAAGTGCATATTGTTGCAATTCAACTTCTTGTATTCTGTTACACATTCTTTTTCTATTTTTTTAATTTCTTTTGATACTTTTTTTACTTTGTTACCATTGTTTTGAATATTTGAATCATTTACAGATAAGAATGCTAATTGTGTCCTCTCTCCGTGTAGTTTAATAACACAAAATATTATACATCGACTGTATCACAGGCTTCTAATTCTAACCCTGAGTTCAGAGTATTTTGGTATATTCAAATCTAGGATGGATTTAACCCTATGAAGATTTTAATGTTTTATGAAAACAATGTTATTAATTCAGGTACAGAGGCCATGTGCAGATTACCATTGTAATATTGCTGTCTTATAGAACCGATAAGAAACATCATATCCTTCCTGCTTGCCCTTATCTATTTTTCCCCAAACATATGGATCAACAGTGCTTTGAAGACTGTAAGGCAGCCCCCTAAGATCTGATCTGGTAACCTTTGGGTACATTATCACCATTTTCTCCTTATTTATAGAAGGAATGATAGCTGCTTCATGAGCCATTTGCATGGATTAGTGATTGTGAAGTGCAGCATAAGTATTTTTAATTTCTAGAATGTCTCTGAGATACTCAAATTACTTTTGGCAGCTATGTAGATAAGTTTCAACAATTTCCAAATGTGCACTTTCTCAGTGCTAAACACAGGCTCTATTACATAAATAATACGGTGAAATGAACATTCTTTTCTACCATGTGTGTAAAATTTAGTGGTGCTAACATTCATTCATTTTTTCATTTAGGGATTCATTTCTAGCTGTGTGACCCTGAGCAAGTTAGTTAAGCTCTCTGAGCCTCAGTTTCTTTATATGTTAAATGAGGGTGATAGCATAGACCTTGCAGGGGTGTTGTGCTGATTGAATAAAGGAGTAGAGGAATACAGGTAGGGAAAATTAAAGAAATCTTAAAGTTCTTAAGATCAGGGGCTTCCCTGATAGCTCAGTTGGTAAAGAATCTGCCTGTAATACAGGAGACCCTGGTTCAATTCCTGGGTTGGGAAGATCTGCTGGGGAAGGGATAGGCTACCCACTGCAGTATTCTTGGGTTTCCCTTGTGGCTCAGCTGGTAAAGAATCTGCCTGCAATGTGGGAGCCCTGGGTTCGATCCCTGGGTTGGGAAGATCCCCTGGAGAAGGGAACGGCTACCCACTCCAGTATTCTGGCCTGGAGAATTCCATGGACTGTATAGTCCGTGGGGTTGCATAGAGTTGGACATGACTGAGCTACTTTCACTTTAAAGTTCTTAAAAATGTTCACTTTGTTTTATTTTTTAAATTAATATTTCTTATATTTTTGAGAGCAGTTTTAGGTTCACAGCTCCTATTTAGTGACGCTGGTAACATAACAATTCAAACAATAAGTACAAAACTAAATTCTACAGGGACAACTTTAGGAATTTGTTGTTCCCAGATCCTATGGTTTGAGTGCTCATTATGCACTGGACATGGTGTTAAATTCTTTAATTCTTTATATTTTTCTAATATAACCTTGGCCATAACCCTTCCTTTTGAGGCAGTCACCCCCCACTCCCCATTTTACAGATGAGGAAACTGAGAAATAAGGAGATTAGTAACTTACCCTGGACAAAGTGGCAATAGTAAGTGGCAACGTGGGGATTTGCACCTTAGTAAATGTGACCTGGGCTTTCCCGGCGGCTCAGTGGTAAAAAATCTGCCTGCCAATGCAGGAGACTCGGGTTCAATCCCTGAATCAAGAAGATCCCCTGGAGAAGGAAATGGCCACCCACTCCAGTATTCTTGCCTGGAAAATTCCATGGACGGAGGAACATGGCAGGCTACAGTCCATGGGGTCTCAAAAGAGTCGGACACAACTTAGTGACTAAACAACAACATACGCGACCTGAGTGCCTGCTCTTTAGTAATGTTACACTGCTTCTCATTTAGTATAAACAGAGACCGGTTGTCTTTTAAGAGGTATTCCAAAGTATAAGCCTCTAATATTCTGATTTTAGGTGTTTTAGCAGATTACTAGAATGTCTTTTTTTGAGTAACAGCTGTATTGAGGTATAATTCACATACCATCCAGTTCACCCGTTTAAGGTGTACAATCAGTGGTTTTTAGTATAGCCACAGGGTTGTGCATGGTGACCGTAATACATTTCTGAACATTTTCATCACCCCTAAAGGAACTCTGAATACTTTAACTCTTACTCCTCATCCCTCCCTACCCTAGGTAATGATTAATCTGCGCTCTGTCTCTACGGATGTGCTTATGCTGGACATTTCACGCAAATGGAATAATACAATATATTGTAGCCTTTTGTGACTGCCTTCTTTTTCCTAAGCATAAGGTTTTCAAGGTTTATCCTTGTTGTAGATGTTATCAGTACTTCATTCCTTTTATAAGGCCCGATAGTATTCTATCGTGTGGCTTGACCACATTTGTTGATCTTTTTGTCAATTAATGACAAAATTAATTAATGACAAATTAATTCATTTGGGTGGTATTCATCTTTTGGCTATTATAATTAATCCTGCTATGGACATTCATTGGCAAGTTTTGTTTTTATTTCTATTAGGTATATACTTAGAAGTGGAATTGCTGGGTCAAATGGTAACTCTCTTTGTTTTCCAAAGTGTATCATTTTACATTCCCGCCAGTGGTCTATGAGGGTTAGAATGCTTTCTAATCAGGTGAGTACTATCAGAGTTTGCCTACAGAGTCTGTTTGACACTGTGACATAAAGCAAATTTTACGGGTTGTTGGTCAAGCTTTTATCTCGTGGACATGTTTATACTGATCTTCAACAATTTTAGATATTTGTAGACCAAGGGTTGGCAAACTATCTGTAAACTACCAGATTGTGAATATTTTAAGCTTGACGAGCCACACATCTGTCACAGCTACTCAGACTCTGACATTGTAATGTGAAGACAACCATGGGAAAACAAATTAGTGTGGCTGTGTTCCAGTGAAACTTTATTTACAAAAATAGGTGGTGGGCTAGATTTGGCCCTGGGCTTTAGTTTGCTGATCCTGTTATAGATTAAAAACGAAGCTGGAGCTGACTGTCCAGTTCCCAGTCTTGTTTACCTTCAAGGTTGGAGAATAGTAGTCTGAATAGCCCCATAGTAGTAGGTTGTTTCTACAAAATATAAAGATATTGGTCCACTGAAATAGTTTCACTGTTAAATGGAGAAATACTATACATTTAGGTGGGTTTTTTTGTTTGTTTGTTTGTGTGTGTGTGTGTTTATTGCTTTTGGATTCTCTTTTTGACCCTAAGCTAAAGGGGAAGAAACTCATTAACATTCTTACTGTCTGACTGGAGACAGTAGAAATGTGGAGTGCCTGAAAACATTTGTTTCCTTCATTCTTATTGCCCATGGCATGGATGAAAGCAGAGTTGAGAACATACTAGAAGTTGTCAGAAATGGAATATTTGAAAAAACATAATAGCTTTAAAAAAATTAGGGGGAACAACACTCACTAAATCTCCATCCCTAATTGGAGAGTTATGATGTGCCATCTATGTATATTTTATGACTTCACCAAGAGCCCTTGCTAGAGTCATTGTTTGTTTGTTTTTAATATAAATTTATTTATTTTAATTGGAGGCTAATTACTTTACAATATTGTATTGGTTTTGCTATACATCAACATGAATCCGCCACGGGTGTATGTAGTATAAATAAAACTTCAAAATTCTCTTTTGTATCTGAAATCCATTTTACACAATATATTTTGAGGTATTAGACATATACTATTTAGGGTACTTTGTGGCTTAAAATAAAACTGTCATTGTATCTTTGGTACATAGGAAAGATAGTATTCTTTGAGCTTATAGATTTACATCAATCGTTTGCAAGACTGTTTTAGATTATAATTTTTGTAGTGTTGAGAAAAGCTCCAAAGATTATGTTAAAAGAGGGAATTTTGTAGCAACTTCTGTCTTTGCATTTGGACATTTGACAGATGAATTAATTGTTCATTATGTGAAATTTCAAAACTGAGACAAGGAGAATCCCAGAGTATGTATTTAGGAAACAGCCATATATAGGATTTATGGATATTGTAGTGTTCTTTTATGTAACCTCCCCAGATTTGATTATGGCAGCAGTGTCCACATCTTAATCACAAAAAAAATGAGGTGGAAAGACTCTGAAGTTGTATTCTCTGATATGATTGGGCACCAAATCTAAATTACCTACATTTACAGAAGAGCATTTTATCTACTAGGTCATGTTACACTGTCAAGTAGAAGAATGATCATGTTGAAATCTATTTAGACCACTTACTTTGATGAAAATACTTCTTAGGTTGGCTTCAGAGAACAGTAAAAGGCATCTCTTCCTATGATAATTTGTGGACAGTATTACTTATATTGCATTATTCAGGCTAGAAGTTTTTGCTGAATTTCATCTGAGCCATTAGTTCAGAAGGAGAATGGTGAGCTTTTATGTAGAACCTTCACTGGTCTTCTTAGGCTTAATATTGTCTTAACTGGATCTTTGTCCCAGCAGTAGTATCTGGCACTGGATTTGAGATTATCTTTTTCATATTTTTTCTTTAATTTAGTCACTTGTAAAATAATTAGACACTTGTAAAACAAACAAGAGGGCATTTTCACTAAGGACTTTCTTTAATTATATTTCATGTAAATTAAAAAAAATCATTACTGGAATATGCAGATCACAGGTTAAAGTGACAATGTAATTAATCTCACATTGTAATCAACATGTGTAATACTTTTAAAAACATGCCAATAAGAATGGAAAACAACCCTCTACTGACCATCCATATTGTAGATTATATTCCTTTCCTTGGTTTTCTTTTTAAAAGCATTTCCCTCTTAAAATGGATGTAAAAATAATTTGTGTAAGTATCTGTTCAAATGAATACATGATCACTGTTGCAGAAAGAGCCTGGGAATATGGAGGGGGAGATTGTAGGCTTGCTGCTCTATTTTTTGGATTATCTCCATTAATAGTATTTCTCCCATTGCTGAGTGTTTCTCTTGTACTGCTGGGAAAGGATCACCACACTTCTGTAATCTATGACCCACTTACACTAAAGGTCGAGCATGTTTTAAATTGTGATCTGATTAAAGTTGAGGCTTCTTGGTTAGACTTGCTGGGATGGCCTCAGAATTAGCCCCATAAATGTAAATATGGACTTGAAGATCTGATTAGAGTGACCCTTTCCCCATGAAGGTACATTCATAGACATAGTCTTGCAAAGCCATGTACAAGTTGGATTTGATAAGTGCCGTTCAGAACTTACTAGGAAAAGTAGTATTTTAAGGAAAGAATTTTAGTTGTGGCAAATCAGCATTTGGTTTATTTTCCTCAGTTTCATTATCTTGTAAAAGAAGGATGAAAGTGAAAGTGAAAGTCGCTCAGTCGTGTCCAACTCTTTGCGACCCCATGGACTATACAGTCCGTGGAATTCTCCAGGCCAGAATACTGGAGTGGGTAGCCTTTCCCTTCTCCAGGGGATTGTCCCAAACCAGGGATTGAACTCAGGTCTCCCGTATTGCAGGCAGATTCTTTACCAGCTGAGCCCCAAGGGAAGCAAAAGAAGGATAGTAAAGGTTATATTTGATCTACCTCATTTGATCCTTATGAACACAAAATGACATAATTTTTCAAATATCTTAAACTATCTTAAATACATTATTTTGCAATGAAGCACTTCTAATTAGAAATGGGCTTTGTTAAGTATATTTTGATTTTGCAAGATTCATTTACCATTGTCTGTAAAACTGATTTGATTTTCTTATTTGATTTCTAGAGCTTTATAGGACTTGGGACATGTTGGGTGAAAAATATTGAATAAAGACATATGAGGAAGACTTGTGTGTATTTCACTAATGGGGTAATGTTTACATTGAGGTCAGTGAAGGAAAAATCCTGTCTAGTGTGTTTCTCCTTGCTTTTCTTTAAATGAATTTTATTTGAGCTTTGAAGTTTGGAACTCACTACAAGTGGCAGAATTTTGTAGTCAATCTGGTGTGCACTTTGGCAGCTACTTAAAATGTTGAACTTCCTATTTAGTAGTGAATTGATGCTTTTGAACTGTGGTGTTGGAGAAGACTCTTGAGAGTCCCTTGGACTGCAAGGAGATCGAACCAATCCGTTCTAAAGGAGATCAGCCCTGGGTGTTCCTTGGAAGGAATGATGCTAAAACTGTAACTCCCTACTTTGGCCACCTCATGCAGAGTTGACTCATTGGAAAAGACTCTGATGCTGGGAGGGATTGGGGGCATGAGGAAAAGGGGACGAGAGAGGATGAGATGGCTGGATGGCATCACTGACTCGATGGACGTGAGTTTGAGTGAGCTCTGGGGGATGGTGATGGACAGGGAAGCCTGGCGTGCTGCAATTCATGGGGTCGCAAAGAGTCAGACATGACTGAGCGACTGAACTGAATAGAGCAGTGGTTCTTAAGGGTGGACTTCATCCTCACCAGCAGAGCAGTATCACCTGGGGATTTGTTAGAAATGCAGATTCTCAGGCCCCAGCCCTATAGATCAGAAGCTCTAGGGGGTGGGACCCAGCAATTTCCTTTTTAACAGTTCTCCAAGGGATGCTGAGGCCCATTAAAATTAGAGAAGCATTGATTTAGAACCGTAGATCAGAGCTCAATAAACTATGGCCCAAGGGCCAAGTCTGCCCACTGTCTGTTTTTGTAAATAAAGTTTTTCTGGGGTATAGCCACACTCATTCACTTAAATAATGTCTGTGACTGCTTTCACACTACAAGGGCAGAGTTGAGTAGTTGCAGCAGAGACCATATGGTCCACAAAGCCTAAAACATTTACTTTCTGACCCTTAACACAAAAAGTTTGCTGATCCCAGCCCAAGTTGAAGCCTTAGTATTGATTTCTTTCCCATAATAACTGAACTACAAATATATGAAATCAACAGGTAAACACCAATTTTTTCCGTTTACTCCTGCCCATTGCTCTCTCTGATGTCAAATTATTGCTCAGTGACTAGAGACTTGTGAATAAAAGTAATATACTACTGTGCCCTTTCCTTCTATGTTTGATAATAGTGGTCGCCTGTTTAACAATTCTGTGACATTTCCTCACTGATTTTTGCACTGGGATGTCCTTGGTTTTGCTGTACTCCAGTGTAACCTAACTTAGTGATCTGTTATATATTATAGTCTTCATTTCTCCCAATTTTTGCTGCCTTTTTTACTACCCCAAGAAAAAAACTCACTTTGTGACTGCAAAGTTTCGGAATTCACTGGAGCTGCTTGGTGTACTCTAAGCCACTGAAACAGCATCATCCCATTTGGAAAATTTTTATCCTTGGCCTGGAGTGCTTTAGTCACTTGTACTTCACAAAGATGTTTATGAACACATAGATAATGAATACTGTGGGTAATCTTAGGATGTTTACTGGATGAGTTTTTGTTAGCCTTCCCATAACCAAGGATGGCTATTTCTATCCTTAGCTGGATTTATTGCACCCTCCCTCAATATTCTTTTGTACTTGCTCTCAGACTTTAAGGTAACTGGTGGTCAGTATCATATAAAATCCACGAACTGAATTTCAGTGTTGTTTTTATCGATGCACTTGGAATCCTTCTCTCTACCCACACCACTGAAGGAAGTGGGGGTGGGGGGAGGCCTTCTCCTAGTCTCCATTAGTTCTCTTAGTAAGATCAGGCAAAAGTGTTGTTTTTGCAGCTCTGACTCCCTGGTTGTACATGACTGATGTTTCAAATTAGGAAACACGACTTGACCAAATGATACTGAGCTGTATTGTTGGTGAGTTTGTTGGGCCCATGATTTCTTTCAGTCAACTCGGGTTGACTACTTTGGTAGGAGAGGCTGGGTAAGACACAGGAAATCGTGAGCTTAAGACTGAAAATGGTTGAGTTAGACCTTTCATTTTAGGATGTGCCAGTCAAGTTAATTCATACCATTTGCCCTGCTTACTCATCCTGGAGGCAAGGTACAGGGAGAGAAGGTCAGACAGAGGCCAGCCCTCAAAGTGTGGCTGCTGCTGCTGCTGCTAAGTCACTTCAGTCGTGTCCGACTCTGTGTGACTCCATAGACGGCAGCCCATCAGGCTGCCCCATCCCTGGGATTCTCCAGGCAAGAACACTGGAGTAGGTTGCCGTTTCCTTCTCCAGTGCATGAAAGTGAAAAGTGAAAGGGAAGTCGCTCAGTCGTGTCTGACTCTTAGCGACCCCATGGACTGCAGCCCACCAGGCTCCTCCGTCCATGGGATTTTCCAGGCAAGAGTACTGGAGTGGGGTGCCATTGCCTTCTCCACAAAGTGTGGCTACTTAGTTCTATTGTCGGAAGCAACCCATGTACCGGAGAACTTGAGCTTTACTGTTTTGTACAATATAGTGTGGAAATACAGTTTTAAGAACTAAACTGTTATTTATAGTTGTGAATAAAATGTGAACCCTTTAAGAGGGAGCAGTGTTTTGCAGCCTTATTGCCCCAGTCAGCACAGTAGCCACCCACACGAATCATCTGAACAGCCTCATCGTTTCTGTTTTATCTACCTGAAAATAGGGGTCAGGGGTGGGTAGTGGTGAAAAATTGGGGAATCATGGCACACTTCAGGCAAGAGAAGTTCTCTGGTGACTGGCTGTGTTGTTCTCCTTTGTCATTCACGGGAGTCTGGGATGGCCCTGTGGAGCTGGAGGTAAGCTTTAATAGTTCCTTTTTGTTCCTCGGCAGCTGGCAGTGCCTGGGAGCTGGGTGCTACTTCCCTAGAAGCAGCTACGATAGAAGAGTTCTGCCAAATGCGTGGATTTTAAGCCATTTGAAAAGCTATAATGTTCAGACTAAGAATTTCTTAGTAGGCAGAGAGTGTCATTTAAGGGTACTTCTGCTGCAAAGATAAGGTTCATTATGAAATAGACACTGCAACAAGGCATCCATGTGACAGAAACTTATTGGAGCTTGTGTACTTTTCAAACCACATATTTCTTTAATATATCTTTTCAGCTTCATTAGGTCAGGATTCATGGCTGTTATAGCTGCTGCTGTCTCTCTACAGCTAGGACAGCATCTGGCACACAGTCAATTTTCATCATATAGTTGTTGAGCCAATTCAGAGGAGGGAGGGTGTAGATGAACACAACGAAAAATGATAAAATCTGACCCATAATGCACAAAGTCAGGAGTTCAGATTTTCATTTAGTGCTGATATTTGCTGCTTCAAAAACCATCTAATTCTCATCATGTCCCTATGAGATAGGTTAGCAGATACAGAATTGTACAGTATATGCTGAACATAATGATGGAATCCTGAATAACACTTAGCATCCCTATTGAGAACTGTCAGATCATTGTTACAATTAAACTAGATGAAGAAAAGACATTTCTAAGGTTGAAATGGAATGGAGAATTTTATGGTGAGTACAATTACTAAGACCTGCTTACCAGATCTGTCTAAAAAGGCGTCCTTATTTGTAAAATGGAGACAATAGGATCTACCTCATAGGATTGTTTTAATGACTAAATGAGACCATGGCTATAAAGCACGGTTCCTGGCACCTTGTAAACACTCAATAAACATGAATTGCTTTCATCATCAACAGAAAGTTTTGGGAGCCAAGCTCTGTGCCAAGTACATCCTCCTTCCAGGTGTTGCACCAATTTCCTTTGCCTCTCTCCTTGCTGCCTCACTCCTTATTCCATCTGGAGTATCCAGAGTGAGGTATGAAGCTGGGTTGGACCTCCAGTCACTTAGACCATCCCCGCCTGACCTTGAACAAAGGTAAGAGGCCAGAGGTAATCCTGGCCATCTTCCTAATACTCTAGCCACTGACCAGACATGGCTATTCAATGTTAAATGAAATTTAAAATTCATTAAATAGATATTTCTCCAAAGAAGATTTACAAATGGCCCATAAACATGAAAAGGTGCTTAGCATCGTTAGTCTTTCAGTTCAGTTCAGTCGCTCAGTCGTGTCCGACTCTTTGCGACCCTATGAATTGCAGCACGCCAGGCCTCCCTGTCCATCACCAACTCCCGGAGTTCACTCAGATTCACGTCCATCAAGTCGGTGATGCCATCCAGCCATCTCATCCTCTGTCTTCCCCTTCTCCTCCTGCCCCCAATCCCTCCCAGTATCAGAATCTTTTCCAATGAGTCAACTCTTCACATGAGATGGCCAAAGTCCTGGAGTTTCAGCTTTAACATCATTCCTTCCAAGGAAAACCCAGGGCTGATCTCCTTCAGAATGGACTGGCTGGATCTCCTTGCAGTCCAAGGAACTCTCAAGAGTCTTCTCCAGCACCACAATTCAAAAGCATCAATTCTTCAGCGCTCAGCCTTCTTCACAGTCCAACTCTCACATCCATACGTGACCACTGGGAAAACCATAGCTTTGACTAGACGGACCTTTGTTGGCAAAGTGATGTCTCTGCTTTTGAATATGCTAAGTGGTCCTTAGAAAGCATCACTATGAACAGAGCTAGTGGAGGTGATGGATTTCCAGTGGAGCTATTTCACATCCTGAAAGATGATGCTGTGAAAGTGCTGCACTCAGTATGCCAGCAAATTTGGAAAACTCAGCAGTGGCCACAGGACTGGAAAAGGTCAGTTTTCATTTCAATCCCAAAGAAAGGCAATGCCAAAGAATGCTCAAACTACTGCACAGTTGCACTCATCTCACATGCTAGTAAAGTAATGCTCAAAATTATCTAAGCCAGGCTTCAGCAGTACGTGAACCGTGAACTTCCAGATGTTCGAGCTGGTTTTAGAAAAGGCAGAGGAACCAGAAATCAAATTGCCAACATCCGCTGGATCATGGAAAAAGCAAGAGAGTTCCAGACAAACATCTATTTCTGCTTGATTGACTATGCCAAAGCCTTTGACTGTGTGGATCACAATAAACTGTGGAAAAGTCTGAAAGAGATAGGAATACCAGATCACGTGACCTGCCTCTTGAGAAACCTATATGCAGGTCAGGAAGCAACAGTTAGAACTGGACATGGAACAACAGACTGGTTCCAAATAGCAAAAGGAGTATGTCAAGGCTGTATATTGTCATCCTGCTTATTTAACTTATATGCAGAGTACATCATGAGAAACGCTGGGCTGGAAGAAGCACAAGCTGGAATCAAGATTGCTGGGAGAAATGTCAATACCCTCAGATATGCAGATGACACCACCCTTATGGCAGAAAGTGAAGAGGAGCTAAAAAGCTTCTTGATGAAAGTGAAAGAGGAGAGTGAAAAAGTTGGCTTAAAGCTCAACGTTCAGAAAACGAAGATCATGGCATGTGGCCCCATCATTTCATGGCAAATAGATGGGGAAACAGTAGAAACAGTGTCAGACCTTATTTTTGGGGGCTCCAAAATCACTGCAGATGGTGACTGCAGCCATGAAATTAAAAGACATTTACTCCTTGAAAGGAAGTTATGACCAACCTAGATAGCATTAGTCATTAGGGAAGTGCAAATCAAAACCACAATGAGATATCAGTTAACACGCACCAGGATGGTTGGAGTCTGAAAGACAGACAATAACAAATGTTGGTGAGGATGTGTAGAAATTGGATCTTTCATACTTTGCTGATGGAAATGTGGCGACTTAGTTCTATTGTCGGAAGCAACCCATGTACCGGAGAACTTGAGCTTTACTGTTTTGTACAATATAGTGTGGAAATGCAGTTTTAAGAACTAAACCCAGGAAAATTGGGAGCATATATTCACACAAAACACTTGTAGAGCAATGTCCATAGCAGCATTATTCATAATAGCCAAAAAGTGGAAACAACCCAGATGGCCATTGACTGATGAATAGATAAACAAAATGTAGTTGTACACAGTGGAGTATTATTAGGCCATAAAAGAAATAAGAAATGAAGTGCTAATATGTGCTACCATGAGGATGAACCTTGAAAACATTACACTAAGTGAAAGAAACCAGATGGAAAAGACCACATATTGTATGATTTCATTTATATGAGATGTTCAGAACTGGCAAATTTATTGAGACAGAAACTAGATTAGTGGTTGCCAGAGGCTAAGGGGGAAGGAGAGGATGGGGAGTGATGGCTAATGGGGATGGAGTTTCTTTCTGAGATTATTAAACTATTCTGGAATTAGATAATTAGATAAGCACTATGCTTGTTGATCGAGACATATCTTTGTGAATATACTAGAAAACAGTGACTTGTATACTTTAAAAGGGTGAACTTTACGATATGTGAATTGTATCTTCCTCACCTTGTCTGTTTTTTCTGATTTTCTTTTCCCATTTCTTAGTCTTGGTGTCTGTCTTTCATGTTAGAGGTAGCCCTCCAACAAATAGTTGAGCAGGTTGCTTCTATTATGAAAAACTTGATTGGAAAGTCAGTGGACACGAATGGGGCTTGCTGACTGGGTTTCTCTGATTGGGGGAAACCAGGATATTTATGAGGAACTCACTGTGAGGTAGTTTTTTTTTTTTTTTCCTTAAGCCAGTCAGTTTTTCTTCCTAGGACTCCTTGAATCTCTTGTGGGAGGGAATTTGAGGGTAATAAGCTTGAATCTAGTATTCAGAAGCCCAGTCTGGAAAGGGCTGGATCTTTCACCCTTGGCTGAGCAGATGTTTGCCTACTCCTTGTTTGTGGTAGAGCATCCCATTCTGTTCTTGGTTATGACTGGTGTTCCTGAGTTCAGCCTCTCCATAAAGTCTTCTGCTGTGTGGAGAAAAGGCAATTACCTGATCCTCTGGTTGAGGAGAAAGAATCTGAGAGTCTTACTGTTCTTCTAAAGGATTTCCTCTTCGCTCCCCACACCCCCCCCCCTTTCTTAAAAGTAAATTCCTATTTCCTTCAGATGTCCCTGGAAACTTCACTTCTTGAACTTTTACCTTCTGCTTTTCCAAGGCCCTCAGGAATGAACTGGCTTACTTGCTTCAGTTTAGGTGCCCTCACTGGAGGTACTTGGCAGAAGGAAGAAAGATACAGCCAAGTTAGTTGCCTTTTTTCAAACTGTTTTCATCTAAAATTTTGTAGACCTCTCTCTGTCAGAGTCTCTCCCACTTTCTTTATCTTGTTTTATATCTTTCCTAATTCTTCACTCTCATGGCTTCTGAAAGGAGATTGATAAATGTTTATATTCAATCAACTGTGTTTAATCTAAAGCCCCTCCCTCCATCAAAACTCTCTTTCTTAGCTTTCTAATTACTTCTTGGTTATCTGGCTCCATGATTAGAATATGGGCTTCTCCGAGGCAGAAACCACGGATTTTATATCTCTAGCACTACATAATGTCTTGAGTATGGTAGGGTTATTAAATGCATGGACTTTGAATATGTGCCCCAATCCGTGGCTTCACATTTCAGGCAGTTTACCAGTCTGCCTTGGGCTTTACTTTCTTCTTGTGTAGAAATTCAAGTGAAACAGTGAAATCCTTCTGGTAGAAAAGTTAAGAAGCTCTCCTCTTTCCTTGTGTGTGTGTTGTGTGTTAGTTGCTCTGTCGTGTCCAATTCTTTTGCAACCCCATGGACTGTAGCCCGCCAGGCTCCTTTGTCTATGGGATTCTCCAGGCAAGAATACTGAAGTGGGTTGCCATTTCCTCCTCCAGGGGATCTTCCTGACCCAGGGACTGAACCCGCATCTTGTGTATCTCTTGCACTGTAGGTGGATTCTTTACCCCCTGAACCATCAGGGAAGCCTTTCTTCTATCTTTCTTTGATCCTTGCTAATTCCTTATCCTTATCCATCCTGTCCAATCACTTCATGGCAAATAGATGGGGAAACAATGGAAACAGTGAGAGACTATTTTTGGGGGCTCCAAAATCACTACTGATGGTGACTGCAGCCATGAAATTAAAAGACACTTGCTCCTTGGAAGAAAAGCTATGATTAACCTGGACAGCATATTAAAAAGCAAAGACATTACTTTGCCAACAAAGGTCCGTCTAGTCAAAGCTATGGTTTTTCCAGTAGTCATGTATGGATGTGACAGTTGGACCATAAAGAAAGCTGAGTGCTGAAGAATTGATGCTTTTGAACTGTGGTGTTGGAGAAGACTCTTGAGAGTCCCTTGGACTACAAGGAGATCCAACCAGTCCATCTTAAAGGAAATCAGTCCTGCATATTCATTGGAAGAACTGATGCTGAAGCTGAAACTCCAATAGTTTGGCCACCTGATGTGAAGAACTGACTCACTAGAAAAGACCTTGTTGCTTGGAAAGATTAAAGGCAGGAGGAGAAGGGGACAACAGAGGATAAGATGGTTGGATGGCATCACTGACTCGATGGACATGAGTTTAAGTAAACTCTAGGAGTTGGTGATGGACAGAGAGGCCTGGCATGCTGCAGTCCATGGGGGTCACAGAGTCGAACCCAACTGAGCTACTGAGCTGAATTCCTTATCCACAGTACATCTAATGCAGGGCCTTACATTTGTCCAACTTTCCAGAACCCCAAGAATATGTCAGAGCTTTAAGCCCCCTATGACTGTCTCGTTCCCCTGAGCTCCCTTTTGTGTCTTGGACTGAGGTCTTGTTTACCCCAACCATTATTGCAGCTTTAGGCAGCTGTGATGTTTGTTTGCTAATAATCCCTATTGTTTTCAACAATGCTACAGGCCTGGAGCTTTCTCTTGGAGCTCCAAATCGGCTCAACTCCACAACGTCAGTGTCCACAGAGCTGTAAAGCCACAGAATTGTAGCGGGGGGTAATGGAAGCAGCTTCAAGTTAAAATGCCAGAGATACTGCCTGTCTTACCTAGGATTGTTAGTACCTGCTGTCTGAATATATTTTTGATACCCATTTATAGTTTGATAGCTTTTCATTTAGTATAAGTACTTCTTCATGTCCTTGATAATTCATTATAAATAATTGCTGATGGCTGTGTATCATCTCATCGTTTGGATGTCTCATAATTTATTTGATAATTCCCCTGTTGTTGGACTTCAGATAATTACTTGTTTAATTTGTTTCCCTTTCCCCAAAGGCTCTAGACTCAAAAGAGGGCTGGGACTGTTTTGTTGACTATTTCATCTTCAGTGCCTGACAGTAATTTTTGTTGAAAGGTTTTTCTCAAATTTAAAAATATTACAATAAATAACACTTTGAAGGGTGTCTTACTGCCAAAGCTTTATTCAGATTTCAGGTTATTTTCTAAGAATGACATCCAGAAATGTAATTGCCTGGTCAAAGGATAGAGACATTTTTAAGCCTGTTGACATAAGTTGCCTGGTTGATTTCTAGAAAGATTCTGCCAGAATGTCTTCTTTCAACAGCAAATGGTATCCCTAACTGTGTATTTGGCAACATTGAACATGCCAGTTGCTTAAGTTTTATTGACCTGATGGGCAAAAATGTTATCTCATTGAACTGTTTCGTCTTTTTGATAACGAATGAAAGTATTCATTTTCCTCACGCTTGATTTTTTTGTTTTCTTTCTATAAATTGGCCATTTGGGTTTTTCCTCCATTTTCCTATTAGTTACCTAATGTTTTTCTTGCTAATTTAGCTAAACTTTATCAAACGTGTTAACCTATTATCATTGTCTTTCAGATATTTTTCAAGTTATTTTTCATTCTGTTTCTGATGAGTTTGGACATGTGGAAGCTGACAGTCATACAGAAGGGGCATCTTTATTTGGCGTGATTAGCTCTCATTGCTGGTCTGCTTAATAGGAACAGGTATCCTAAAAAAAGTTTATGTATCTTCAACGTTAAAGCTTCAGAATACACATTAAATAGCTAATCCTTTTATCTTGGGCTGCTTTTCTTTGAATATGAGTCTAATTGATTAAGAATCTGCAATATATTTCTTTTTTTTTTTTTTTACATCTCATCCAAAATTCATCATCAATGATTTCTAGTTTTAGTTTCTTTAAAATGGAGTGATACCTTATGAGCTGTAATTGTTGCAGAATCCTTTCAGGTATTTAAAAATCCACTCCTCCACCCCCACCCCCTACTCCCCCTCCAGGTCTTTAGCAGGTTTGTCACCCATGTTAAATTCAACATCACCTTTATCTGGGCTTCCCTGGTGGCTCAGAGGTTAGAGCGTCTGCCTGGAACGCGGGAGACCTGGATTCGATCCCTGGGTCGGGAAGATCCCCTAGAGAAGGAAATGGCTGCCCACTCCAGTATTCTTTCCTGGAGAATCCCATGGACGGAGGAGCCTGGTGGGCTACAGTCCATGGGGCTGCAAAGAGTAGGACACGATTGAGCCACTTCACTTCACTTCACTTCACCTTTATCTGGTTTTTCTAGCCAGTTCCCCTGTTTTTGCACTCACATCTGATAGATGTGACTTATAATTAAGAATTATAGTAACAGGCACACAACTAGCATAAAGAAGAACACATTTGGAAACAAACATAAATAACTCCTGGTAAGTAGGCAATTTGTAGAGCTCATAGGCAGGTGTACCACACAGTAGCCTGTTTGCCTTGAGCAGTCACTGTGCTGTAGGCATTCATTAAGTTTCTACATGGGTTGACAGGGGCTGGTGGGGGGCAGGTGGCGGATGGGGGAATGGGTCAATCTGTGAAATTGGTCGTGTGGAGGTTGATTAGGAGAGCTTCGAATCATAGTCCAGCTCTGTCAGTCCTTCCCTTTGTTCTTTCTGTAACTGTTTGGATGCTTAGAAAGTCCTTCCCTTCCTGGGAGTCATGTGGTAATTCACCTACATCTCTCTCTTGATTTTGATTTATGTCTTACATTTAACTCTTTGATGTATCTGAAATTTATTTTATTTTTTGGTATGAAGTTAAGATCTAAATAGATTTTTTTTTGTAGTCCTCAAATAATGTGCCGGTGTTGCTAGTATAACAGGTGCTGTCTTAAAAGTTACTGATCAAAAGTGTCATTTCTGGTTAACAACTGCTCTAGTCTTGGAAGTGGATGGTCAGTATAGTCCTTGGGTTGCAGCAGGGCGTGTAGTGAATAGATATTTTACACAGACACACACACCAAGAAATGGATATTTGCCAAGAAACCCCTTTTAGAACCCTGGGCCTGCCTCAAATGGTGATTTGAAGGGGCACCTGACCAACCTAGATAGCATATTCAAAAGCAGAGACATTATTTTGCCAACAAAGGTCCGTCTAGTCAAGGCTATGATTTTTCCTGTGATCATGTATGGATATTGAGAGTTGGACTGTGAAGAAAGCTGAGCGCCGAAGAATTGATGCTTTTGAACTGTGGTGTTGGAGAAGACTCTTGAGAGTCCCTTGGACTGCAAGGAGATCCAACCAGTCCATTCTGAAGGAGATCAACCCTGGGATTTCTTTGGAAGGAATGATGCTAAAGCTGAAACTCCAGTACTTTGGCCACCTCATGTGAAGAGCTGACTCATTGGAAAAGACTCTGATGCTGGGAGGTATTGGGGGCAGGAGGAGAAGGGGACGACAGAGGATGAGATGGCTGGATGGCATCACGGACTCGATGGACGTGAGTCTGAGTGAACTCCTGGAGATGGTGATGGACAGGGAGGCCTGGCGTGCTGCGATTCATGGGGTCACAAAGAGTCGGACACGACTGAGCAACTGAACTGAACTGATCTGGTTTCTGTTTGGATAATAGTGAATTAAAGTAGTCTATTAAGCAGCTTAATAATCACAAATAATTAATAGCTAGTTTATTAATAAAAGGTATACCAACAAGGACAGAATTAAGCAACGTTCTACAGATACTGCCAAACTCAAAATTGTGATTTGTCCCCATCTATGTTACCAGTTTCTACGGAGAAATTCTTTATAATGACCCCTCAGTCCTTTGAATTGTGGTTGTTTCTTGTAAGCCTTTCTCTGGAATAAGTTGACCTCTCTCGGTGCAATTATTGCTTTTTCCTGGGCCATAGCATTAGGTTAGTTAGTGAAATACTGCATCTAATACAATTTAAGGCTGTGAACAGTTTACAAGTATTATATGGAAAATATGGGATTAATATTAAACTGGTATGAAGCAAATGTTACTAGTGGTAATTTTGACTATACAGTGGTATTTATGCTGGTTTTACATTTAAAAATTTTTTCTCTTTAAAGGACTACTATATGAATTTTACTTTCAAAATATTATTGTTTGGTTTGATAGGTTCTATTTAATCTTCCCAGCATTTATTCATATTATAAGTCACTGCAGAGTGAATCATCAGCATTGTATTAAAGCAGCCAACCAACCAACAACCACCCAACCAGAGGGATCTGTTTCAGCTGGAGGGCCTTACTTTCTAAGTTGTTTTCTTCCCTTGCTCTGGGAACTACCATCTGCAAGCTCTTTTCCCCTCTCCCAGTTTATGTTATGGGAATTCTCACTAGAAAGCCACGCAGAGCACATTCAGCAAGTGTCCCCAAGTTTTTCAAACCATCTGGAGCTACCTGTGGCTGTTGTGTAGTCTAAAACTTCAGATGGTTTTATGATCTATTGGCAGATGGCTAAATTGGAATCATTGTGTCAGAGTTTTATCTCATTTTTCCATTCCAGGATGGAAAAGTGAAATGGGAAATAAAGACATGAAGATAGTGATATTTTCTGTGAATTTGAAAAATATTGACATTTTTCAGATAGAAGAATATGACTAGATCCTAATGTTACTGCTTTGGATTTTCTATCTTTTAACTTACATTTCGTCACCTAGAATTAGCTGTGGAAAAGTGGTATTTGTAATGAATTGATAATTTCAGTAGATATGATTTGGGTTTTGGTGCCTTCAGAGACATGGCTTAAACTAATGAGAAAGATATCACTACTTTGTGTAAGTCTCAAAAAGACTGTTGTTAAGCTTTTAATTCAATATTTGCTGATCCTGCTGTGCCTGATACCTGAAAATAAAGTCATGATTGACTGAAAAGAGTAAAATGGCTCTGATCTCAGTCACTCCCTTGTATCCGCATACCCTGTATTGCTTACTGCCCCCTTTGAATCCAAGGTGATTCCTCGACTTCGTACATTAAGCTTTGATGTTTCACCCTCTGTCTGTTTAGGGCATGTGTAGACTATTTAAATGCACTTATCTTGGAAATGTACAGATGTATCATACCCCGTTTTATTTGTTTAGATAGCACTAAGACTTCAGAAGTATTAAATATTTGAGTATTTGTTTAGGAATTTGGCATTTACACACACATACAACGTATGGACTGAGCTAGCCCAGAAAAAGATGAAGGTCTCCTGGGCAGAAGCTGGGCCAGATTGGGGGTGGAATTTATGAGAACCTGGTTTAGGACATACTTATGATGAAAAATTTGCCCTCTGCCATAATCCATTCAGGCTGCTGTAACAAAAACACCATAAACTAGGTGGTTTAAACAGACATTTATTTCTCACAGTTCTGGAAGCTGGGAAATTCAAGAGCAAGGTGCTGGCAGATTCAGTGTCTGGCTGAGAGCCTGCTCCCTGTGGTCGTCTTCTCGCTGTGTTCTCACATGACAGAACGGGGGAGAGAGCTCTCTGGGGTTTTCTTTATAAGGGAACTAATCCCATTCATGAGCACTCCACCCTCATGACCTAATCACCTCCCAAAGGCTCTGCCTCCAAATGTCATCACATTGGGGATTAGGTTTCAACATAACAATTTTAGGGGAACACAAACATTCAGTCTATAGCATTCTGATTTCTGTTCCATGTAGGTGATCTTGAAGATCATGCAAAATTTCATTTTTATGTTGTACTATGACTTTTATTTCTTCAGCATTTTCCTCAGAAAATGATATTTCTACTTTGAAATATTCTAGTAGGGTTTAAGAGAATATGCAGTGTATTTTATATATTCTGTTTTTGTTTCTGTGAGTTGGTAAACCATCGCAGATGGTGCCCATTGTGGACAGTAATAACAAGGGAGAAAGCTGTTAATGGCACAGCTTTTGGCATATGTCTCCTGATTGGGGGTGTATATGCCCAGTGTCAAAGGTACACCATGGTTTACCCATTGTGTAAAGTGGATTTTAGAAAGTTACAGTCTTTTCCATCCATACTAGCTAAGTAGGAGGATGGATTAGACAACAGGATCTATCTAGTGCTTTTATCTTTGGCAGGTAGCTGTGCTTTTGAAAGCAGCTTTTATCTTCTCATCTACCCAGAAGGTTTTGATTTATAACTTGAAGTTTCCTAACTCTGCTTCCATGTGTTTTCTTTGTTTGTTTGTTCATTTTAAAATAAAGTTCCTTTAACGTTCAGGCATATTAATTTATAGCACTAGTAGAACAGTCACTTTTACTATCCACATATATACCTTTTATTTTCTGTAGTTAAGATCTGTGTTACATTTATATATTCAGTATGTAAGGTAATCCAAAAGTGACTTGAATAAACTTGGCCTTAAAGATGTCTTCGTAACTTGTTCCATATTGTTATTATTTCCTTGATAAAGTCTGCTCAGTTTCCAAGCTTCTATAAATTGCATTTCTAGACTTTCTATGTGTTTCTAAGTGGCTTAAAAGTTTCAAAGAAAATAGGTTTTGGAAAACTTTAATGAATTTCACCTGGGAATATGTCTATAGCACCTGTTTTAAAGACCACTGATAGTGGGATGTTAATGAGCACATTTTTTATATTACTAAAGCTTTTCTAAACATTGAAACTTCAGTTACCTTTATCCTGGGTACTAACACTTAGATCTCAGGGATTATTTCACTGCTCTTATTGAGGTTGGGGGTAATAGCAATGAGTCATTATATTTGGTAGGCAAATACTTGCTGATTTAATTAAACTTGCCTAGTTATTTTTCCCTTATTGTAAATTTTAGTCAGTATATCTGAAGAGGTTTCTCCCCTTTGGGTTAAAAAAAATACTTTTTGCGTGTGATAAACTTTCCCTCCCCCTCTTTTCTTTTTTCTTCTAAGAAGACTAATTCAATAGGGTAAAATCGAATTCTTACATGAATGCTAGTGCTATTTCTGCCTGGTGGAATTAAAATTATGAAAATGATTAGAATATATTCTTGATTTGTGTGTGATTCCTGCACCCCAGTCCATTACTTCTTTGGTATAAAATCAGAAGAATGAACTCATACGTGATTTCTCTATACTGATACACAGGACAGTATAACCATGTTCTTGAAGTGAATTTAATTTTAGATGTTGAATATTTTTAATAGCAAATTATGCTAGTTGTCAAGAATAAATTACATATTATAGATGTATTAATAATTTATATGTTCATAGTATTATAACTTAAGGGGCAAAATTTTTCATACTCATTTTGTGTATGATCTTCACATCAGTCCTATGAGGTTTAAGTAGGTTTTACCATTTCTTCCATCTCACAAGGAATAAGTTTAAATTTTTTTTTTTTAGAAAATGTGACTGATTCAGAGTTAAAGAATTAGATTATATTTTTTGATCTGAGTTACTTGATAGATATAGAAATCTTTTTAAATATAAATTTATTCATTTTAATTGGAGGTTAATTACTTTACAATATTGTATTGGTTTTGCCTTTCATCATCATGAATCCACCACAGGTATACATGTGTTCCCCATCCTGAACCCCCCTCCCTCCTCCCTCCCCGTACCATCCCTCTGGGTCATCCCAATACACCACCCCCAAGCATCCTGTATCATGCATCGAACCTGGACTGGCAATTCGTTTCGTATACGATATTATACATGTTTCAATGCCATTCTTCCAAATAATCCCACCCTCTCCCTCTCCCACAGAGTCCAAAAGACTGTTCTATACATCTGTGTCTCTTTTGCTGTCTCGCATACAGGTTTACCGTTACCATCTTTCTAAATTTCATATATATGAGTTATTATACTGTATTGGTGTTTTTCTTTCTGGCTTACTTCACTCTGTAAAATAGGCTCCAGTTTCATCCACCTCATTAGAACTGATTCAAATGTATTCTTTTTAATAGCTGAGTAATACTCCATTATGTATATGTACCACAGCTTTCTTATCCGTTCATTTGCTGATGAACATCTAGGTTGCTTCCGTGTCCTGGCTATTATAAACAGTGCTGCAATGAACACTGGGGTACACGTGTCTCTTTCCCTTCCGGTTTCCTTGGTGTGTATGCTCAGCAGTGGGATTGCTGGGTCATAAGGCAGTTCTATTTCCAGTTTTTTAAGGGATCTCCACACTGTTCTCCATAGTGGCTGTACTAGTTTGCATTCCCACCAACAGTGTAGGAGGGTCCCCTTTTCTCCACACCCTCTCCAGCATTTATTGCTTGTAGACTTTTTGAAAGCAGCCATTCTGACTGGCGTGAAATGGTACCTCATTGTGGCTTTGATTTGTATTTCTCTGATAATGAGTGATGTTGAGCATCTTTTCATGTGTTTGTTAGCCCTCTGTATGTCTTCTTTGGAGAAATGTCTATTTAGTTCTTTGGCCCATTTTTTGATTGGGTCGTTTATTTTTCTGGAATTGAGCTGCAGGAGTTGCATGTATATTTTTGAGATTAGTTGTTTGTCAGTTGCTTCATTTGCTATTATTTTCTCCCATTCTGAAGGCTGTCTTTTCACCTTGCTTTTAGTTTCCTTTGTTGTGCAGAAGCTTTTAAGTTTAATTAGGTCCCATTTGTTTATTTTTGCTTTTATTTCCAGTATTCTGGGAGGTGGATCATAGAGGATCCTGCTGTGATTTATGTCGGAGAGTGTTTTGCCTATGTTCTCCTCTAGGAGTTTTATAGTTTCTGGTCTTACATTTAGATCTTTAATCCATTTCGAGTTTTAGGTATAGAAATCTTGACACATTTTCTCCATTGTACTATTTATGATTTTCTGTTAGAATTCTAGATACTGGGAGAAACTGAAGTTGCTACAAGTGGAAAATAGATTCTGTATCCTTTGCCAGGCTGATAGATTAGTTGTAGCTGTTGAGACTTGCAGCTGAAACAGTTTTGTAGATGTACTTCCAGCTTATTGGGATAAAGTACCCTGATTGATTACCTGTGCCTGAAATGGACATGGGAGTAACTTATGGATGGCAAATATGTGGCAGTCAGGCTAAGTACACCTAAGGTACTTGATAAAGTTTTTTTGTTTTTTACAGTTTCTATTTTGACATAAATTGAGAATAAATGTGGTTAATTCCTCAATGAGTTATAGAACTCTGTGTATCTGTTAAGGAGTTGAACTTCACTATGTAGAATAGAAAACCCCCAAAATAATGACTTAAATAAATCAATTTATTTTTTACTTACTAAATGAGAATTCTAAAGTGTAGAATTCCAGGGCTGGTAGGATGTTTCCAAGATACCATTAGACTTAGGTGCCTTCTATCCTTCTTCCCAGACATCATTAGTGTCTGCTCATGATTACCAGGTAGCTCCTGAGTCATCTCATCTGTGTTCTGGGCAGGCTGGAAGGTGGAGAGGCATAAAATGGTGACTGCCAGGTAAGACCTCTTTAAAGAACTTACCTGTAAACCATATACAGTGAAGTCTGCTTTCATATCCTTGGTCAAACTATATATAGTACATGACCACCTCATCCACCATAAAACTGGGTCATGTACTTTTACTTGAGCACATTGGTGCCCAGTAACTTTGGGCTTCTGATAGATAGCAGGAAAGAAGGGAGAACAGATATTAGGTAAATGATAAGCAATCTTTGCTTCAGTATACTCCTTTAGCTATCCAATCCTCTTCAATCTTCTTTCCATACAAAGAAGATGCTCTCCCTCTGCTCAATGGAAACACCTCCAAAGTCTTTTCTAGCTATTATATCCAGTTTCTACGTCCTCAATTTCTTGGTAATGTGTAGTCCTCCCCAATAGGTCTGGGTATGGCTTCCTGTGGTCTGGTGTCCCACAAACTGCCTCCCTCCTTCATTGTTATAATAGGTAGGAAAAGAATAGGATAAACCTTGTAAAAGCTCTCAAAAGAGGAAGAATGGGAAAGATAGCAGGGATCAAATACTATATTGGACAGGAAGAGCAGAAACTCCCTGCCCTGGCAGTGAAGTCCCTTTGATGACCTATCTGGCAGCCCCTGGTTCTGCTCACTAGGCAGGGTGGGATTTCCTTTACCTGGAAAATAAATTTGTGAGGGGAGTTCCAAGATCCTTGAGGAGCTCTGTGATTGCTCTTCTGTATAGGTCAGAAATTACAGTGAGAGCTGCTGCCACTGAATTTGGAAACCTAAATACAGTGGAGGCAAGTGCATCCTTCGGTGGCAGAGGCCAAGTGGCACTCAAGCCACCAAAGGCAAGGCAGCTGTGGTTATCTAAATTGATAACAGTCAAAGCAGCAAGTGAAATAGTCTGAATAATACAGGGGGATTCCTTTTGCCCCAGAACTGGCCCCTGACTGATCTCTATAGATTCTTTATTGTGCATTCTTCATGGCCCTATCTGAAGTAGCTTCTGGGGAGTATACTTTTCTTGGGGAACACACAGCCTTCATAGCTAACATTCTATGGATGAGGGTTTGGGGCCATGAATTATTATAGAGATTTAATACTTCCTGGCTGCTGCAGAACAGTCCAGGGGTCCCTATGATAGTATTATTCCCTCAAAAACTTAAAAGATTTTTGCTATTTTTGCTTTTAGTAAGCTCCGTGGTGGGGGAAGCCACATCTAGAGATAGTTTCTAAGCTTGAAAATTCGTCTGCTTACCAGCCTCTGTGCTCAGCCCTTTTTCTTTTAGCTTTTAAATTAATAGCCAGCCGCCTTGAGGTAGGCAGCATTCTTAATCTGATTTTTGCTGGCTGGTTTTCTTCCTTGTCCTGAAGAGAACTCTTAAAACAGCTTGGGGCTGTGGTCTTATCTCCTGCTAAGACAGCTACTTCTGTGAGTTACTGCTTATAATCACCTCAATTTGAGGTGCAGAGGCTGTTGATATTTACAGCCCTGAAAAGCTTCAAATTATGTGACTCTCAATCTAGATTGAAGGCTGCAAGGAGAGAATGGCTAGCTCTAGTTTGATTGTGTCTCTTGCAGGATTGGGCTGCAAAGCTGTTTAAATAAAAGTCATCATATACATATATCCTGAACTGTTCCTTTATTTCTCTGAACTCTAGCCTCATTTGACATATGGTGTTATCAAATATTCGCCACCACCTAACCAATATCCAGCTTTAAGAGTCACTAACTTTGAATTGGTTAGAGACTAATGGCATTCAGTTCAGTTCAGTCACTCAGTCAGGTCCAATTCTTTGCTACCCCATGGACTGCAGCACGCTAGGCTTCCCTGTCCATCGCCAACTCCTGGAGCTTACTCAAACTCATGTCCCTTGAGTTGGTGATGCCATGCCACCAACTCATCGTCGGTCATCCCCTTCTCCTCTTGCCTTCAATCTTTCCCAGCACTAGGGTCTTTTCCACTGAGTCGTTTCCTTGCATCAGGTGGCCAAAGTATTGGAGCTTCAGCATCAGTCCTTCCAATGAATATTCAGGACTTATTTCCTTTAGGATTGACTGGTTTGATCTCCTTGCTGTCCAAGGGACTCTCAAGAGTCTTCTCCAACACCACAGTTCAAAAGCATCAATTCTTTGGCGCTCAGCTTTCTCTATGGTTCACCTCTCACATCCATACATGACTACTGGAAAAGCCATGGCTTTGACTAGATGGACATTAATTCTTATGACTAATTTTCTGTAAAGTCTTTCCATTTCCTTGCTTGTTCTTAGTCGCTCAGTCATGTCTGACTCTTTGTGACCCCTTGGACTGTAGCCTACCAGGCTCCTCTGTCCATGGGAATTCTCCAGGCAAGAATACTGGAGTGGGTTGCTATGCCCTCCTCCAGGGGATCTTCCCAACCCAGGGGTCGAACCCAGGTCTCTTGCATTGCTGGTGGATTCTTTACCATCTGGGCCACCAGGGAAGCTGGGCAGATTGGGGTGCATTTGCTTTTTAGATACACAAATTGGGAGAAATTAGTTCTGGGGAGTGCTTTTTTCCTAAGGACAGGAACATTTGGAAAAGACTAGGAAAAAATGAAAGAAGAAATCATGGACATAACTGCCAGGTAGGGAGTTAATCACTGATGGATAAATGGTCAGTGTGTTCTCTGTATGACCTTATTAAAGCAGAAGAAATGTAATGCCATTTTCTTATTTCTGCCACAAGACGATGCAGTTTACCCAGGATCTTGGTTCCTCTTTATATTGGGAGAGGGGTACCATGGTTACGTAGAACGTGAACATAAAATTGTCATAAGTTCTCCAATGTTAGAACCTTCTGAATGGGAGTCCCATGGAAAGCAGAAAATGAGAAAGGGGCAGAAAGCTTACTAAAAGAATGACAGAAAACTTTCCAAATCATAGGAAAGAAATGACCCATAATATTCAAAGTACCTTTAGTAGGCTGAATATCAAGAGGTCTTCACCAGGACATGTTATAATCAAATTGTCAAATGTCAAAGAATTTTGAAAGCAGCAAGAGAAAAGCAACTTGAGCCACTGCTGCCACTCTCCCCTCCTCCACCCACTCCCCATAAGACTAATAAATTTCTCACCAGAAACTTTGTAATCCAGGAGAAAGTGAAATGATGTATTCCAGGGGCTAAAACAAGCAAACAGAAAAACCAAAAAATGTCAAGCAAGAATACCATATCTAGCAAAGATGTCCTTCAGAAATGAAGGAGGGGTAGACTTTCCTGGACAAATAAAAACTGAGTGAGTTCATCACCTGTCTTATAAGAAATGTGAGAAGAATTTTTCAAGTTGAAATGAAAAAACACTAGTTAGCAACAGGAAAACATATGAAAGTATATAAACAGTAGTAATGGTAAATATATACTCTAATACTGTAACACGGGCACATAAACCACTTAACTCTAATATAAAAGTAAAGGAAAATATTAAAAATAACTATGTGGTGGTTGCTGTTCAGTCTCCAAGTTGTGTCCGACTCTCTGCAACCCCATGGACTGCTGCAGGCCATGCTTCCCTGTCCTTCACTATCCCCGGGGTTTGCTCAAACTCATGCCCATTGAGTCAGTGATGCCATGCAACCATCTCATCCTCTGTTGCCCCCTTCTCCTCCTGCCCAATCTTTCCCAGAATCAGGGTCTTTTCCAATGAGTCAGCTCTTCACATCTGGTGCCCAAAATATTGGAGCTTCAGCATCAGTCTTCCAAGGAATATTCAAGGTTGATTTCCTTTAGGATTGACTGGTTTGATCTCCTTGCTGTCTAAGGGACTCTCAAGAGCCTTCTCTAGCACCACAGTTTGAAAGCATCAGTTCTTAAGTGCTCAGCCTCCTTTGTGATCCAACTCTCACATCTGTAGAGGACTACTGAAAAAAACCATAGCTTTGACTAGACAGACCTTTGTCTGCAAAGTGGTGTCTCTACTTTTTAATACATTGTCTAGATTTGTCATAGCTTTTCTTCCAAGGAGCAAGTGTCTTAATTTTGTGGCTGCAGTCACCATCTGCAGTGATTTTGGAGCCCAGGAAAATAAAATGTGCCACTGTTTCCATTTTTTTCCCAATCTATTTGCCATGAGATGATGGGACCAGATGCCACAGTCTTAGTTTTTTGAATGTTGAGGTTTCTCTCAGTTTTTTCGCTCTCCTTTTTCACTTTCATCAAGAGGCTATTTAGTTCCTCTTTGCTTTCTGCCTTAAGGGTTGTATCATTTTCATATATGAAGTTATTGGTATTTCTCCCAGCAATCTCGATTCCAGCTTGTGCTTCATCCAGCCTGGCATCTTACACGATGTACTCTGCATATAAGTTAAATAAGCAGGGTGACAATATACACCCTTGACGTACTCCTTTACCAATTTGGAACCAGTCTGTTCCATGTCCGGTTCTAACTGTTGCTTCTTGACCTGCATACAGTTTTATCAGGCGACAGATGAGGTGGTCTGCAATTCTCATCTCTTTAAGAATTGTCCACAAATTGTTGTGATCCACACAGTCAAAGGCTTTAGTGTAGTTAGTGAAGCAGAAGCAGATGTTTTTCTGGAGTTCCCTTACTTTTTCTGTGCTCCAGTGGCTGTTGGCAGTTGATCTCTGGTTCCTCTGCCTTTTTCTAAATCCTGCTTATACATCTGGAAGTCTCATTTCATGTACTATCGAAGCTTTGCTTGAAGGATTTTGAGCATTATAGTTTAGATAAGGAGATAAATTCTATTAACTATTGATTATCGTTAAAACATAATTGTACACAATGCAGTAACTGTTTATAAGAGTTGCAGTCAGACAACCAAAGCCTGGTTATTGATTAGTGAAATGGATTTGGATCTGCTAGCTAGGATGAGGCTTGGGTGTTGTAGGAATATATATATTACTCAATGTGTGTAAGATTGCATTGACATCAAGAGAAAGGTTTTTTTTTCTTTTTTAATTTTTTAATTTTTTTTTAACTTTACAATACTGTATTGGTTTTGCCATACATTGACATGAATCTGCCACGGGTGTACATGAGTTCCCAATCCTGAACCCCCTTCCCACCACCCTCCCCATATCATCTCTCTGGGTCATCCCAGTGCACCAGCCCCAAGCATCCTGTATCCTGTATCGAACCTAGACTGGCAATTCATTTCTTACATGATAGTATACATGTTTCAATGATAACCCTGTATGTGAGACAGCAAAAGAGACACAGATGTATGGAACAGACTTTTGGACTCTGTGGGAGAGGGAGAGGGTGGGATGATTTGGGAGAATGGCATTGAAACATGTATACTATCATGAAAGAAAGAGGTTTTTTAAGCATGTTTTCCAGGCATAGTCCAATGATGAGGCAGAATGCTTTATTTGTTAATGATCAAAGGAAAAATAAGAAATTGAGTGAAAGGAAATGATTAACATGGGCAGTTTGATGTAGAGCACTGAGGACTGCTTAGGAATCACATGGCTTGCATGTGAGCCAGCCTCTACCACCGACTTTTGGCGAGTCACTGGATGTTTTGGAATCTGTCTCCAGCTTTTTACTTTTTTGAGCTATTTACTGGAGTATAACAACATATAGAGGAATATAAAAATCATAAGTGTATGTAGCTTGATGAGCTTTTGCAAACTGAACACACTACCACCTAATTCAAGAAACTAGGGCATTACTAGAAATCCTCTTTGTGCTTCCTGCACTTCCATTTTTATCTTTAAAATAAGGGTAATACTGTCTTCTTCAGTTTTCAGGAGTGTTGGAAAGTGACAAATTTTAAAAGTGCTTTGATTTTTCTCAGTGTTGTGCAAGTGAAATGTGATGACTCTAGCATTGTGAGTTATACCCAAGGAAGTAGGACAGGTTTTCAAAGTTGTATATATCATTCAGTTCAGTTCAGTCGCTCAGTCGTGTCTGATTCTTTGCGACCCCATGAATTGTAGCACGCCAGGCCTCCCTGTCCTGGAGAAGGCAATGGCACCCCGCTCCAGTACTCTTGCCTGGGAAATCCCATGGACGGAGGAGCCTGGTAGGCTGCAGTCCATGGGGTCGCTAAGTCGGACATGACTGAGCAACTTCACTTTCACTTTTTACTTTCATGCATTGGAGAAGGAAATGGCAACCCACTCCAGTGTTCTTGCCTGGAGAATCCCAGGGATGGGGGAGCCTGGTGGGCTGCCGTCTATGGGGTCACACAGAGTTGGACACGACTGAAGCGACGCAGCAGCAGCAGCAGCAGGCCTCCCTGTCCAGCACCAACTCCCAGAGTTCACTCAAACTCACGTCCATCGAGTCCATGATGTCATCCAGCCATCTCATCCTCTGTCGTCCCCTTCTCCTCCTGCCCCCAATCCCTCCCAGCATCAGAGTCTTTTCCAATGAGTCAACTCTTCCCATAAGGTGGCCAAAGTACTGGAGTTTCAACTTTAGCATCACTCCTTCCAAAGAACACCCAGGACTGATCTCCTTTAGAATGGACTGGTTGGATCTCCTTGCATAGAGTTTACTTATAGTGTTATTAATAAAGCTGTTAAATTGGGAGTGAATAAAGAAATCTGAAAATCACAAATCAAAGGATAGAACAATTGTCTTAATCGTGAAGATGTGTAAATTTCTGTGATGCCTTACTATGTTAATTCCTACAAGATGTCATTCTTGGGATTCAGTAAAGCAACTTGCACATTTTTACATGTTCAGTAGATGTGAAACTACTCTCGTTATTTGAGAATATTCAAGGAATGGTAAATAAACATTGATTTCCCTGTAATAAAAGTCGCATATTGAAAATACCTACAAGTCTTGAATTCACGAAATAGTTCTGTTTAAGTTTCCAAAGGTGTGATGTTGAATCTCTTTGTATTAATCTGAATGTTAATGAATGCTTTTAGGACACAAAATCCTCCTTCATGTTCTTAATACTCAACTGAATAATTGATTTCATGCTGAGTAGTCATAAATGAAATCATATACTCGTAGCACTTTTTGGAAAAAATTTCAGGTTTATTTGGTGTGATAACAGACTGATGTTTACCATTTCTAACAAATGACACTAGCCCTAGTCACTGCAATAATTCATGCATTTTTCTGCTGCTTCCAAATTCTCCATCATCTCCCTGTACAACATTTCATGGGATCTCTTTTAAGGACTGTTCTGAAATTTACCTGTAAATGAAAAACAGTAAACTATGATTTTTAATTTCTGCAAGGTAAGGGCATTTTATTTGCATATTTTTCTTTTTGATATTTAAAATTTTCTTTGCTGAGCTCCAAAGTTAAATAATCTTCAGTTATTTGGCTATTTACTTCGGAAGTCCTTAACATGGGCAGTAAAGTTTTTTAAAGAATAAACAAATAGAGCAGCTCTATTTATGATAAATATTTGATTGTTGCCTAGGATTTCCAGATTTTATAATAGAAGTTGAAAAGAATATAATTGGCAGAAAAATTAGAACTGAGTATTATCTGACTCATATTTTCATAGGCATGCTTGAGCATTTGAATTCTTCCCACTTGGCCCCTTGTAGTCAGTGATTCTAGTGTGTTCCATCTGAGTCTTAAGTGCAGTCTGAGACAAAGTGGAGGGAGGCCATATCGGCCAAGCACCTGTGATAATGCTGCCGGCAGTACATGCTTCAGGATACAGCTTTCCCTCATTTGCCATGTAACTCTCAGTTCCTTCAAAAAGCCTGCTATTTCAACATCTCTGGGCAAAGATTATTTGGCATTGGTAGACGCTCTGAAAGAGATATGTAGGTAGGTGTGTTGAAGAGTGAGAGTGTGTGTGTGTGTGTGTGTGTTTTCCATGTCATGGAGAACGTTCAAAGGTTGAATCTAGGTTTGTGATTGCATTGTGAATCTTAAATGTGAGTACAGCATAAGGTAGTTTAAACACACCCAGGAAAATTAACTGTCATAATCCTTCTCAAGTACTTAAATTTCTTGTAGGTGTTTAGGCAGAATTAAAAGGCTACCAGGGATCATATGGCCAGTCCCCTGAATAAAGGTAAACCCCTCCTCATTGGAACAAGGACTCTCCCACATAGCTTTAGAGCATGTCTTTCTCAGGCCACAGAGGCATAGTATTAAGCTAAATCTTCTGCTCTGTAGGATAGGTAGGGTTTTAAATTTTCCATTGTATTTGCCATCTAGTGCACAGCTGTGGGAAGTTTGGAAACATTTGTGACTGACATTCCATAATTTGACACTGTAGTTAGTACAGGTAGATAGAACATTTCAAATTATATAAGGTATATGTAATTGCATTTTATTTCAGATTCCCAAAATTCTGTGCTTTGTTGAAGAGTTAAAAAAATGCTATCCTGAAAAAAAAAAATGCAATCTGATCATTTAGTGTAGGCTCATTGAACCCTGCTGCCTTCAGTTTAGCAGAAAACCAATATGATCGTTGCAGGTTGCCACCAATTTTATATGATCACTTCAACAGAAAGACTGCCCAGAAACTATTGGGAGGACATCAGTCTAAAGAGTATTTGTTCTTTGAGGTAGTGTAGCATGTGTCTAGTCTACCTATAGTATGACACAGTCTTATTTGATACTTCTCTGAATCCAGGTAAAGAACATGTTCCATATCAAAACCCGTGTATTGCTCTTTCTATTTAAATGACTTTAAACACTGTCAGATTTTGAATAAAAGTAATTTGCCACAATTTACTCTTTTACTATGTAGGGTCTATTATCCTTATATGTTATAATACATTTTCTTCCCCCAATGAATGTATAGTTCACTGATAGCTGGTTTTTGTGGACATTTTCCTTGATGTGTTCTGAGTTGAATTCAATTCCACAGATAAATTAATACTCCAGATCTTAAAGGAGGCTATAGGATAGCATCTCCCAAAATATGCTTAAAGGATTTTTCTTTTTAAAAGATTATGTGCTCATAAGTTTAGGAAAAGCAAGTTTTAATGAAATCTAACAATTTCCATTACACCTTTCAGGGCCTTACATTTGCTTATATTTATTGAGATTTTTTTTTTAAGTATTGATATAGAATGTTTCCTAAATTTATTTATGGAAACTAAGTGGTAGAACATTTTGTAGGAATAGTGAGCCTCAGAACATACCTTGGGAAATGTGACAGGGATATATGAAGATGATTTAAAATATGAGTAAACAGGTTTCTTATGCATCTTAAAATGTCTTTGGCATTCTTCAGCCACTTTGTGTGGAAGGAAAAGAAATAGAGAACAGTATGAAGTGAATGAAGACTGTTGTATTTTAAATTCCAGAATTCAGATCCTAGCTCTGTCACCGTCACCTCTTGCATCCATGTGTTTTGAGATGTGTGGGAGATGGTGCTTGTCTCTCACCTTTTGCAGACCTCAAGAGTCTCCATCTATAAAATGAGGGACTAGAACAAGTGATACCTGGACTCATCTCTACATTTGATATTTTTAATTCTAAATGAGCCTCACTACCAAAACCATGTATAGAAACCAGAATTTTAGGTGATTTATGGTTCACTTGCTTGCTTTGCAAAAGTTTCCTTCATTGTAGAGAAATCACCTTTTCAGGCTGAGTTTTTTTTTTTTTTTAATTTCCAATATTTTTATTGTCTATAATTCTTTTTTTTTATTTTATTTTTTTACTTTATAATACTATATTGGTTTTGCCATACATTGACATGAATCCACCACAGGTGTACATGAGTTCCCAACCCTGAACCCCAGATACAGGCTTAGTTTTTAAATCAGTTTTTCCTCATGTTCATTTGTTTTTTTCCTATCTCAAGTTCATTTCTATGTACCTTACATGTAACAAAGTTTTTAGGAGTATAACATGTGTAAAGTTAAGTCCACCCATTCCTGTAGGCATTTACTTTTTGGTTCTTAAGGGTTTTTGTTTTATTGACATAATGTGATTGACATTGATTAGTGCTAGTAGTGAAACAGTTGGTTCTTTAAAATACAAGCGTCATAATGTACTTATTTCACTTAAAACAGGTACTAGTTAATTTTCTAAAACACATACTCATGCCTCATGAAAATAAAATGTATTCTAGGATGTATTTTTCTGTTCCTACCCATTTAAAAAAATTAATAACATGGAGTTTGCAGTTTTCACCATTTTTAAGGGTACAATTTCAGTTAGGTTCAGTTTATTCACTCAGTCATGTCCAACACTTTGTGACGCTATGGACTGCAGCACACCATGCCTCTCTGTCCATCACCAACTCCCGGAGTTTACTCAAACTCATGTCCCTTGAGTCGGTGATGCCATCCAACCATCTCATCCTCTGTCATCCCTTCTCCTCCTGCATTCAATCTTTCCCAGCATCAGGGTCTTTTCAAATGAGTCAGTTCTTCGCATCAGGTGGACAAAGTACTGGAGTTTCAGCTTCAGTATCAGTCCTTCCAAAAAATATTCAGGACTGATTTCCTTTAGGAAAGACTGGTTGGATCTCCATACTGTCCAAGGGACTCTCAAGAGTCTTCTCCAATACCACAGTTCAAAAGCATCAATTCTTTGACCCTCAGCTTTCTTTATAGTCCAACTGTCACATCCATACATGACTACTGGAAAAACCATAGCCTTGACTAGACGGACCTTTGCTGGTAATGTCTTTGCTTTTTAATATGCTATCTAGGTTGGTCATAACTTTTCTTCCAAGGAACAAGCAAGCGTCTTTTGATTTCATGGCTGCAGTCACCATCTGCAGCAATTTGGAGCCCCCCCAAAATAAAGTCTGTCACTATCTCCACTGTTTCCCCATCTACTTGCCATGAAGTGATGGGACCGGATGCCATGATCTTAGTGTTCTGAATGTTGAGTTTTAAGCCAACTTTTTCACTCTCCTCTTTCACTTTCATCAAGAGGCTCTGTAGTTCTTCACTTTCTGCCGTAAGGGTGGTGTCATCTGCATATCTGAGGTTATTGATATTTCTCCCAGAAATCTTGATTCCAGCTAGTGCTTCATCCAGACCAGCATTTCTCATGATGTACTCTGAATATAAGTTAAATAAGCAGGGTGACAATACACATCTTTGACGTACTCCTTTCCCGATTCAAAACTAGTCTGTTGTTCTGTGTCCAGTTCTATCTGTTGCTTCCTGACCTGCATACAGATTTCTCAAGAGGCAGGTCAGGGGGTCTGGTATTCCCATCTCTTTCAGAATTTTCCACAGTTTGTTGTGATCCACATAGTCAAAGGCTTTGGCATGGTCAATAAAGCAGAAGTAGATGTTTTTCTGGAACTCTATTGCTTTTTCAATGATCCAAAGGATGTTGGCAATTTGATCTCTGGTTCCCCTGCCTTTGCTTAATCCAGCTTGAACATCTGGAAGTTCATGGTTCATATACTGTTGAAGCCTGGCTTGGAGAATTTTGAGCATTACTTTACTAGTGTGTGCGATGAGTGCAGTTGTGCGGTAGTTTGAGCATTCTTTGGCATTGCCTTTCTTTGGGATTGGAATGAAAACTGACCTTTTCCAGTCCTGTAGTCACTGCTTTGTTTTCCAAATTTGCTGGCATATTGAGTGCAGCACTTTCACAGCATCATCTTTCAGGATTTGAAATAGCTCAACTGGAATTCCATCACCTCCACTAGCTTTGTTTGTAGTGATGCTTCCTAAGGCCCACTTGACTACCCATTCCAAGATGTCTGGCTCTAGGTGAGTGATCACATCATCATGATTATCTGGGTCGTGAAGATCTTTTTTGTACAGTTTTTCTGTGTATTCTTGCCACCTCTTCTTAATATCTTCTGCTTCTGTTAAGTTCATACCATTTCTGTCCTTTATTGTGCCGGTCTTTGCATGAAAAGTTCCCTTGGTATCTCTAATTTTATTGAAGAGATCTCTAGCCTTTCCTAGTCTATTGTTTTCCTCTATTTCTTTGCAATGATCACTGAAGAAGGCTTTCTTATCTCTCCTTGCTGTTCTTTGGAACTCTGCATTCAAATGGGTATATCTTTCCTTTTCTCCTTTGCCTTTCACTTCTCTTCTTTTCATAGCTATTTGTAAGGCCTCCTCAGACAACCATTTTGCCTTTTTGCATTTCTTTTTCTTGGGGATGGTCTTGATCACTGCCTCCTGTACAGTGGTGGAGAGTTCTGACAAAACGTGGTCCACTGGAGAAGAGAATGGCAAACCACTTCAGTACTCTTGCCTTGAGAACCCCTTGGACAGTATGAAAAGGCAAAAAGATAGGACACTGAAAGATGAACTCCCCAGGTCGGTAGGTGCCCAATATGCTACTGGAGATCAGTGGAGAAATAACTCCAGAAAGAATAAAGAGATGGAGCCAAAGCAAAAACAACACCCACTTGTGGATTTGACTGGTGATGGAAGTAAAGTCCGATGCTGTAAAGAACAATATTACATAGAAATCTGGAATGTTAGTTCCATGAATCAAGGTAAATTTGAAGTGGTCAAGCAGGAAATGGCAAGAGTGAACATTGACATTTTAAGAATCAGCGATCTAAAATGGACTGGAATGGGTGAGTTTAACTCAGGTGACCATTATCTCTACTACTGTGGGCAAGAATCCCTTAGAAGAAATGGGATAGCCATCATAGTCAACCAAAGAGTCCGAAATGCAATACTTGGGTACAATCTCAAAAATGACAGAATGATCTCTGTTTGCTTCCAAGGCAAACCATTCAGTATCACGGTAATCCAAGTCTATGCCCCAACCAGTAATGCTGAAGAAGCTGAAGTTGAATGGTTCTATGAAGACCTACAAGACCTTTTAGAACTAACACCCCAAAAAGATGTTCTTTTCATTATAGGGGGCTGGAATGCAAAAGTAGGAAGTCAAGAAATACCTGAGTAACAGGCATATTAGGCCTTGGAGTACAGAATGAAGCAGGGCAAAGGCTAATAGAGTTTTGCCAAGAGAACACACTGGTCATAGCAAAGACCCCCTTCCAACAACACAAGAGAAGACTCTACACATGGACATCACCAGATGGTCAACACTGAAATCAGATTGATTATATTCTTTGTAGACAAAGATGGAGCTCTATACAGTCAACAAAAACAAGACCAGGAGCTGACTGTGGCTCAGATCATGAACTCCTTATTGCCAAAATCATACTTGAAGAAAGTAGGGAAAACCACTAGACCATTCAGGTATGATCTAAATCAAATCCCTTATGATTATACAGTGGAAGTGACAAATAGATTCAAGGGATTAGATCTGATAGTGTCCCTGAAGATCTGTGGATGGAGGTTCATGACATTGTACAGGAGGCAGTGATCAAGTGTACAGTTTCGTGGCTTTAATTGCATTCACAATGTGGTGCAACCATGTCTAAGATGCTGTGTATCCTTTTTGGTAAGTCAGGCTTTGTTGTGACTTGGTTGTACGGTTGACTTTTGAACAGCTTATGTCCACTGCACAGTGGGTCAGCACCTCTAACCCTCATGTTGTTCAAGTGTAAGCTATATTTTACATCACTTTAAACCAGGATAAATGTTAGTCATTCAGTTGTGTCCAAGTCTTAGTGACCCCATGGACCATAGCTCTCCAGGCTCCTTTGTCCATGGGATTTCCCAGGCAAGAATACTAGAATGGGTTGCCATTTCCTTCTCCAGAGGATCTTCCTGACCACGGGATTGAACCCAGGTCTCCCACATTTCAGGCAGATTCTTTACCATCTGAGTCATCAGGGAAGCCTTTCTGCTAAATTACAAAAGTATTATTACCTTACTTAGATACTGTGGGAAGGGAGAGAATCTCATGGTATAGAATGGTAAATGATTTCTTAAAAGCCTGGTGTTCTAGATCTGGATTGACTAAATCCTTTGGTAGATGTTCAATTTTGATCTGATTGCTCAGAGTTGAAATCAGCAAGTACCTTACTGAATGGCTGCTTTTGTTAGGCGCAGTTATTCCACTTCCATAGCATCCTTTTAAGATAATGAGTGTATCGAGCAAAAGAAGTGTAGAGATATGCCTAATATTTATCGGCATACCCTCTCCCTCTGTACTTTGGTCTTTCTGGTGGTCTCAGGTTACTGCTATAGGTTTTGCCCTCATAATATCTATTTGGCAGTGAGGGTGGACTCTGATAACTTCTATCAGGAACAAACCTTTCCTCCACTCTGGAAATGCTGAGTCTCTTGAGCATTCTCCTTCTTACTCCTGATTGTTACTCTTCAGTCTTTGGGTAAATAAAGCGACTTGTACCTACAAAAAGAGATTGGTGCATGCAAGTTAAGTCACTTCAGTTGTGTCCAACTCTTTGTGACCCTATGGACTGTAGCCTTCCAATCTCCTCAGTTGATGGGATTCTCCAGGCAAGAATACTGGAGTGGGTTGCCATGCTCTCCTCCAGGGGATCTAAGGATCAAACCTGAGTCTCTAAGTCTCCTGCATTGGCATGGGCTCTGTACCAGTAGCACTACCTGGGAAGCCCTAAAAGAGATTGGGAACCAGTCTAATTCCCCTATTTGAGGGAAGCTACAGACAGCTGGAACTAATAGTGATATACTGAGAACTAGAACATACATGTTCCAATATACAGTCAGAGAAGATGACTGGCCTGTGGTAGCCGATGAAACAGGGGTGGGTCAATAGAAAAACCTGTGAGGAAACCTCCAGTGCTTTATGTTTTGTTTTGTTTTGTTTTCTGAAGTCAGAATTTAGAGCTTGGCAGAAGGGAAGTATTTATCCGCCTCGAACACCCTCTTGTTAAGTGATGCAGAAGTCCATTGTTGCAGGACTTTCCTGGTGCTGCAGTGGATAAGAATCCACCTGTCAATACAGGGGACCTGGGTTCAGTCCCTGGTCCGGGAAGATTCCACATGCCTTGGCACAACTAAGCATCATGCGCCACAACTACTGAGGAGCCCATGCATCCTAGAGCCTGTGCACCACAACAAAGAGGAGCCCCTGCTTGCTGCAACGAGAGAAGGCAACAGTGGTTTTAAACTTGAATATGAAGAGGGATGCTGCCTACAAAATACAGTATTTTTGTATATCATATAAATGAATACATACTATGTAATAGTTAAAAAGAAAATCCGAAGTATTATAGAACATAAATAAAGTACACAAGACACCTGAGTTCTGCAAAATTTCCTGATAAATACAACAGTTGGGTTTTCCCTTATGTAAAGGGGGTAAAGATTGGGTAACTTCAGCAGGGGACCTTGGACTTAATGGTGATACAGATGTGAGGAAGGGATAACAGTGGTTAAAGTCATGGGCTCTAGGTCTGGAATCTTTGGGTTTGAATTCTGATTGAACCAGTTAGTACTGCTAGCACTGGGGCTATGGCTGAGTTATTTAACTTCTCTGTATGTACCTCAATTTCCTCATCTCTAAAATAGGAACAAAGACACTGTCTGTTTTATAGAGTAGTTATGAGAATTAAATGAGTTAATAACACCATCATGTCTTAGAAAATTGACTGGCATGTAGTGAGTGCATCCTAAGTACCCGCAATACTACTTATGTGCTGTGCTCAGTTGCTCAGTGCGACCCCATGGACTAGCCCACTGGGCTCTTCTGTCCATGGGATTTTTCAGACAAGAATACTGGAGTGTGTTGCCATTTCATACTCCAGGGGATCTTCCCGACCCAGGGATCAAACCTGAATCTCTTGTGTCTCCTGCGTTGGTAGGCAGATTCTTTACCTCTAGCACCACCTGGGAAGGGTGCACTACTAATAATATACTAACACTATTTCTAATATATACTAATACAATACCTGTTACCAATGATTTTATCATTCTTATTATTGCTCTCTTTGGAAAACTAGGGTAATGGGTAATCCCATGTGAATGGGTAATCCTTTTAGGCTTCTTTGATAAGTGCAAGACTTTTGACCTATGGAAGCTTTCGACTAGTTGGATGTAAATATAAATATTTTAATCAGAATTAAACCAATATTAGTGAATTTTTTGTTGAGAAAGTATTGCCCAGATGGTTCCACTAAGCCAACTTAATTCCTTGATCAATTTTCTGTATCATACAGCTAAACCATTTGTAATTTTTCTATTTTCATATTTATTTTCCTGGAAGTATTTTCACTGGGATTAACTTTTTCCTGTGTAAATCCTAAAGTCAGGCTTTTTTAAATATCATATTTTATTTTAGCTTCCACTTTTACAAATTTGTTTTGGTACTGGAATCATAGTACATTTTTTTTATCATTATACACTAATATACTAACCAATATAGTTTTTTTAAGGGTAGCATTATTATGCCTTCTTGATTATTACGCTTCATTTAACATGCATTCTTGTTTCCCTGGTGGTCCTCCCCACCAACTCACCCTCAAGTTGATATTGTCGTTAACACTACTTTCTTGAAAACATCTCAGTAACTCTAGAGTCAGAGGGCTTAAGCTGAGGCTATTGTGGCCCATTAAGTGACCAGGAGTGAAGGTGTTCTCGAAGTGGTATTTCTGATAATGATGAGAGTAGCACATCTGAGGCTTGGAGTAAACCAAGATATTATGTGTGAAGAGTTAAAGCTGAGGAAAGGAAGAAGGCTCCAAAATGGTTTTGCAGATGCTCTAAAGAATCTGAGTTCCTGAAGAAAGGGAACTTCATTCAACCGGACAAGAAGGCCACAGTGTTTAGTCAGGCCATAAAATAGAGTCACTGAAATTCAAGGAAGTGCTAAAAAGGATTATTATGATGATTTTCAAATACTGTTGTTTCTGATCAGTTCTACTCTAGGCAAATATGTAAAATACAGAATTTTACATTTAAAAGAGCATATTGTTGAAACCGTTCTCTTGCTTTGCAGTGACTTCCTGGTTTAGGGTAGGATTCTTTCCAAGATTTCAAATAAAGCAGTAAAAACAGATTTGCTATAATGGCTTTAGCGTCATGAACTGTGGTTGGTAGTTTAATTTATTTAATGTTTTATTAAGATTGAAAGATATTAAGCATGGTATATTAGAATCAAGTACTAATCCAAACCAGTAAGCATCTGTTACTATTCATGCTTGTCTTTTCTGTGAAAAGCAATATTATGGCAAGTCTGAGAGTGTCTTGAGCAGTGATTGAAATAGACTGTGATAATTCTACTGAACCATCTTACTTTCTGATCACTATAATGTTTTTTACCTACTAGATCACTATGATGTATTTTAACTAAGTTGAGTGATCTCTTTCAAAAACAATTATTAGTCTTAATCAATAGTGTATTACCTATTTGGTTTCCTTAGCAGGCATTGAGATCCGTTTTATCCAAGAAATGAAAGCAGGTATGTATTAATAGTACTTTGAATTGTTTGTGTTATGGATCAGCCAAGTGTTTGTGGTAAATCAGAGGTATAAAAAGGCTCAAAAATCCAGTGTTATATGAAAGTAACAAACTGCAGTCTCATTAAGGACAGTAGCTCTGCATTTGTGTATTGTGAAAGTATCAGAATTTTTCCAAAAATGGCATGGTAATGGCTTTTTTGATGTGTTCCTTGGAAAGAATTTTGGCCCATCATTTTTTCAACTGATAGAAAATCTTTGTTATTTAATAGATTTACTAATAATGGTACAGCCAAAATAAAATGGCACTGTGCTATAGAATTCATTTCTTCTCCTCTGTTATAATAAGCTGGCTCTATGAAAGCTGTTTGAGGAAACCCTAATTGCCTACAGTCCTACAGTGAACTGCACACCAGATGGACTGTTTTAAAGTCTTGGTTTGGTATGCATTTTTCACCTTTTACTTCAGTTATTAGCTTTTTGTTTGATGCACTTGATGTTAAGTGACATAAATGTGACTTTCTAGGTGACATAATTGGGTTCTCAATTTTTCCCCCTGACCCAGAAAGCAAGATCAGCATCAACTTTGCATTTTCTTCTTAGGCTGTCCCTTGAGTGAGTCAATGTTAGGTCAAGGTCAGAAATGCTGATTTCTTTCTTCTTTTTTGCTAAAATTTGTAGAATGACTAAATCTTTGAGATAAAAAGTGTTATGAAAATTTATCTTTTAGATAGTATTCAGCTAGCATCATTTTATTTTTGTTTGTCATTACTTCTGACTAAAGCACTTTTCTGCAAGCTTTTTACTTATTTTATTCTTCAACCACAAAGTATTTGATCATATGAAAAAATAAGGGAAAAATAAGTAAGCCCATGTCCTCTGCTAATGTGTTAGATATCTTATACAGGATTAGTTCTAGATGAGTTCCATGAAGTGGATTTGAACTTTCTCAGTTCCTGGGTAACATTTGTCTTCATCAGCATATCTGCCCTCACTCTGTCCTGTGGATTCTAATCTCCAGGCTTATGGGGCCCATGAGTGCCTATCTGGTTTTGGCCATGGAGAGGTAGATAACTGGCCAGCAGTCTTTTGTGAGCTTCTCTTACAACAGTTGCCACTAACAGCTTCACTTGAAGGCTGCTTCTGTTGAGAGTGATAATTGGCAGCCAGTACAGACTACAGAGAGGGGATCTGGAATGGGAAGCCAGTCAGTGCCAAAGGCCAGCTTTCTCCAGTGCCTTATTTCAGTCTAGGACCAGCTCAGGCTCTGGCTTGAAAAGGATTAGCAAAAGGCTCTTCCTTTCTAAGTTCATTTTAGTAATGATTTTGCTTCAGCAGCCTGGCCCATCAATGACCTTGTGATTCATTGTGTACTGGCCTGGTTATCACCACCCTGAGGAAGGGCACCAATCAAATCCCACATAACTCAACCAAGAAATCTTAGTTCCACAAAATCTTATCTGAATTCTTTGTGCATTTCAAGGAGAGGGAAGGCTCCACTAGGTTGTGAGATGGTGATCGCTCATCTACTTGTACAAAATGGGATGAAAGGAGTAGGAAAAATAGTCCAGAATCAGTCACATTTTGTTAGACGTTTTGCTTAAGGAATACTTACTTGTGGAGATTTTGACTTACTTAATTTGAAAATGATCAGATTTTTCCCTCTCGGTGACATGCCTTCAGAAACAATGAATCTTTGTAAGAATTGCCAGAGTACTGGGAATGAAAAAGAGAGAGACTCTCACAGTGTTAATTTAGTCCAAATATGTGAAGGCAGTTTGTATGGTTTGTATGGCAGGTAGAAACCTTTAGCTTTTAAATTTTTACTTTTACATGAATATTGATTGAAGTGACTTTAATAACTAAGAAATGAACACTATATGTGCATTGAATATAGTGACTTCTTCCAAAGACTATAGTATGGAAAGAATAATTTTACAGAGGAGAAACCTGACAAACACTACCTCAACCAGGTGGTCAAGGTCAACACCAACAGTGAGAAGTCATGTCAACAGCATGTACCTTTGATGCTGTGCTGTGTGCTGTGCTCAGTTGTGTCTAACTCTTTGCAACCCCATGGACTGTAGCCCGCCAGGCTCCTCTGTCCATGGGATTTCCCAGGCAAGAATACTGGAATGCATTGCCATTTCCCCCTCCAGGGGATCTTCCCAACCCAGGGATCAAACCCATATCTCCTGCATTGGCAAGCAGATTCTTTACCACCAAACCACCTGGGAAGCCATGTACCTTTGATGTGATATGATAAAAGCAGAACTTCACTTCTTTGGTCTTCCTTCCCAAAACATACAACTTCAGTCTAATCATAAGGAAAAATATCAGAAAGATCCCAGTTGAGGAAAATTACAAATTACCCGAATAGTACTCTTCAACACTGTCAAGGTCATCAAAAACAAGATAAGTGAGAAATTCTCAGAGCCAACAGGGGTCTAATGTGACATGACTGAAAGTCATGTGATATCCTGGATGAATCCTGGAACAGAAAAAGGACATTTAGGCTAAAAACTGAGGAAACCTGAGTAAAGAGTAGACTTTTGTTAATGCTGATGTATCAGTGTTGGTTCATTAATTGTAACAAATGTACCACTCTAGTGAAAAATATTAATAATGGGGAATTGGTACAGGGTACATGGGAAGTCTGTATATTATCTTTGTAATTTTTCTGAAAATCCAAGACTATTCTAAAAAAGTTTACTTTAAAAAATGAACAGTTTGTAAGATGTGGTCTGGCTTTATTTAGATGATCTCCTGGTGATGAGATGAATAAAATATCTAAGAAAGGCTAGAGGAACATGGATTGCGATGTTCCTTGAGATCTAGATGCTGATAATCCTATTGAGATGTTCCTTGAGATCTAGATGCTGATAATCCTAGTAATATAGTATTAATTTTCCAACAAGTACAATTATTCTAAGTAGAAATGACACACTGATTTACCAATTCAGTTCAGTTCAGGTCAGTCGCTCAGTCGTGTCCAACTCTTTGCGACCCCATGAATCACAGCACGCCAGGCCTCCCTGTCCATCACCATCTCCCAGAGTTCACTCAGACTCACGTCCATTGAGTCCATGATGCCATCTAGTCATCTCATCCTGGGTCGTCCCCTTCTCCTCCTGCCCCCAATCTCTCCCAGCATCAGAGTCTTTTCCAATGAGTCAACTCTTCGCATGAGGTGTCCAAAGTACTGGAGCTTCAGCTTTAGCATCATTCCTTCCAAAGAAATCCCAGGGTTGATCTCCTTCAGAATGGACTGGTTGGATCTCCTTGCAGTCCAAGGGACCCTCAAGAGTCTTCTCCAACACCACAGTTCAAATGCATCAATTCTTTGGCGCTCAGCCTTCTTCACAGTCCAACTCTCACATCCATACATGACCACAGGAAAAACCATAGCCTTGACTAGGCAGACCTTAGTCGGCAAAGTAATGTCTCTGCTTTTGAATATGCTATCTAGGTTGGTCATAACTTTTCTTCCAAGGAGTAAGCATCTTTTAATTTCATGGCTGCAGTCACAAAAAAAATTGAAAGAGTGAGAAATAGTCATTTAGCATAATCTGAAACTTCCACACGGAACATATCATGTGATTGAGATCAACACTTTTCGGGAAACTCTAAGTGAAGGGTGGGCAACCTTTCTGTAAAGTGTCAGAGAGTAAATATTTTAGTTTTTGCAGGCCAGACAGTTTCTGTCAAAACCACTCGACTCTGCTGTTGTAGCAAATACGTGCTCATAAACAATACGTAAACAAGTGTGCGTGGCTACCTTCCAATAAGACCTTATTTATTGAAACAGGCAGCAATCTGGATTTGTCCTGGGGAGAAGGCAATGGCACCCCACTCCAGTACTCCTGCCTGGAAAACCCCATGGACTGGGGAGCCTGGTGGGCTGCCGTCTATGGGGTCACACAGAGTCGGACACGACTGAAGTGACTTAGCAGCAGCAGCAGCAGTAGTTTGCTGACCTCTAATCTAAGTGATCTTGTTGCTCAGCTCTGTTAGGTGCACCATAATTTCTCCTTTAAGAATTCGTAAAGGAATACAGTCTGAGCAAAATAGAATAATCTTGCTTTCCATCTGTTATAAAGGAGAATAGTAATGGCAGCAATGTATGTAAAGATGTCCATGGGTCATTGTGCCTTTCAAAGCTCAAGGTATGTATATTTGTATCGGAATTCAGGGCATTTCATTAACCATGCTCTTATTAGGTTTAATCTGATTATGGTCTTTTTATTTGTATTTTACTGATTTTATTATGATACAGAATTCAAAATCCTTTAGAAAAACCCTACACCACTCTTCTTTCAGTCCAGATTTTAACCAGGGCTTACAACAATATTTCCTAAAGTAAGTGACAGGTATTGCAGTAGGCTGTATGATTTTAGATGGTACCCCAATAAATTGTTAAGTAAACAGTAATAAACAAATGGAGTTCTCTGTAGTCTTCATTCAGGCTTTCTGATTACTGTAATACCTTTGAGAAACTTCATGGTTTGTTTTAATATAACATTAATAGCCAACGTAGCTTCCCTCCCCCCCCACCTGCCCCCTTCAAGTGAAAGTGAGGGTTCTCCTCCAGCCCACAGCCTCTGGAAGAAAGGCAGCAGTGCCTATCTGAATTTTAGTGTTTAGAATTTTTAGTGTTTTAGTTCTATTTATTTTTAATGTCTGTTTATGGCACCTGATAACTTTTTCTATTCATGGAAGTGATATGATTTTTTAAAAATAAATTTGAGTAAAGAGGATTGATCTGAAAGAGACTGCCTAAGAGAAAGAGATTGCCTAAGAGAAAGAGATGTGAAACGGCTCTGATGTGAGAGAGATTTCTCATTGCTGGCTTGAAGATGGAAGGAACTGGCAAGGAATACAGGTGGGCTCTAGGAGCTCTGAGGCTGGCTAACAGTCAGCAAGGAAATGGACTTTAGTCAACTACAGCTGCAAAGAACTGAAGTCTGCCAACAACCTGAATTTGAGCTTGGAAGTGGATTCTTCTCCAGAGCCTCTAGATAAGAGCACAGTCTGGCTGATACCTGGATTTGAGCCTGTGAGACCCTAAGCAGAGAACCTAACTGAGCCATCTGGACTCCTGACCCACAGAAACTTTAGATATCATGAAGGATACTGTTTTAAACTGTTAAATGTGTGACAATATGTTATGCAACAAGGAAAAAAAAAACCAATAAAGCTTATAGGCTTCATTCTGATTTCTCTTCAGATTATTAGAGAGAGCGTGTCCCCCTTCCCCAACACCACTTCTCCCCCTAAAACAAAAAGAATCCAACTCATTGGTAAGTTGATTGTAGGCTTTTAGGGTACACCCAGTGACTGAGTGTAGCATGAATGGCTTGACAGAATTAGGTATTGCCTAAGAAATTCTCAAAAAACGGAGCCCTCCTGCATTGTTGGTGGGAATGTAAATTGGTGCAGCCCCTATGGAAAACAGTTTGAAGTTCCTTAAAAAACTAGAAATAGAGTCACCATATGATCCAGCAATCCTACTCCTGGGCATATATCTGGACAAAACCATAATTCAAAAATATACATGCACCCCCAAGTTCATAGTGGTACTATTTACAATAGCCAAGACATGGAAGCAACCTAAATGTCTACTGACAGATGAACGGATAAAGAAAATATGCTGTGTATACACACTTTGCCGACAAAGGCCCGTATAGTCAAAGCTGTGGTTTTTCCTAGTCGTGTATGAATGTGAGAGTTGGACCTAAAGAAGGTTGAGCACTGAAGAATTGATGCTTTTGAATTGTGGTGTTGGAGAAGATTCTTGAAAGTCCCTTGGACTGCCAGGAGATCAAACCAGTCAATCCTAGAGGAAATCAACCCTGAAGCTCCAATATTTTGGCCTCCTGATGCAAAGAGCCAACTCATTGGAAAAGATGTTGATGCTGGGAAAGATTGAAGGCAAAAGGAGAAGGGGGCAGAGGATGAGATGGTTAGATAGCATCACTGACTCAATGGACATGAATTTGAGCAAACTCCAGGAGATAGTGGAGGACAGGAGAGCCTGGCTTGCTCCCTGTTGAACACAACTTAGTGAACAACAACAAATACACACATACACACACACAAATATTACACAAGCATAAGAAAGAATGAAATAATTCCATTTGTAGCTACATGAATGGACCTAAAAATTACCATAATAAGTGAAGTTAAGTCTGACAGAGGGAAGACAAATACATGGTATCACTTATATGTGGAATTGAAATATGACACAAATGAACTTATTTAGAAAACAGAAGACATACTCACAGACATAGAAAACAAACCTATGGTTACCAAAGGGGAAAAGGGGATCAGTTCAGTTCAGTCACTCAGTTGTGTCCCACTCTTTGTGACCCCATGGACTGATAAGGGAGACTAAATTAGGATCTTGGGATTAGCAGATTAAAAACTATTAAATATAAAATAGATAAACACTGAGGTCTTACTTTATAGCACAAGGAACTATATTGACTATCCTATAATAAACTATAATGGGAAAGAATATTAAAAAATACTTTATAATTCTTATAACTTTGCTGTACACTGGAAACTAACGCAACATTTTAAATCAACTATACTTCACTTAAAATAAGAATTTATCAAAAATACTATGCCTGAAGAAGTTCAAGTTTTCCTGTTTCTTAGACTTTAAATTTTTGTTGTTTGGGAGAAAGAACTCAGCATAAAATACAAGAAGCAAAATCAAGACATTACAGTTCAGAGAAAGGAAATGAGATCAGAAAACATAGAGTATTGCTTATAGTAAGTTTTCTTGGACACGCTCAGGCTGACAATAAGAAGGAAAGAACCATAACAAGCCAAAGCAAGTCAAGAGGAAGACCAAACTGGTGACAGGAAGAATAGCTGTTGGCAGTGACTTCCCTGGCTTCCCATTGTGGTCTGTAGGCCCAGTTCTCTGAGCATTTTTCTGTAGCTGATCCTTGGTTATGAAACCTCCTCTGTGAATCCTCAGTCAAGTGCTTGTTGAGTGTCTTCAGTGTGTCTAATAGCACCTACTGACCATTTGCTGAGTCTTTGTCCTTCTCAATTCACTTTTCATTGTTCTTGGCAATAATGGCATAATATATAGCATGGATAGTGGAAAGCCCTCATACCTTATAGCCAGGCCAATTTTACATTAAAATTCTAGCTCTGCATTGTATTAACTGTGGGACACTGGGTAAGATTTTAAAGTTAATGTTCTTATCTGTAAAATGGGAATAATAGTCTGTTTCTTCTAGAGTAATAGCATAAGGGAAATTTTCCCAATAGGGAAAATTCCCTCCCTGCCCTCACTTAGATTGGAACTTCAGTACTGTGCTTCAATTATTTTAGTAGTTTTCCTTAAAATAGCAACCTGCATTGTGCACTTACAAGGTATAATATTGATGTCTTACTGCCCTTATCACTGCCAATGCAAGAATATTAGGATGTTTTTACTTTATCCCTTAATATATTTGTTAATGTTTGTCATACATTTAAATTGTCCATATTTGTAAACCCAGAAGTCATTATTATTTGTTGTTTTTTACAGTCAGTATTTTTTATATTTACCCACATATTTATGTCTTATTTTGTTCTTCATTCTTTGCTGTGTCTCTGACCTTCTGTCTGGGGTAATTTTCCTCCTGCCAAAAGTATCTTTTGGAAACTTTTAGTGTGGGTCTGCTAAGACATGCTCTTTCTGTTTCTGTTTGTCTTTAGTTTGCTTTCATTATTGATATCCCTGGGTATAGAAGTTTGGATGGCACTTTATATCATTGAATATACCATTTCACTGTCTTCAGGTTTCTGTTGTCAGCTGTCAAACTGTCACTTCTTTGAAGACAATCTGTTTTTAAAATCTCTGATTATTTTAAGATTTTTTCCCTTTTTGTCTTTCTATGATTTGTCTTGGTATATAGATTTATTTTTATTTATCTTGTTGTGATTCACTGGGAATCTAGAATTTATGGATAGATAAATCTGATGAAAATTCTATGAAATCATTCTATGAAAAATTCTCAGCCATTTCCTCAAATATTGTCTACCTCATTCTCTTCTCTCCATGGACCCCAATTAACATATTATACATTAAATTTTCTCATTTCATCCAAGTCCCTTATATTGTCTGTTTTCTTTTTGGTTTTCTCCATGATGTATTCTGGATAATTTCTTCTGATCTATACTCCTCTTAACTAATTCTTTCTTCAGCTTTCAGCTGCTCTGAAATCTATCCTCTGAGTTTAAAATTTGGGCTATTATATCTTTTTGTTTCAATATCCCATGCCTTGGTATTTTTCTTTTGTCTCTTGTCCTGATTCTTGCTCGCACTAAGACAACATTATCTTTAAGAGAGGATTTGCCTGTGCTGGGTTTTTAGGGGAGGGTTTATGGCCAGGACTGCCTTAATCCAGCTTCTAGATTTGAGACTACCAGATGATGAGGAGCCAGGCAAGTCCATGCAAGACTAGATTTGCTTTTCGCTCACTGCCATCCCAGCCTTTCAGAAGAAACCAGAACAAAGCGAGGGTTGGTTTATCAAGTAGATTGCAAGTTTTCTCTTCGCTCTTCCATTCTATGAGGCCTTTTGAGGCAACTGCTTCGTAAGGGTGGAGAATTGCCCTATGGGCAAAAATAGCTGTGTGTGGTTGAGCTTCCTGCTCTGGCTTCTCTTGTTGTCCTCGATCTTTAACTGGCAAAATTGAAGTACCTTATATTTATACTTCCAAGAAGATTGTGTGTGTGTGTATATGTGTGTATCCAGATTTTATTTTGTTTTTCAGTAGGAAGGTTAGTCCAGGTTACTTACTATTCTTTTTTTTTTTTTTAATTTTAGTTTTTTATTTTTTAAATTTTAAAATCTTTAATTCTTACATGCATTCCCAAACATGAACCCCCCTCCCACCTCCCTCCCCATAACAACTTTCTGGGTCATCCCCATGCACCAGCCCCAAGCATGCTGCATCCTGCGTCAGACATAGACTGGCGATTCAATTCACATGATAGTATACATGTTAGAATGTCATTCTCCCAAATCATCCCACCCTCTCCCTCTCCCTCTGAGTCCAAAAGTCCGTTATACACATCTGTGTCTCTTTCCCTGTCTTGCATACAGGGTCATCATTGCCATCTTCCTAAATTCCATATATATGTGTTAGTATACTGTATTGGTGTTTTTCTTTCTGGCTTACTTCACTCTGTATAATCGGCTCCAGTTTCATCCATCTCATCAGAACTGATTCAAATGAATTCTTTTTAACGGCTGAGTAATACTCCATTGTGTATATGTACCACAGCTTTCTTATCCATTCATCTGCTGATGGACATCTAGGTTGTTTCCATGTCCTGGCTATTATAAACAGTGCTGCGATGAACATTGGGGTACATGTGTCTCTTTCAATTCTGGTTTCCTCGGTGTGTATGCCCAGCAGTGGGATTGCTGGGTCATAAGGTAGTTCTATTTGCAATTTTTTAAGGAATCTCCACACCGTTCTCCATAGTGGCTGTACTAGTTTGCATTCCCACCAACAGTGTAGGAGGGTTCCCTTTTCTCCACACCCTCTCCAGCATTTATTGCTTGCAGATTTTTGGATCGCAGCCATTCTGACTGGTGTGAAGTGGTACCTCATTGTGGTTTTGATTTGCATTTCTCTAATAATGAGTGATGTTGAGCATCTTTTCATGTGTTTGTTAGCCATCCGTATGTCTTCTTTGGAGAAATGTCTATTTAGTTCTTTGGCCCATTTTTTGATTGGGTCGTTTATTTTTCTGAAGTTGAGCTGCATAAGTTGCTTGTATATTTTTGAGATTAGTTGTTTGTCAGTTGCTTCATTTGCTATTATTTTCTCCCATTCAGAAGGCTGTCTTTTCACCTTGCTTATAGTTTCCTTTGTTGTGCAGAAGCTTTTAATTTTAATTAGATCCCATTTGTTTATTTTTGCTTTTATTTCCAGAATTCTGGGAGGTGGATCATAGAGGATCCTGCTGTGATTTATGTCTGAGAGTGTTTTGCCTATGTTCTCCTCTAGGAGTTTTATAGTTTCTGATCTTACATTTAGATCTTTAATCCATTTTGAGTTTATTTTTGTGTGCGGTGTTAGAAAGTGATCTAGTTTCATTCTTTTACAAGTGGTTGACCAGTTTTCCCAGCACCACTTGTTAAACAGATTGTCTTTACTCCATTGTATATTCTTGCCTCCTTTGTCAAAGATAAGGTGTCCATATGTGTGTGGATTTATCTCTGGGCTTTCTATTTTGTTCCATTGATCTATATGTCTTTCTTTGTGCCAGTACCATACTGTCTTGATGACTGTGGCTTTGTAGTAGAGCCTGAAGTCAGGCAAGTTGATTCCTCCAGTTCCATTCTTCTTTCTCAAGATTGCTTTGGCTATTCGAGGTTTTTTGTATTTCCATACAAATCTTGAAATTATTTGTTCTAGTTCTGTGAAAAATGTGGCTGGTAGCTTGATAGGGATTGCATTGAATTCGTAAATTGCTTTGGGTAGTATACTCATTTTCACTATATTGATTCTTCCAATCCATGAACATGGTATATTTCTCCATCTATTAGTGTCCTCTTTGATTTCTTTCATCAGTGTTTTATAGTTTTCTATATACAGGTCTTTAGTTTCTTTAGGTAGATATATTCCTAAGTATTTTATTCTTTTCGTTGCAATGGTGAATGGAATTGTTTCCTTAATTTCTTTTTCTACTTTCTCATTATTCGTGTATAGGAATGCAAGGGATTTCTGTGTGTTGATTTTATATCCTGCAACTTTACTATATTCATTGATTAGCTCTAGTAATTTTCTGGTGGAGTCTTTAGGGTTTTCCATGTAGAGGATCATGTCATCTGCAAACAGTGAGAGTTTTACTTCTTCTTTTCCAATTTGGATTCCTTTTATTTCTTTTTCTGCTCTGATTGCTGTGGCCAAAACTGCCAGAACTATGTTGAATAGTAGTGGTGAAAGTGGACACCCTTGTCTTGTTCCTGACTTTAGGGGAAATGCTTTCAGTTTTTCACCATTGAGGATAATGTTTGCTGTGGGTTTGTCATATATAGCTTTTATTATGTTGAGATATGTTCCTTCTATTCCTGCTTTCTGGAGAGTTTTTATCATAAATGGATGTTGAATTTTGTCAAAGGCCTTCTCTGCATCTATTGAGATAATCATATGGTTTTTATTTTTCAATTTGTTAATGTGGTGAATTACATTGATTGATTTGCGGATATTGAAGAATCCTTGCATCCCTGGGATAAAGCCCACTTGGTCATGGTGTATGATCTTTTTAATGTGTTGTTGGATTCTGATTGCTAGAATTTTGTTGAGGATTTTTGCATCTATGTTCATCAGAGATATTGGCCTGTAGTTTTCCTTTTTTGTGACATCTTTGTCAGGTTTTGGTATTAGGGTGATGGTGGCCTCATAGAATGAGTTTGGAAGTTTACCTTCCTCTGCAATTTTCTGGAAGAGTTTGAGGAGGATAGGTGTTAGCTCTTCTCGAAATTTTTGGTAGAATTCAGCTGTGAAGCCATCTGGACCTGGGCTTTTGTTTGCTGGAAGATTTCTGATTACAGTATCAATTTCCATGCTTGTGATGGGTCTGATAAGATTTTCTATTTCTTCCTGGTTCAGTTTTGGAAAATTGTACTTTTCTAAGAATGTGTCCATTTCTTCCACGTTGTCCATTTTATTGGCATACAACTGCTGATAGTAGTCTCTTATGATCCTTTGTATTTCTGTGTTGTCTGTTGTGATCTCTCCATTTTCATTTCTAATTTTATTGATTTGATTTTTCTCTCTTTGCTTCTTGATGAGTCTGGCTAATGGTTTGTCAATTTTATTTATCCTTTCAAAGAACCAGCTTTTGGCTTTGTTGATTTTTGCTATGGTCTCTTTTGTTTCTTTTGCATTTATTTCTGCCCTAATTTTTAAGATTTCTTTCCTTCTACTAACTCTGGGGTTCTCCAACTCTTCCTTTTCTAGTTGCTTTAGTTGTAGAGTTAGGTTATTTATTTGACTTTTTTCTTGTTTCTTGAGGTATGCCTGTATTGCTATGAACTTTCCTCTTAGCACTGCTTTTATAGTGTCCCACAGGTTTTGGGTTGTTGTGTTTTCATTTTCATTAGTTTCTATGCATATTTTGATTTCTTTTTTGATTTCTTCTGTGATTTGTTGGTTATTCAGAAGTGTGTTGTTCAACCTCCATATGTTGGAATTTGTAATAGTTTTCCTCCTGTAATTGAGATCTAATCTTAATGCATTATGGTCAGAAAAGATGCTTGGAATGATTTCGATTTTCTTGAATTTATCAAGTTTAGATTTATGGCCCAGGATGTGATCTATCCTGGAGAAGGTTCCATGAGCACTTGAAAAAAAAGGTGAAATTCGTTGTTTTGGGGTGAAATGTCCTATAGATATCAATTAGGTCTAACTGATCTAATGTATCATTTAAAGTTTGCGTTTCTTTGTTAATTTTCTGTTTAGTTGATCTGTCCATAGGTGTGAGTGGGGTATTAAAGTCTCCCACTATTATTGTGTTATTGTTGATTTCCCCTTTCATACTTGTTAGCATTTGTCTTACATATTGTGGTGCTCCTATATTGGGTGCATATATATTTATAATTGTTATATCTTCTTCTTGGATTGTTCCTTTGATCATTATGTAGTGGCCTTCTTTGTCTCTTTTCACAGCCTTTGTTTTAAAGTCTATTTTATCGGATATGAGTATTGCCACTCCTGCTTTCTTTTGGTCTCTATTCGCGTGGTATATCTTTTTCCAGCCCTTCACTTTCAGTCTGTATGTGTCCCTTGTTTTGAGGTGGGTCTCTTGTAAGCAGCATATAGAGGGGTCTTGTTTTTGTATCCATTCGGCCAGTCTTTGTCTTTTGGTTGGGGCGTTCAACCCATTTACGTTTAAGGTAATTATTGATAAGTATGATCCCGTTGCCATTTACTTTATTGTTTTGGGTTCGGGTTTATACACCCTTTTCGTGTTTCCTGTCTAGAGGATATCCTTTAGAATTTGTTGGAGAGCTGGTTTGGTGGTGCTGAATTCTCTCAGCTTTTGCTTGTCTGTAAAGCTTTTGATTTCTCCTTCGTATTTGAATGAGATCCTTGCTGGGTACAGTAATCTGGGCTGTAGGTTATTGTCTTTCATCACTTTAAGTATGTCTTGCCATTCCCTCCTGGCCTGAAGAGTTTCTATTGACAGATCAGCTGTTATCCTTATGGGAATCCCCTTGTGTGTTATTTGTTGTTTTTCCCTTGCTGCTTTTAATATTTGTTCTTTGTGTTTGATCTTTGTTAATTTGATTAATATGTGTCTTGGGGTGTTTCGCCTTGGGTTTATCCTATTTGGGACTCTCTGTGTTTCTTGGACTTGGGTGATTATTTCCTTCCCCATTTTAGGGAAGTTTTCAACTATTATCTCCTCAAGGATTTTCTCATGGTCTTTCTTTCTGTCTTCTTCTTCTGGGACTCCTATAATTCGAATGTTGGAGCGTTTCATATTGTCCTGGAGGTCTCTGAGATTGTCCTCGTTTCTTTTAATTCGTTTTTCTTGTTTCCTCTCTGATTCATTTATTTCTACCATTCTATCTTCTATTTCACTAATCCTATCTTCTGCCTCCGTTATTCTACTATTTGTTGCCTCCAGAGAGTTTCTGATCTCATTTATTGTGTTATTCATTATATTTTGACTCTTTTTTATTTCTTCTAGGTCCTTGTTAAACCTTTCTTGCATCTTCTCAATCCTTGTCTCTAGGCTATTTATCTGTGTTTCCATTTTGATTTCAAGATTTTGAATCATTTTCACTATCAATATTCGGAATTCCTTTTCCGGTAGATTCCCTACTTCTTCCTCTTTTGTTTGGTTTGGTGGGCAACTTTCCTGTTCCTTTACCTGCTGAGTATTCCTCTGTCTCTTCATCTTGGTTATATTGCTGTGTTTGGGGTGGCCTTTTTATATTCTGATAATTTGTGGAGTTCTCTTTATTATGGAGCTTCCTCACTTTGGGTGGGGTTCTATCAGTGGCTTGTCAAGGTTTCCTGGTTAGGGAGGCTTGTGTTGCAGTTTTGGTGGGTGGAGCTGGGTTTCTTCTCTCTGGAGTGCAGTGGAGTGACCCGTAATGGGTTATGAGACATCAAAGGTTTTGGGATAATTTTGAGCTGCCTGTATATTGAGGCTCAGGGGAGTGTTCCTGTGTTGCTGGAGAATTTGGGTGGTATGTCTTGTTTTGGAACTTGTTGGCCCTTGGGTGGAGCTTGGTTTCAGTGTAGGTATGAAGGCATTTGATGAGCTCCTATTGCTTAATGTTCCCTGAATTCAAGAGTTCTCTAATGTTTTCAGGCTTTGGGTTTAAGCTTCCTGCTTCTGGTTTTCAGTTTTATTTTTACAGTAGCCTCTAGACTTCTCCATCTATACAGCACCGATGATAAAACATCTAGGTTAAAGATGAAAAGTTTCTCCACATTGAAGGACACTCAGAGAGGTTCACTGAGTTACAAGGAGAAGAGAAGATGGAGGGGGTAGTTAGAGGTAACTGGAATGAGATGCGGTGAGATCAAGAGAGGAGAGAGCAAGCTAGCCAGTAGTCACTTCCTTATGTGCGCTCTATAGTCTGGACCGCTCAGAGGTATTTACAGAGTTATACGGGGAAGAGGAGAGGGAGGAAGTAGACAGAGGTGACCAGGAGGATAAGAGAGAGGAATGAGTAGGAGAGAGACAAATCCTGCCAGTAACCAGTTCCTTAGGTGTTCTCTACCGTCTGGAACACACAGAGATTCACAGAGTTGGATAGAGAAGAGATGGGGGAGAAAAGAGACAGAGGCCACCTGGTGGAGAAAAAGGAGAGTCCAGAGGAGGAGAGAGTGGTCAAGCCAGTAATCTCGCTCTCAGGTAAACTTGGGTAGTGAAGTTTGGGTTTTTAAATGTACAAAATTGACAACAAAAACCTAAGAGCAAAGATTAAAAATCTGGAGTAGAGGTTGGATTTTCAAAGATACAATATTAAAGAAAAGCAGAAGGAAAAAGGAAGAAAGAAAAAAAAAGAATTATTAAAAAACAAACAAACAAAAAAAAACAAAACAAAACACCAACAACCATCCAAAGAGTATATATGGTGTTTGCCTTAAAAAAAAAAAAAAGTCTTTTTTTTTTTTTAAAATAGTAATGCTAGGTTATAGAAATAAAAATTAGAGGAGAAATAGAAGACTTAACAATTAAAAAAAAGCTCGGAAAAAAAAGGAAAAAAAAAGCAAAAAGCAAAAAAAAAGAATGATTTTAAAAATATTAAAAAATTAAAAATATATCTGGCTCTTCTCTGATGTTATGGGCCGTGTGGGCTCACTTCCAAGGTGGTTCCCTCTGTTTAACTTCTTCTGTTTGCTGGTTTTTAGGCTCACTAGTTCAGTCGCGCTGTGGGGAGGGGGGATGCTGCAAACAAATAGCACTGTCGTGTGTACACAGTATCTCTGCCCCGCTTGACCTGTCCTTTCTCGCGGCGCACAAACCGCTCCGGCTCTACGATGCTCAGCCGGGAACCGTCTGGGGCCGGCCCTAGGCTGCGTGCACTTCCCCGGTCCAAGCCGCTCAGGTTCGGTGCTCAGGCAGCCCTCAGAGGCACAAATGTGGCTGGGACTGCGCTTTGTGCCCTTCCCAGGTCCGAGTAGCTCAGGAGTTTGGCGAGCGCAATCGCCGCGGCTTGTCACCTTTTCCGCCGCTGCTGCTCAGCTTTCTGGGTGGACCGCTGGCGCACCCCGTGAGGCAGACTGTGACTGTCCAGCACCCCCAGAAGTCTTAGCAAAGGAGCCTGCTTGCAGTTAGGTAAGTAAAGTCTCTCCGGGTCTGCAATTGCCCCTTTCCAGTCCTTACGGCTCTGGCTGCCTGTCCCCGGCGGGGAATGGTCTGCAGCCGGCTTTTTCCGCTCCGTCCTTTGTTCTGTGCTCAGTCCTGGCGGTGTCTTATGTTCGAGCTTTTCGCGTGGTAGCTATCCCACAGTCTGGTTTGCTAGCCCAGGTTAGATCGTTCTGGTTGCGGGTGGGGCGTTCCTGCCCGATTCTTGCAAAGCTCTGCAGCCCGCGCCTCCCGCGCGTCCCTGCCCTGCCCCCACTTCCCAATGGCGGATGCAGGCGTCTGTGCTGCTTTTCCGCTGGGGGAGTTACTGGTGGGCTTGTAATCTGTTGGTTTTAATTATTTATCTATTTTTCCTTCCTATTATGTTGCCCTCTGTGTTTCCAAGGCTCGCCACAGACTCGGCAGGGAGAGTGTTTCCTGGTGTTTGGAAACCTCTCTTCTTAAAATTCCCTTCCCGGGACGGGCTTCCCTTCTCGGGACGGAGCTCCCTCCCCACCTCCTTTGTCTCCTTTTTCGTCTTTTATATTTTTTCCTACCTGTTTTTGAAGACAATGGTCTGCTTTTCTGGTTGCCTGATGTCCTCTGCCAGCCTACAGAAGTTGTTTTGTGGAGTTTGCTCGGCGTTGAAATGTTCTTTTGAGGAATTTGTGAGGGAGAACGTGATCTTCCCGTCCTATTCCTCCGCCATCTTTCCCTCTCTCCAGGTTACTTACTATTCTTGAAAGCAGAACTTCCTGGTTCTTTCCTGACCCTTGGGTTTGATAGTGAAATCGTACCCTTGTAGTATAGCATACATTTTTTTACTTTTTAGGAGAGAAAAAAGAGGTCAACAACAGATCACCCTTGAAGAAGTCCCCTCTGTGCATATGTGCCAGGCACAACCCTTTATACCTTCTGTTATCTCTTCAGAACCTTTGAGTAGCTGTTATCTCCATTTCACAGTTTAAATAAAGTGAGCCCAGATAGACTGAATAAGTGGCCAAATATCATCAGAGTTTGTAATGGGCAGATGCAAGATTCAGCCAAGTCTTTTGAACACTCAAGCCTGCTCTGTTTATGCTCTGATTATGTTATGCTTTGATTCAGAGAGGAGAAAGTTAAAGTCTTTCAGGGGTTAACATACCTTATCTTAAAGGGACTTTTTCATTCTAAGCGATGTTTGCAATTATAGTGTTTGTATTTCCAGGTTGCTTGGGCATACCAAAAGGAAGTTGTAAATTCATTATGAAATATTAAGGTGCAAGGATTCTTAGCTAGTAGAATACATTTTTTTTTCCTTTAAAAATTTCAGTGGTCACTCAGTGGAGCTGCCTGAAAATTCATGATTAAAACATGTTCTTTTATATGATCTCAACCCATCTATTTTGTATCTGTGCTGGATATTTATTCTTCATGCTTCATTCCTTATTTTTTTTCTCATATTGTTTGCTATAAAATAAAGGATTTGATTAAAATACAGGAAACTAACTGCACGGGTATTGATTTTTAATGAATTGAACGATAGTCACTGGTTAAAATGTTTCTCATTTTATGATCTAATGTTTATTTACTGATTTAAGCCTGTACTTAAAATTCTCAGTCTTCAATTCAACATTAATTAGAAACTGTGAAGTTTCATTGTCTTCTAAGTCTTGAATTTATTTGCTTGTAATTTCACTCAAAAAGGTGATCATGTGGATAAAATAAGTAGTTTGCTTCCATTTTTTTGTATATTGTGGTGATAAACTATTATAGTGATTGAGTCTTACATTTAATCTTGTCAGATTATACAAACTTAAATTTGTTTTAAGTAAACTGATTCAGTCAGTTTAGTTCAGTTCAGTCGCTCAGTCATGTCCAACTCTGCGACCCCATGAATCGCAGCACGTCAGGCCTCCCTGTCCATCACCAACTCCCGGAGTTCACTCAGACTCACGTCCATTGAGTAGTAAACTGATTAAAACTGTTAAAATGGGTGAATTTAACTCGGATGACCATTATATCTACTACTGTGGGCAAGAATCCCTTAGAAGAAATGGGGTAGCCATCACAGTCAACAAAAGAGTCCAAAATGTAGTACTTGGGTGCAATCTCAAAAATGACAGAATGATCTCTGTTCATTTCCAAAGCACACCATTCAATATCACGGTAATCCAAGTCTATGCCCCAACCAGTGATGCTGAAGAAGCTGAAGTTGAATGGTTCTATGAAGACCTACAAGACCTTTTAGAACTAACACCCAAAAAAGATGTCGTTTTCATTATATGGGACTAGAATGCAAAAGTAAGAAGTCAAGAAATACCTGGGGTAACAGGCAAATTTGGCCTTGGAGTACAGAATGAAGCAGGGCAAAGACTAATAGAGTTCTGCCAAGAGAATACACTGGTCATAGCAAACAGCCTCTTCCAACAACACAAGAGAAGACTCTACACATGGACATCACCAGATGGCCAACACCAAAATCAGACTGATTATATGCTTTGCAGCCAAAGATGGAGAAGCTTCATACAGTCAGCAAAAACAAGACCAGCAGCTGACTGTGGCTCAGATCATGAACTCCTTATTGCCAAATTCAGATGTAAATTGAAGAAGGTGGGGAAAACCACTAGACCATTCAGGTATGACCTAAATCAAATTCCTTATGATTATGCAGTGGAAGTGAGAAATAGATTTAAGGGACTAGATCTGATAGACAGAGTGCCTGATGAACTATGGAATGAGGTTCGTGACATTGTACAGGAGACAGGGATCAAGACCATGCCCAAGAAAAATGCAAAAAAGCAAAATGGCTGTCTGAGAAGGACTTACAAATAGCTGTGAAAAGAGGAGAAGTGAAAAGCAAAGGAGAAAAGGAAAGATACACCCATTTGAATGCAGAGTTCCAAAGAATAGCAAGGAGAGATAAGAAAGCCTTCCTCAGTGATCAATGCAAAGAAATAGAGGAAAACAATAGAATGGGAAAGACTAGAGATCTCTTCAAGAAAATTAGAGATACCCAGGGAACATTTCATGCAAAGATGGGCTCAATAAAGGACAGAAATGGTATGGACCTAACAGAAGCAGAAGATATTAAGAAGAGGTGGCAAGAATACACGGAAGAACTGTACAAAAAAGATTTTCATGATCCAGATAATCATGATGGTGTGATCACTCACCTAGAGCCAGACATCCTGGAATGTGAAGTCAAGTGGGCCTTAGAAAGCATCACTACGAACAAAGCTAGTGGAGGTGATGGATTTCCAGTTGAGCTATTTCAAATCCTGAAAGATGATGCTGTGAAAATACTACACTCAATATGCCAGCAAATTTGGAGAACTCAGCATGGCCACAGGACTGGAAAAGGTCAGTTTTCATTCATCCCAAAGAAAGGCAATGCCAAAGGATACTCAAACTACCACACAATTGCACTCATCTGGCTCCCCACTCCAGTACTCTTGCCTGGAAAATCCCATGGACAGAGGAGCCTGGTAGGCTGCGGTCCATGGGGTCACAAAGAGTCGGACACGACTGAGCGACTTCCCTTTCACTTTTCACTTTCATGCACTGGAGAAGGAAATGGCAACCCACTCCGCTGTTCTTGCCTGGAGAATCCCAGGGATGGGGGAGCCTGGTGGGCTGCCGTCTATGGGGTCACACGGAGTTGGACACGACTGAAGTGACTTACCAGCAGCAGCAGCACACGCTAATAAAGTAATGCTCAAAATTCTCCAAGCCAGGCTTAAGCAATACATGAACCGTGAAATTCCAGATGTTCAAGCTGGTTTTAGAAAAGGCAGAGGAATCAGAGATCAAATTGCCATCATCTGTTGGATCATTGGAAAAGCAAGAGAGTTACAGAAAAACATCTGCTTTATTGACCATGCCAAAGCCTTTGACTGTGTGGACCACAACAAACTGGAAAATTCTGAAAGAGATGGGAATACCAGACCACTTGACCTGCCTCTTGAGAAATCTGTATGCAGGTCAGGAAGCCACAGTTAGATCTGGACATGGAACACCAGACTGGTTCCAAATAGGAAAAGGAGTACGTCAAGCTCTATATTGTCACACTGCCTGTTTAACTTATGTGCAGAATACATCATGAGAAACGCTGGTCTGGATGAAGCACAAGCTGCAATCAAGATTGCCAGGAGAAATATCAGTAACCTCAGATATGCAGATGACACAACCTTATGGCAGAAAGTGAAGAGGAAGTAAAAAGCCTCTTGATGAAAGTGAAAGAGGAGAGTGAAAAAGTTGGCTTAAAGCTCAACATTCAGAAAATGAAGATCATGGCATGTGGTCCCATCACTTCCTGGGAAATAGATGGGGAAACAGTGGAAACAATTGCTAACTTTATTTTTATGGGCTCCAAAATCACTGCAGATGGTGATTGCAGCCATGAAATTAAAAGATGCTTACTCCTTGGAAGGAAAGTTATGACCAACCTAGACAGCATATTAAAAAGCAGAAACATTACTTTGCCTACAAAGGTTCATCTAGTCAAGGCTATGGTTTTTCTAGTAGTCATGTATGGATGTGAGAGTTGGACTGTGAAGAAAGCTGAGCACCAAGGAATTGATGCTTTTGAACCATGGTGTTGGAGAAGACTCTTGAGAGTCCCTTGGACTGCAAGGAGATCCAACCAGTCCATTCTAAAGGAGATCAGTCCTGAGTGTTCATTGGAAGGACTGATGTTGAAGCTGAAACTCCAGTGCTTTTGCCACCTGATGCAAAGAGCTGACTCTTTTGAAAAGACCCTGATGCTGGGAAAGATTGAAGGCAGGAGGAGTAGGGGACAACAGAGAATGAGATGGTTGGATGGCATCACCAATTCAATGGAGGTGATTTTGTGTAAACTCCAGGAGTTGGTGATGGACAGGGAGGCCTGGCATGCTTTGGTCCATGGGGTTGCAAAGAGTCAGACGCGACTGAGGAAATGAACTGAACTGAAACTGGTTAAATAGTCAAACAAAAGATTGAATTAATTAATTTTGAGTTCATGTCTGTCACAGTTAACTTTATAAACTTTTAGATTGAAAAGCTTTCTGAATTTTAGTAACTGTGTTTGGTTCTCTGCAATTACAGGAGACTATTTTTGTAAAATGCCTCAAGTTTACAAGGCCTATTTTAAAGCATTAAAACAAAGTGTTTAAGAAGAGATGTTAGTGTATGTTAAAAGTAAAAAAGAGTGTGTTTTGAAGTTTAATTATGATAACAGAAGGATTTTGAATTGGCATCAACATCTCTAGTTAAAAAAAATCATTTTTGAAGAAGTATTTTAAAATTAAACAACTTGGTATATGATTTTACAACTTTTGATCTACCTTTTGGCAATTAACATTGACAAATAAAATTTTTTATTTCTATTAGATAAGTGAAAATCTGCCCTAGGGGATTAAAGAGATATAAAAGCTATTAAAGAGCTGTAAGTTGAGATTAACTGAAATATAATGCAACTGTCTTAAAGATGACTGCTATGTTTATGCATTCTAAAATGGCTTTATCTGTCCATTTGTCTATCCAGAAAGCACTTACTGAGTCTTTACTACCATAATATCAGGCATAGTTCTACACGCTAGAGATACAGGATGGATAAGAGAAAATCCTTGCCCTCAAAAAGCTAGTGTAGTCTACCAATAAATCTTTTTTTAAAGTCGATCTTCAGTTGTATATAACCTTACTTATGTAAATTACTGTAATCCCTAACTTTTCTCACTTTCTGTAATGTATAGACTCAATAATGAAATTGTTATTAAAAACACCGCTTCCCAGCCAATGTGCCATAACTGAAATATGCTAAATAGATGCTGGTGTCTTAGCTCTCCTTTTAGACTCAGGAAGGCTGTGAGGCAGTATGAGTGTGTATGTATACATATGCTTGTGTGCATACCTGATGTGTTGAGAGAATGGAAAGACACCCCTATTCTAGTCTACTTTGGCTAGTTTTGTGTTTCTCAACCTTTTAGGATTTGAAGAATACCAATACTAAATGCAGGCTCATGTGTCCAAATTGTAGGAGTTTGAAACAGAGAAAAGTTTTTTGCAGGGCCAAGTAAGGGGACTGGTAGCTCGTGCCCCCCACCCAACCCTTAATTCCCTGAAGGGTTTCAGCAAAGCATTTTTAAAGGACAGGTGAGTGAGGGGTGGCTGTAGGGTCTGTGATCAGTTCATGTGCAGTTCTCTCATTGGTTGATGTTGAGGTAACAGGGCAGTTAACTTTATTAATCTTTAGTCACCAGTATGTCTGGAGGTATGTACTCATGATCATCAAGTGATTAATTGCTTCCATTTGTTGGAGGTTTTTAGCATCTGGAAAACTCAAGAAATATCCATGAGATACTATTATATGGGAGCTTCTGAGAGGAGCTGAAACAGAAGATATGGGGGAAGGGCCTCACCGAGGAACACCCCATTATAGTTACTTATCCTAAAATTCTGAACCAGAAGTCAAGGAAAACTCTGTTACAAACCTGATGAACTTAATGGCTACTATTTTTAACTGGGATAAAAAATTTTTAACTTGGATATAAAAGAACTCACTTCTTTCACAGTTTTGAATGGAATGGATTCCTAATGCTAGCCAATGACAAAAGTTGAAAACGCAGACTTTCATTTTTAGGACATGGTGGTGTAAGACTCACTTTTAGCTTCCCTTTCCCTGTGAAATACAACTGAGCAGTTATTCAACTGACAGCAGCAAAAGAACTCTGAAAATTGGAAAGAGGGCAGACTAGCTAGGAACCTCAGCACTTCAAAAATGACATTAAGGAGAGTTCATGAGGTTTTCTTTTTACCTTCCAATTATTCCTGGGCTGGCTGTTAGAGAGACCTACTATCCAGAACCCATCACAGGGCATAGAAAACAAAAACAAAAGCCTGCTTTCACTGACCAGAGGACTTGGAAAGGGGAAACCCAACAGAGACCTAGTTGGGTCCACATCTGGGGCCTAGTGGGCAGTCTGATCTGCCCACAGCCCCAACAGGAGCAGCAAAGGCCTTAGCCATCCCAGCCCTTGCTCCACAGCTGGGGTCTTGCCATGTAGTCTGACCTGCCAGCAGCAGCAGCAGCAGCAGCAGCAGCAGCAGTGAACATGGCCATTTCAGCCCCCATGCCACAATCCAGGCCTGTCATCTGTCCTGTTGACAATAGCAGCAAGAGCAAAGACCTTGGTATACTAGTCTCTTCCCTGCTGCCCTCTACCTCATGGCAGAAAGAATCCCAGGGCCCAGTAGCTTCTGATATCCTCTCCTTCAAGATTGCCCTAGGCTAGCAACTGGCCCTGGGAAGCACCTTTTGTTCCTGAGGATGGCATCAACAGGGCTTGACTGGGAACTCCCAGCAGCACCAGAAGAATGAAGCAGACCAAAATAGCATTGTAAGGTCTTAGAAAACTAAACTGTCACTGGAACTAAACCCCACATAATTAGCCTAGAGCTGATACACTAAACCTAAATAGGGCAACTGCCTGCTAAAATAGAAGATCTGTGATCAACGGTCTCCTAACAATGACCAAAATATCCAGGCTACAGTTGAAAACCATTTGTCATACCAAGTACCAGAAAAACCACAGTTTGAATGAGAAGAGGCCAATAGTGAGTTGAATCAGATTTTGGAATTATCTCATGATGGTTTTAGTTCAGCTATCGTAAAATTGCTCGATGAATTGGTCACAGATTTTTCTTGAAACAAATGGAAAGATAGAATATCTCAGCAAAGTAGAGCCAAGAGCATTTCCTAATGAATTGGATTTGCAATGTGAAAAGAATAAAGGGATCAAGATTGGCACCATAATTTTTGACTAAGCAACTGGAAGGAAGTACGGAGTTGGCCTTCAGATGGGGTTCAGTTTCAGACATGTTGTGGGATATGATGGCCCTGTCTTTTCCTATCCTCCATGCCCAATATATTGTGTGCCTTATTAGTTAAAAGGAAATCCTTTTATGAGTACTGAAAGGTTGAACCATCCTTGGGAAACTGGTTAACACTGAGCATCACTAACTCACGTAGTCTTTGTGACATGCACGGATTTCAGTTCTTTACCTAACTTGAAAAATTCCCCAACTGTTTGCATATTTAATTTTACTATCTTACACAAGCAGTTATATCCATTTATTTTATACTCATTTCTTTCTCCTAAAGCAATTACTTTCCAGATCATCTACTTTACTTCTTTAGACCTAGAAACTGATGACTACAGTCATGATTCAAAACCTATTTTCTGCTGCCCTGCACTGAGCTGAGTAATTGGGTATAAATGCTTATTTCCTTTGTATGCTTTGCCTTTTTGTTAACTGGTTTTTTTTTTTTTTTTTGGTTAAAAGACCAGAGGTTTCATTATTGCCTGCTGAATATGCTTCTATTAACATTTGTAAAAAGTAAATTACTTTTGGGACTATTAATGAATTGATATTTAAATCGCATAGTTAAATGCTTTCCATCCTTTATTCAGCAAACAATTGGATTACCACCGCCCCCTACCCTTGTAAGAATGTAAGCAATTTCTGTGCTATGTTTGAGGAGAATATTTGTTTTTAAAAAAGTTTGTTTAGAATCTGGGTGATTCATGGCTATTACAACATCATAATTTGTACTGTTTGTTATAAATATTAAAATTTAAATAATCATATCCAAAGTGTTTTTTGAGAAACATTAATGATTAATAAGTGCTACATGGATGATTTGGGTAGACTATGGTAGAGAGATGTTTATTGCCTAACTGCAGGACTTGGCTGCTAATGTGTAATGTGAATATGGAATGGGGGTGGAGGGTAGGGATTGTATATGGTGTTTACCAAACTTTTTTATTCTTTCAGGATTCTATAAGATGCTGCTTTGGGAAACCCTTTAGAGGGTTTGCTAATTACATTTTTGTTGTATATTACTATATAAATTTTATATACTCTTGATGCAACTAAAATGAATAATAGAGAAAGAAGTGTTGCTGGCTTTACAATTTCTTTCACTAACTTATTTAAATTTTATTTAATTCAGAAGTAGATCTAAGTTATTATGGAGATCCATGCAACATGGCTCTGGATGGGAAGAGATTAACAGCACTTCATGGAAGAATGACTGGAAAAAAATGTTAATGAAGATAGCAACTTCCGTGCTCAAATATTAATTAGGTGCAGAGTGGTAATTAGTGGCAGGCTTCATGGGGTTGCAAAGAGTGAGACACGACTGAGCAACTGAACTGAACAATACTGTTATAGGCTAATGTAGCATTTGGAGAACAACTGATGTTCGTGACATATTAACAGAATATATTCCTTTTATAAATAGGATTTACAATGTAATTTCATACTGTCAGACTTCTATAATTATTAGTTTCAGCTTATAAAGACTGGATTATGCACACAGAATTTGACAGTTGTGATAATGTTAGTACAGTCATTTCAATATCTGTAGGGGATTGCTTCCAGAACCCCATGGATACCAAACCCCTCTGATGCTCAAGTCCTTCATAAAATGGCATAATATTTGTCTGTAACTTATACACATCCTCTCATATACTTTAAATCACCTCTAGATAATCTATAATACCTAATACATTGTAAAAAAGCAAAATGGCTGTCAGGGGAGGCCTTACAAATAGCTGTGAAAAGAAGAGAAGTGAAAAGAAAGATACAAGCATCTGAATGCAGAGTTCCAAAGAATAGCAAGAAGAGATAAGAAAGCCTTCCTCAGCGATCAATACAAAGAAATAGAGAAAAACAACAGAATGGGAAAAACTAGAGATCTCTTCAAGAAAATTAGAGATACCAAGGGAACATTTCATGCAAAGATGGGCTCAATAAAGGACAGAAATGGTATGGACCTAACAGAAGCAGAAGATATTAAGAAGAGGTGGCAAGAATACACAGAAGAACTGTACAAAAAGATCTTCATGACCAAGATAATCACAATGGTGTGATCACTCACCTAGAGCCAGACATCCTGGAATGTGAAGTCAAGTGGGCCTTAGAAAGCATCACTATGAACAAAGCTAATGGAGGTGATGGAATTCCAGTTGAGCTATTTCAAATCCTGAAAGATGATGCTGTGAAAGTGCTGCACTCAATATGCCAGCAAATTTGGAAAGCTCAGCAGTGGCCACAGGACTGGAAAAGGTCAGTTTTCATTCCAATCCCAAAGAAAGGCAATGCCAAAGAATGCTCAAACTACCACACAATTGCACTGATCGCACACGGTAGTAAAGTAATGCTCAAAATTCTCCAAGCTAGGCTTCAGCAATACGTGAACCGTGAACTTCCAGATGTTCAAGCTGGTTTTAGAAAAGGCAGAGGAACCAAAGATCAAATTGCCAACATCCGCTGGATCATGGAAAAAGCAAGAGAGTTCCAGAAAAACATCTACTTCTGCTTTATTAACTATGCCAAAGCCTTTGACTGTGTGGATCACAATAAACTCTGGAAAATTCTGAAAGAGATGGGAATACCAGACCACTTGACCTGCCTCTTGAGAACCCTATATGCAGGTCAGGAAGCAACAGTTAGAACTGGACATGGAACAACAGACTGGTTCCAAATAGGAAAAGGAGTACGTCAAGGCTGTATATTGTCACCCTGCTTATTTAACTTATATGCAGAGTGCATCATGAGAAACACTGGGCTGGAAGAAGCACAAGCTGGAATCAAGATTGCTGGGAGCAATATCAATAACCTCAGATATGCAGATGACACCACCCTTATGGCAGAAAGTCAAGAGGACCTGAAAAGCCTCTTGATGAAAGTGAAAGAGGAGAGTAAAAAAGTTGGCTTAAAGCTCAACATTCAGAAAACAAAGATCATGGCATGTGGCCCCATCACTTCATGGCAAATAGATGGGGAAACAATAGAAACAGTGTCTGACTTTTTTTGGGGGGCTCCAAACACTGCAGATGGTGACTGCAGCCATGAAATTAAAAGATGCTTACTCCTTGGAAGAAAAGTTATGACCAACCTAGATAGCATATTCAAAACCAGCGACATTACTTTGCCGACTAAGGTCCATCTAGTCAAGGCTATGGTTTTTCCTGTGGTCATGTATGGATGTGAGAGTTGGACTGTGAAGAAGGCTGAGCGCCGAAGAATTGATACTTTTGAACTGTGGTGTTGGAGAAGACTCTTGAGAGTCCCTTGCATTGCAAGGAGATCTAACCAGTCCATTCTGAAGGAGATCAGCCCTGGGATTTCTTTGGAAGGAATGGTGCTAAAGCTGAAACTCCAATACTTTGGCCACCTCATGCGAAGACTTGACTCATTGGAAAAGACTCTGATGCTGGGAGGAATTGGGGGCAGGAGGAGAAGGGGACAATAGAGGATGAGATGGCTGGATGGCATCACCAACTCAATGGACGTGAGTTTGAGTGAACTCCAGGCGTTGGTGATAGACAGGGAGGCCTGGAATGCTGCGATTTGTGGGGTCGCAAAGAGTTGGACACGACTGAGTGACTGAACTGAATACAGTGTAAATGCCATGTAAATATTTGCTTGTGTTTAGCAAACTTAAGTTTTGTTTTTTGGAAATTTCTGGAGTTTTTGTTTGAATCTACAGATGTGGAACCTGTGGATAAAGATGACCACTTGTCCTAATGATAAGTCAGTTCATGAACACCAGGAGAAAAGATCAGGTGCAAATTTCCCAAAAGTTGTTTCTCTACTGAGTATTTTCATTGGGCCAGTTTCTGTCCCACATTTAGAAAATAGCAAAATGTGAATGTGTAGTTCTTAATTTAAGAGGGAAAATTACTCTTTTCTTGTACCAGTCTTGAGAAGAATGGAGGGAACTTCTTTGTTCATGTCTAGAGCAGACTCTGAGCACTTGGTCTTTATGGCTGTACTTCTGTAAGATTCTAAGTTCTAAGAACTTGCCTTTAGCACTTCTTTTTTCTTTCCAGGCTTCTTATAGTCTTTCTGTGGGACGTGTTTCTAGCAATTCCTTGGGGAGGAATTGGGGGATATGTTCTTGTCTTCTTGGGTTCTGTCTTCTGTCCTTTTCAGTCTATACTCTCATTCACATCAATGGCTCCTGGTCACCCATGCTTCCTAAGGAGTGTAGAGATGAGAACTTAGATTCTAGAGTTTTATATGTCTAGGCTTCAGTCCTGACTAACTGTTTGGCCACAGACAACCTGACTTAGCCTCAGTTTCCTTATCTTTAAAACAGGGGCCAGTAGTATATTTACTATTATGATAAATAATGATAAATTATGATGAATGGGAGAATCTATATAGAGTTCTCAGCAGCATGCTTGGCTCATGGTATGCTGCAAATGGTAGTTGATGTCTTCATCATCTACATGTTGACCCTTCCTTAAACTATATGTGTGTGTGTGTGTGTGTGTGTGTGTGTGTGTTAGTCACTCAGTCGTGCCCGACTCTTTGCGACCCCATGGACTGCAATCCACCAGGTTCCTCTGTCCATGAGATTTTCCAGGCAAGGATACTGGAGTGGGTTGCCATTTCCTTCTGCAGGGGATCTTCCCAACCCAGGGATCGAACCCGGGTCTCCTGCACTGCAGGCAAATTCTTTACCAACTCCTATCTAATTGCACTCTCTAAATCTCTGCCTTGATCCATGGAAATGAATAATTTGGAAATTGGTATTTTCAAAACACAGCTGTGTGTCTCTTTTCTTTCTCTTCCTTCTACCAGTTCTTTCTCCTGTAGTAGTCGCGTTTTCATTTGGTGGTATCATTATTTACCCTGTAACTTTTGCCAGAAATCTGTATGTCATTCTTTCAACCAACCCCCAACCATCCCCTAGCTAATCACTAACTGTTGCTTGTCAGTTTAAGTCTCTCTCAGTTGTATCTACTGATGCATTGGTTTAAGTCTTTATCATCTTATGCTTTGGCTAATGTAATAACTTCCTGAGTGGCCCCCACTCACTCCTCAACCTATTTTCCCTTCTTCTGTCACAGTGGTCTCTGACACATTTCTCCTTTTCCAGCCACTTCTCACCCTCCAATTTTTCATGCCAGCAATACCAAACAGCTTCCTTTCCCCCATCCTTATCTTCCCTTTGGTTAATTGGTGGTTGTTCTTCATGCTTTTCCTACATCTATTGTAGTACATCGCACAATTCATTATAAATGTAATGAAGTTCCTAGGAAGGACACAGGAAGTTCACCCCATTTATTAAAGGTTTCCTTAGATATGTAAGTTTGTTTGTAAGCCTCTGAGAACTTTATATTATAGATGTCACTCTGAAGTTTACATGTAACAGCTTAATGGATTAAGTTCAGTTCAGCTAGATGTAAAATTACAGTTAACATAATCCATGTTGACTTCATTATGTTTGAGACATAAACACAGTTTTTCTTCATTTATATATATATACAAGTCATTTAAAATAATTTATATTATACATATATTTAAAAATTAAGACCTCTTTTGATTAGTGAGATCTTAGGGATGTATCCCTCAGCTGTTACAGTTATTTTTAACTAGGAAATATGTGTATGGAGGAGTGTACAGTGTGTGTGTCTGTGTGCCTGCACATATGTGTATTTTAAAGAATGCTAATAAAATGAAAACCCATGAATCTGTTATCCAAGTTAAGAATAAAATATTACTAAGACCTTTAAAAGCCCCCTGTGTACCCCTTTCTGATCATAACCTCCCTTTCTCCCATAACCATTATCCTGGCTTTTGTACTCAAGATTCCTTTTTATTTTCCTTATAGCTTTACCATCTACGTATGTATCCCTAAACAGTATATTGTTTATTCATTAAAAATGAGTAGTAAGCACAAAGTTAGCTGTGTGAGGAAAGGGCAATAATACCACTATTGTGTGAAGAATCAGAAGGGAAGAGAAGACAAACAGAACCTCTTGTTCAGTCTGGCTTCACATACCTGAGAACATATAGGAGCCCCTGCTAGGAAATCCATTGGCAAGATCCCGAGTAAATCCCCAAACACAGGGCTCTCCACAGGCAGGACATCCATGCTATAGTGCAGGATGGGGTACTGAACATCCAGCTGGAATGCGGTCAGGGGGCATGGGCTGCTCTGCATTTCCTGCTTTTCAGTTCACGGAAGAGGCTTCCCACTCAGCTATTCCTAAGAACACTGCTGTTGAGTGAAGTGAGTCTTCTGCTGATCTGGGCAGCAGAGAGGAGCAGGAATCTCATAAGCCCCTGGTCAGAAAAAGCAAAACAGAGCAATCTGGCCCCAGCTTATGGGGTTCTTCTGTTTTCGAGTTAAAAGGTGGCATTGGGAATCTTTGATGGCTCAGTGCATGGCTGGCAACCTGAGATCTTACTCTCATTCCTGTGTTGAAGGCATTTGCTGTCCCTTGACTATCCTGTTTTTTATTGGTCTGCTCTCTTGTTCTAGCAAACACATCCTACAATAATTTCTTCAGAAAGTATGCATTGCAAATAAGGTACTGAGGTTTTTTGTGTCTGAAAAAAAATTCTTTTTTACTATTATTGATTTTTCTGACTAGATGTAGACTTTAAAGGTTAGAAATAATTTTTCTTCATGGTTCTGAAGGTACTCTACTGTCTTATTGCCTCTAGTGTTGCCATTGAGAGATGGGAAACCACAGCAGTTCCTGTGTATTAACTGTATCATCCTATCCTCCTTGTGCACCCTTACTCCTATTTCTGGAAATCTGAATGTTCTCTGGCCCACAGGGTTCTTAAATTTCATAATGGCATGTGTGAACATGTATCTATTACCTATTTTGCTGAGTACTTTGTGGGTCCTTTTTTTCATTTAAATTTTATATTGGAGAATAGTCGATGTACAATGTTGTTTTAGTTTCAGGCATACAGCAAAGTGATTCAGTTATACATATACATGTAACTATTCTTTTATAAATTATCTCCCCATTTAGATTATTACAGAATGTTGTATAGCATTCCCTGTGCTATACAATAATAGGTCCTTGTTGATTATGTATTTTAATTATAGCAGTGTATACTTGTCAGTCCCAAACTCCCAATCTGTCCCTCCTTCCACTCTTCCCCCTGGTAAACATAAATTCGTACTCTATGTCTATGAATACATATCTGTTTTGTAAATAAGTTCATGTATCATTTTTTTAGATTGCACATAAAAGCAATATCATATGATATTTGTTTTTGTCTTAGTATGACAATCTCTAGGTTCATACGTGTTGCTGCAAAATAGCATTATTTCATTTTTTGTAGCTAAGTAGTATTTCATTGTAGAAATATACCACACCTTCTTTATCCATTCATCTGCTGATGAACATTTAGATTGCGTCCATGTCTTGGCTGTTGTAAATAGCACTGCAATGAACATAGCGGTGCATGTATCCTTTTGAACCATGTATTTCTCTGGTTATATGCCCAGGAGTGGGATTGCTGGATCATATGTTAAGGGACCTCCATACTGTTCTCCATAGCAGCTGTACCAATTTACGTTCCCTCCAACAGGAGTGTTCCCTTCTCTCCACACCCTCTCCAGCATTTACTGTTTATAGGCTTTTTGATAATAGCCATTCTGACAGGTGTGAGGTAATATCTCATTGCATTTCTCTAATAATTAGCAATGTTGAGCATCTTTTCATGTGTCTCTTTTGGCCATCTGTATGTCTTCTTTGGAGAAACATCTGTTTAGGTCTTCTGACTATTTTTTGATTAGGTTGTTTGTTTTTTTGATACTGAGCCATAAGAGCTGTTTATAAATTTTGGAGATTAATCCTTTGTCAGTTGCATCATTTGCAAATATTTTCTCCCATTCTGTGGGCTGCCTTTTATTTTGTTTATGATTTCCTTTGCCGTGCAAAAGCTTTTGAGTTTAATTAGGTCCCATTTGTTTATTTTTGCTTTATTTCCATTACTCTGGGAGGTAGCTCAGAAAAAATGTTGCTGCGATTAATGTCAAAGAGTGTTCTGCCTATGTTTCTCTCTAAGAGTATTATAGTATCTAATCTTATATTTAAGCCTTTAATCCATTTTGAGCTTATTTTTCTGTATGGTGCTAAAGAATGTTTTAATTTCATTTTTTTACAAATAACTGTCTAGTTTTCCCAGCACCATTTATTGAAGAAACTGTCTTTCCTGCATTGTATAATTTGGCTCCCATTGTTGTAGATTAATTGGCCATAAATACATGGATTTATTTCTGGGCTTTCTATCCTGTTCCATTTTATCTATATTTTTGTTTTTGTGCCAGTACTGTACTGTTTTGATGACTGTAGCTTTGTAGTACAGTCTGCAGTCAGCAAGTCTAATTCCCTTTTTCTTTATCAAGATCACTTTTGGTATTTGGGGTTTATGTTTCCATGCAAATTTTCCAATTCTTTTTGTTCTAGTTCAGTGAAAAATGCCACTGGTAATTTGATAGGGATTACATTGAATCTGTAAATTGCCTTGGGTACTATAGCCATTTTGACAATATTGATTCTTCTAATCCAAGAACATGGTATGTCTCTCCATCTATTTGTGTCATCTTTGATTGCTCTCATCACTGTCTTATAATTTTCAGAGTACAGGTCTTTTGTCTTCTTAGGTAGCTTTATTCCTAGGTATTTTACTCTTTTTGATAGGATGGTAAATGGGATTGTTTTCTTGATTTCTCTTTATGATCTTTCTTTGTTAGTGTATAGGAATGCAAGACATTTCTGTGTATTAATTTTGCATCCTGCAAGTTTACCACATTCATTGATGAGCCCTAGTAGTTTCCTGGTAGCGACTTTAGGATTTTCTATGTATAGTATCATATCATGTGCAAGCAGTGATAATTTTACTACTTCTTTTCCAATTTGGATTTCTTTTTCTTCTCTGATTACTGCAGCTTGGACTTCCAAAACTATGGTAAATAAAGGTAGCAAGAATGGACATCCTTGTCTTGTTCCTGATCTTAGGGGAAATGCTTTTAGATTTTCACCTTGAGTATGATGTTAGATGTAGGTTTGTCATATATGACCTTTATTATGTTGAGATATATTCCCTCTATTCCCACTTTCTTTTTTATCATAAATGGGTGTTGAATTTTGTCTAAAGCTTTTTCTGCAGCTATTGAGATGATCACATGGCTTTTATTCTTCAATATGTTGATGTGGTGTATCCCACATTTGATTTGTGGATACTGAAAAATCCTTTCATTCCTGGGAGAAATACCACTTGATCATGTATATATATGATCCTTTTAATGTATTATTGGATTCAGATTGTTAGTATTTTGTGAGGATTTCCATGTCTATATTCATCAGTGATTTGTTGTTCAGTCACTTAGTTGTGTCTGGCTCTTTGCGACTCCAAGGACTGCAGCATACCAAGCTTGCCCATCCTTCGCCATCTCCTGGAGCTTGCTCAAACTCATTTCTATTGAGTTGGTGATGCCATCCAACCATCTCATCCTCTGTCATCCCCTCTCTTCCTGCCTTCAATCTTTACCAGCATTAGTGTCTTTTCTAATGTGTCAGCTCTTTGCATCAGGTGGCCAACGTATTGGTGTTTCAGCTTCAGCATCGGTCCTTCCAGTGAACATTCAGGGTCGATTTCCTTTAGGATTGACTGGTTTGATCTCCTTGCTGTCCAAGAGTCTTCTCCCAACACCACAGTTCAAAAGCATCATCAATGATATTGGCGTTGAGTTTTCTTTTTTGGGTCATCTTTGGTATTCAGGTCATGGTGGCCTCATAGAATGAGTTTCAGAGTATTTATTCCTCTGCAATTTTGTGGAATAGTTGAAGGATAGGTATTAACTCTTCTCTAAATGTTTGATAGAATTTGCCTTTGAAGCCATCCAGTCCTGGACATTTGTTGGAAGCTTTAAAATCACAGTTTCAATTTCAGTGCTTCTGATTGGTCAGTTTGTATTTTCTATTTCTTCTTGGTTCAGTCTTGGGAGAGTATATCTTCAGCCAGTCTGTATCTTTTTATTGGAGCATTTAGTTCATTTACATTTAACGTAGATATCAGTATGTTCTCAGGTGCCTCAATTGTAAAGAATCTGCCGGCCAGTGCAGGAGCCACAGGAGACGTGGGTTTGATCCTGGGTTGGAAAGATCCCCTGGAGGAGGAAATGGCAACCCACTCCAGTATTCTTGCCTGAAAAATCCCATGGACACAGGAACTTGGTCAGCTACAGTCCACAGGGTCGCAGTGAGTCAGACATGGCTGAGTGAGCATACATGCATGTGTTCTTATTGCCATTTTCTTAATTGTTTTGGATTCGTTTTTGTTGATCTTTTTTTCCCCTTTCTCATTTGTTCTTTCTTTTTGTGGTTTGTTGACTAACTTTAGATTTATGTTCAGATTCATTTTTCTTTTTTGTGTGTATATCTATTGTAGATTTTCTGTTTGCTATTACTGTGAGGTTTTGATGTAAATTAAAAAGTATTAGTTGCTCAGTCGTGTCTGACTCTTTGCAACCTATAGACTGTAGCCCACCACGCGCCTCTGTCCATGGGATTCTTCAGGCAAAAAAACTGTAGTGGGTAGCCATTCCCTTCTCCAGGGGATCTTCCTGACCCAGGGATCTAATCTAGGTCTCTTGCATTGCAGACAGATTTTATATATATATATATATATATATATATATATATATATATATATATATATATATATATATACACATACACACACACGTACACAAAGTATCCTGCATTTGTCTTATGCTCTTCTCACTGTTGCTTGGTTTTATATCTTATTTGTATGCAGATGATTTCCTACCTTTACTTTATGTTTTCCTTTTCTGGGGATCTTTTCCATTCATAATTTTCTTGTTTTTAGTAGTGGCCTTTTCTTTTACACTTAGAGAATTTCCTTTAGTGTTTGTTGCAAAACTTGTCTGATGGTGCTGAATTCTCTTAGCTTTTGGTTGTCCATAAAGCTTTTGATTTGTCCATTCAGTCTGAATGAAAGCTTTGCTAGGTAGAGTATCCTTGGTTGTAGGTTTTTCCCTTTCATAACTTTAAATATATTGTGCCACTTCCTTCTGACCTACAGAGTTTCAACTGAGACATCAGCTGATAACCTTAGAGAGTTCCCTTGTATATTATTTTTTGCTTTTCCACGTGGTGGTTCCTTTCAATTTGAGCAACTCAGGATTAAGGTCTGGGAAATTTTCTTGGCTTATTTGAGTTCCTCCTCTCCATTTTCTTTGTTCTTTTGGCTCTACTTTCTGGGAAATTTCCTCAACTTTTTCTGACAGCCCTTCTGTTGAGTTTTAAATTTCTTCATATGCTTGTTTTTCAAGAGCCCTGTTCTTGTTTTCTGAAAGTTCCATTTTTGTTTCATAGTTATGTTTCCAAGGATATTAATGGTATTAATAGTTGGAAGTTTTTTTCTTGTTTAGTCTGTTTCCTCTAAGTTCCTTTTTCTGTTTTGATCTCTGTCATCCAAATTGGAGACTCTTCTCCAGGTATCTTGGGAGATTGGTTGCCTATTCATGAGTAGAAATAGGGCAGGGGTTCTTTAGGGACATTTGACAATGTTTAGAGATATTTTTGATTGGCAAAACTGGCTGAGGGGGTGCTACTGGCATTTCCAGGTAGAGGCTAGAGGTGATGTTAGGCCCCCTACAATGCACAGGACATCCTTGCACAGCAAAGAACTATTTAGCCCAAAACGTGATCAATGCTGTGGTTGGAAAGTTGATTGAAAACTGTGAACTTGTGGCAGAACTTGCTGACTTTGGTTTCAAGAATTTGATCTGGTTGAGTGGTTTGAGCAACATAATGTCATTATCTTTAGGTCTCTCCTTCTGGCCTCGTCACATATTCAATAGAAAATCTTTCTCTGCTGCCTGAAGGGTAAAGAGCTAGCTTTTAATATCTCCCTCTCCCCCAGTGAATGGGAAAAGAAGATGGGCTGTCTACATTGATTTTGTGTGTGATCACATAATCCCTTTGTTTTTTTATATAGTGTCCACTTCCTCAGCTGCCTGTGTCACCAGTTCTATGACCCTATGTTTTACCCTCTTCAGTGAATTGCCCTCTGTGAGGTTAAGGTAGGGCATTTACCCAGTGGCATGGAATAGAGGAGGAGTATCTGAGATTCTTTAAAAAAAAAAAATTATTCATTTATTTAGCTATGCCAAGTCTTAGTTACAGTATGTGGGATCTAGTTCCCTGATCAAGGATCAAACTCAGGACACCTGCATTGGGAGTGTGGAGTCTTAGCCACTAAAAAGAAAGTGAAGTCGTTCAGTCGTGTCTGACTCTTTGCGACCCCATGGACTGTAGCCTGCCAGGATCCTCCATCCATGGGATTTTCCAGGCAAGAATACTAGAGTGGGTTGCCATTTCTTTCTCCAGGAGATCTTCCTGACCCAGAGATTGAACCCAGGTCTCCCACACTGTAGGCAGACACTTTACCATCTGAGCCACCAGGGAAGTCACTGAACCACCAGGGAAGTCCCAGATCTAAGACGTTTAACTACTTCTCTAATAGATTTCATTCAAACCTTGTTAGTTTAGCCCCACCCTCTCTTTCTCAGAGTTCAGATACTTCTTGAGAATTCTGTAGTGTAAATGAATGTGGTTCTGAACTATTATTTTCTCCTTGCAATTCAGGCTTCCTACAAATGCTAAGCCAGTTACCATTACTCCATCTGATTTCTGGCTTCCAAAATGTAATTATTAATTACTATTGTTTTCTCTCATTCTCACAGTCCTTTAAAACTTGGAAGTTATCCAAAAGGTGTAGTGAATTGAAGAATACTATACAAATATATATATAAATAGAGTCCCAAGGGTTTATGTGTGGACAAAAACCAATTATGCTAAACATTTCCTGAAATTGCTTGCTATTGTCAGGATAAGTCATCACAAGTAAGACATCCACCTTGAGAATGAAAACATTTGTGGGAGCGCAGACTCACATTGTTGTATTGTCTTCTCACAGAGGAAAATCTTTGAACAGTTTTGATTATCAAAAGGTCCTTTTTGTATAGGGTGCTGAAAGGTACATTATTACCATTTCTTTTTGTTTCAGTTTAGCTTTATTAGATTGCTTGATGAGAGATATGAAACTGAGAAATAATTGATGTCCTGATGACTGCAGGATAAAATAACTGATTCATATGATCTCAGAGAAATGTTTAAGTCTAGGTTAGATTATATTCTTTTGCCTGTCCTCTGATTGCAAGAATAAAGACAAACAAACTTTAAGGCAAGAAGTATCACAAATGTCCTACTATACATGAAGAACTTTTTGCTGTCTTCTGATTATTCTTGCCTGGAGAATCCCCATGGAGAGAAGAGCCTGGGAGCTCCAGTCCATAGGGTTGCACTGAGTTGGACAGGACTGAAGCGACTTAGCACACACACACATCCAGGTGTACTTTTTTCTACCTGTAAAAATCAGTGAGAGTGTTTTGTTTCCTGAGAAGGCGGGAAATTCATACATGTATACACATACATGTGTGTGTGTTTAATAAATTATGTAGTCTTCAAAAAATTATGCTAGCCTTCAAATAAACTAATTGTGATTGAATTCTATATTAATCAGTAGTTGATTCAAGCATGTTGGATTAACTTTAGTTCAGAAACTTATTTTATAACTATTAACAATTTATTGACCAGAGATATATTAGTTTGTCTTTTGTTGCCCAAACATTATTGACCAGAGACGTTTCAATATTAACTTACATAACAAATTGTCAGCTACAGGTGTTAGTTTCTGCCAGAATCCCCTGGTCAATAATGTGTCATAAGGAACCAAGTGCATATTTGTGTTTTTAATGCCTGGGCCTGGGCATTGTTATTTTATCAATCATCCCAGTTGCTTCAATTGTATGGCCAGAATCGAAAGCCATCAATTTCAATTGAGGAGAGAACTGGGTAAGAATGTCTGGACCAGTGGTTCTGCTAGTAGAAATTACTTTCTTTCTATGGCGACTTAGAATAATTCTAATTTGAAGTTTGAGGAGGACGAAGGATTTCTCTGTGACTTCAGTTGAGACTGGAGAGGCTGCTGGAAATTAAATAATGCAGGTCTTACTCTTCATGAAGTGTCTATTCAAGTCTTTTGCCCAGATTTCCTAGGAGCATATCTTCTTATTTAAGGATTATTTATTTTGGCTCTTGACTAAGTATATGTGTTGCAAATACCTTGTCTCTGTGGGATTTTAAGCAGAAACATACCATCAGGTTTTCATTTTTAAAGCATCACCACAATAACGATGGGAGAAACAAGTTTTCATTGGTCCCAGTAGAAATTGGTAGTAGCTTAGACTAGGTTGGGGCTTCCCTGGTGGCTCAGATGGTAAAGCGTCTGCCCGCAATGTGGGAGACCTGGGTTCAATTTCTGGGTCGGGAAGATCCCCTGGAGAAGGAAATGGCACCCCACTCCAGCACTCTTGCCTGGAAAATCCCATGGACGGAGGAGCCTGATAGACTACAGTCCATGGGGTCTCAAAGAGTCGGACACGACTGAGCGACTTCACTTAGACTAGGTTATGAGACATGGAGAGAAGTGGACTGGATTAAGAGATATTTGAGATAAACTCAGTAGGACTTGTTAGTGAAGATTAGATAAGTGATGGCTAAGATGAGAGAATGATTTAAGTATCTGGTTCAAAAGGTAAAAGTTACATACACTACCACTGTGAACATTTTCTTATTTTATTTAAGATGTTGATAATGTGTAGAGAAAATTACAAAGATTATTTCCCTGGAATAGAATACTATCTCAAATTTTTTTTAAGTGATTTTGAAATGTAAATTTGTTTCTTATTTTTATGGCTTAGTAAGTTCAAATAATTACCTCATAAATGATAGGAAACTATTTTCAAAATTATGTTCAATTATATCTTGAAAACTATGGCTATAGCAGAAAATGAAATATGAATAAGATATTAAAGGGAAATAGGAACTTAAGAAAATCAGCAAATTAAACTTGGCTTTTATTTATTTTTATTTTAGGGGTCCCTTCAGTGTTGTACGACGATGCATCAACAGAGAAACTGGGCAACAATTTGCTGTAAAAATTGTTGATGTAGCCAAGTTCACATCAAGTCCAGGGTTAAGTACAGAAGGTAAGAGATGGATTTCAAGTAAGTTATTTGATGTCTGGCTTTATTTCATCTTCAATCCATCTATCAACCTAACCTTCATCTGGGGGTGGGGAAGTGGAGGGTATAATATAGTGGGAAGTGGGTGGAGACAGTTTAAATTCCATTGTAGTTTTCTGGAATTCTAGAACATGGTATTTGAAAGATAGCTAGAGTGATTAACAAAGTTATGAAATCATCTAGGATTGCTATTGGCCTATGTTTTTTTACTAGGAAGAAAGTAAAATGTGAAAATATATTTTGTAGAATCTAACTTGGAGTCCTATAGTATGGAGCATGGAATGGGAAGAGTGAGAAGGGAAATAACGGTACAAATGTAATCACTGAAGATTCAAAACAAACTCATCTGAGTTCCCTTAAAGTCTGTAACTTATTACCTTAGGATTGTGATCCAACAGAACTAAAAGACTAATACATCACATTTTGCTTAAGTCATTTATGGTGTATGTGTGAAAATTTGAAAGATCTGTACTGTTTGGACTTGCAGGACTCAAAATCTTGTTTTAAAACATTGATACGGTTAACCATGTTTATGTATAAATGTTTATAGACAATATATAAGCATTAAAATTTTTTAATGCTTATAAACCATGGTTTCATGTAGCCACGCTTCACATATGGTCATATTTCAGATGGCACAATTATATTATTAACTTTTCTAATTACCCTGTCTTCTAACTTTAGACTTTTTCACGATCCAGTAGAAGACATGTCCTTCTTAACTCTTTTCCTTCTTAATCTCAAGAGCAATACAGTTAATAGTTTAAATTGGAAAAGCTAAAGCAGAGTAGCCTTTTTATATTTTATCCAGTTATCTTACTTTAACAAGTAGAAGCCCACATACTATGAGCTCCAAGTTAATCTATTCCTTCAGATATTTTTTCAGTATCCTTAGTTTTAAATACTTTATTGAAACCTTTTGAATTATTCCTACTGTTTGTGGAAGATTCTGCAAGTTGTTATTCACAAAGGATAACAGGTGTTTTAGTGCTTTAATCTTTAAATTCTTGTATTTAGGGATTTTACATTTTATGGTTTCATATTCTGGAGCTGGCTATTTTGAATACAAATTATTTTATAAACTTAGCAGAATTTGAAATTTACTTCTAATCAGGTTTTACCACTACATTTCCTAAAACTTTTAAACTGCACTTTAATATACTGTATTTAATTTTCTGTACCTTAGATACCAATTAAAAACAAACTTCATGAATACTTAGGTAATTTTGTATAAACCTAGTTCAGTAAATATGTAGATGTGTTGAATATTTCTTCTTTGATAATGTTGATGAATTTAGTAAGATTCCTGTTTAAAATCAAAGTCTTGATCAATGACTCCATATGCCTATGTTATGTTGATTTTGTTTATTATTATACCTAATTTTGAATCTACAGTCTAAAGACATTTTTTATGAGGACAATTAATTACTTTCTCAGTTGGCTGAGGTTCTTATTGACAGATTTCATTAACAGGGAGCTATAGACCCAGCCTGCCAGACTGAATTTCTTTTACTGTCACCTAGCCAGGGAGTCAAATACCAAACTTAAAAAGCTGGGGTTGATATATCATCCATGTCTCTGAGGTTGTCTTGTGTGATTCACTTGTTGGTGCTTTGGCATTGGTTTGAGTATACAAATGTCTTTGAGAACATTTCTGAAGACAAGGCTGGGTCAATCCATTGATCTTATGTGATAGGGTCACAACCTATAGATATAAAATGGTATCCAGTTGAATTCTACATATTATGCATGACTATATCTTGTTTTGATAAAAGTTCGACATTATTCAAATAAAAATCTGCAATTGTTCCTTTATATTTATGGCACCAAAATGTAGTTTTTCCATCTTCTTTAACACAGTGACATTCATAATGATGAAGAAACAATAAAAATTTCATCTCCAACCCACTCCAAAGTTTATCTTTTAAAAAATTTTTTCCGTGGAGCTACTTTACCCTCTATTGGTTATTTTTATACTAGCTTGGAGAAGGAAATGGCAACTCACTCCAGTATTCTTGCCTGGAGAATCCCATGGACAAAGGAGTTTGGTGGGCTATAGTCCGTGGGGTCGCAAAGAGTCGGACACGAATGAGCGACTAACACACACACACACACACACACACACACACACACTTAAATTTAATGTGGACACATTTTAAGATGTATAATAAATAATTATTTATTTTATTATATAAAACATCTTTGAACAATATTCTCCACCCCTTACTTTTTTCAACGCTCTTCAGTCACTACAGGCAAAACATATTTGCCCTTCCAGTCCATTAAAATTGTTACTGTCCAATAATGACCTTATTCATGGCTAAGGGTAGGAGATTTTGTATTAAGAAGAAACATATTTTGCAGTGAAATTTGAAACACAGTAAAAAGGAACCTGTATGTTCAAACAAAAATATCTAGAAATCTATATTTACTGTTATTTCTCATCTAATGAAGCCTGTTTCTCAAGCAACAGATAATTTTAAGTCAATTTTATTCTTTTCTTTTTTATTACATTTTTTGTGGCTTATTTAATCTCTGTCATTGCCTCAATATTTTTTCCTGTTAGTGTTTGTATTCAAATACTTTATTGAGTAAAATAGGTTTCATAAAGGGTCACCTGGGAATAAAAAGTATGCTGTTTATTTGCCTAGGTCATTATGATACATAGATAAAAAGAGTTCAGTTCAGTCGCTCAATAGTGTCTGACTCTTTGCGACCCCATGAATCATAGCACGCCAGGCCTCCCTGTCCATCACCAACTCCCGGAGTTCACTCAAACTCACGTCCATCGAGTCAGTGATGCCATCCAGCTATCTCACCCTCTGTCGTCCCCTTCTCCTCCTGCCCCCAATCCCTCCCAGCATCAGGATCTTTTCCAATGAGTCAGCTCTTCACATGAGGTGGCCAAAGTATTGGAGTTTCAGCTTTAGCATCAGTCCTTAAAATGAACACCCAGGACTGGTCTCCTTCAGAATGGACTGGTTGGATCTCCTTGCAGTCCAAGGGACTCTCAAGAGTCTTCTCCAACACCACAGTTCAAAAGCATCAATTCTTAGGCGCTCAGCTTTCTTCACAGTCCAACTCTCACATCCATACATGACCACTGGAAAAACCATAGCCTTGACTAGATGGACCTTTGTTGACAAGGTAATATCTCTGCTTTTGAATATGCTATCTAGGTTGGTCATAACTTTCCTTCCAAGGAGTAAGGTCTTTTAATTTCATGGCTGCAGTCACCATCTGCAGTGATTTTGGAGCCCAAAAAAATTAAATCTGACACTATTTCCCCATCTATTTCCCATGAAGTGATGGGACCAGATGCCATGATCTTCATTTTCTGAATGTTGAGCTTTAAGCCAACTTTTTTACTCTCCTCCTTCACTTTCATCAAGAGGCTTTTTAGCACCTATTTTTTTAATTACTAGAATATAGTTGATATACAATGTTGTGTTGATTTCTGCTATACACCAAACTGTATTCAGTTATACATATGCAAATATCCACTCTTTCAGATTCTTTTCCCATACAAGTCATTGCAGAGTACTGAGAAGAGTTTCCTGTGCTATATACAGCAGGTCCTTATTAGTTATCTATCTTAAGAGCATCTGTTCTTAAGAGACTTGCAATTTAATAGTCCCCAATCATTGTTTCTAATATTTTTATAAGAAAAAAATGAGTAATAAATTCTAAATATATAATTTACAAATTAGCTTTTGAAATGAAATATGTATAGTAATTAGAGACCACCTATATATGTTTTATGGAGAAGGCAATGGCAACCCACTCCAATACTCTTGCCTGGAAAACCCCATGGATGAGGAGCCTGGTAGGCTGCAGTCCATGGGGTCGCTAAGAGTCAGACATGACTGAGCGACTTTGCTTTCACTTTTCCTTTCATGCATTGGAGAAGGAAATGGAAACCCACTCCAGTGTTCTTGCCTGGAGAATCCCAGGGACGGGGGAGTCTGGTGGGCTTCCGTCTATGGGGTCATACAGAGTCGGACACAACTGAAGCGACTTAGCAGCAGCAGCATATATGTTTTAATATTTTACATTCTCATTGCTCTATTGAAGATAAGATATTATAATTATTTGAATATCTGTTCTGTATTTTCCCATTAAAATCATAATTTTTTTCCATAGGGGATCTTAACTTATAGGCTGCAGAATATCCAAGAAACCCTTAAATTGTAAGGGTTTTATATATATTCATATACATATATTCATTTTCCTAGAAAGTCTAAGTTCTTATTAGATTCCTAAAAGCATATTATTCCTAAATGGTTAAGAAGTTATTATTTCACATGTATGAAAAAGTGAAGTTGATGTTTAGGAGCATGAGATGAAAAAGAAGCTTATATTAAATGAAAGCTGAGTGAATTTATATTAGGATTGGAGGATATTTTCCTACTTAAATACATACCCCTATTAATGAAATCCATTTTTTATTATCTTAGCACGTATTTTAATTGATAGTTTATCTCTTACTCTGCTAATCCACCAATTTAAAGTTTACTTTTTTGTGTATTTGTACAACTTCTTTATCCACTCATCTTTCAGTGGACATCCAAGTTGCTTCTGTATCCTGGCAGTTATAAATAGTGCTGCAGTGAACGTTGCGGTACATGTGTCAGTTTGAATCATGGTTTTCTCGGGGTATATTCCCAGTAGTGGGATTACTGGGTCATATGGTAGTTCTATCTTTAGTTTTTTAAGGAACCTCCATAATGTTCTCCATAGTGGCTGTATCAATTTATATTCCTTTCAACAGTGGAGAGGGTTCCCTTTTCTCCACACCCTCTCCAGCATTTATTGTTTGTAACTTTCTTGAAGTATAGCTGATTTAAATGTTGTGTTGATTCAGTTATACATATATATTCTTTTTCATATTATTTTTCATTGTGGTTTATCACAGGAAATTGAATATAGGTCCCTGTGCTCTACAGTAGGACCTTGGTTGTTTATCCCTTGTATGTATAATAGTTTGCATCTACTAATCCTAAATTCCCAATCCTTTCCTCCCCAACTCCCTCCCCCTTGGCCACCACAAGTCTGTTCTCTATGTCTGTTGGACTGTTCTATAGATAAGTTCATTTGAGTCATATTCTAGATCCCACATATAAATGTTAACATATGGTATTTGTCTTTCTTCTTTCTGAGTGATTTCACTTAGCATGATGATCTCTTAAATCCATCCATGTTGCTGCAAATGGCTAATATCCCATTGTATATATATATCACATCTTCTTTATCCATTCATCTGTCAATGGATATTTAGGTTACTTACATGTCCTGGCTATTTTAAATAGTGCTGCTATCAACATAGGAATGCATGTATTTTTTGAAATTATAGTTTTGTCTAGATATATGCCAAGGAATGGGATTGCTGGATCATACGGCAACTATATTTTTAGTTTTTTGTGGGACCTCCATACTGTTTTCCATAATGGTCCAGCTTGTTTACATTCCCACCAGTAGTGTAAGAGCTTCCCTTTTCTGCACACCTTCTCCAACATTTATTATTTGTAGACTTTTTAATGATGGCCATTATGACTCATGTGAAGTGGTATCTCACTGTAGTTTTGATTTGGATTTCTCTAATAATTAGCAGTGAGTTACATCTTTTCATGTGTTTATTGACCATCTGCATGTCTTCTCTGAAAAAAATGTCCGTTTACATCTTCTGCCCATTTTTTGATTGGGGTTTTTTTTTTTAATTTATAACTCAACTGTTTGTATATTTTGTAAATTAAGCCCTTGTCTGTTACACTGTTTGCAAATATTTTCTCTCAGTCTGTTAGCTGTCTTCTCATTTTGTTTATGGTTTTCTTTGCTTTGGAAACAGAGACACACTTTAGATACAAAGGCACCACTAGGTTGAGAATAAATGAATAGAAAAAGGTATACCATGCAAACAGTAACCAAAAGAGAGCTAGTGTGGCTGTAATAATATCAGATAAAATAGACTTTAAAACAGAAATTGTTACTTAGAGATAAAGGATATTTTATAATGATAAAATGGTTTGTTCATCTTGAAGATACAATAGTTATAAACATATATGCACCTAACAGCAGAGCCCCAAATTATATAGAACAAAACCAGGCAGCACTGAAGGGAGAAATAGAAATTTTAGCAATAATAGTTGGAGACTTCATTGACTAATTTGCAGTTATCAATATAACAACTAGATAGAGGATCAATAAAAGAGAAGACTTGAATAACACTAACCAACTAGAGCTGATAGACACCTATAGAACATTTCAACCAACAACAGGAGAATAAACATTCTTATTAGTACACATAGAACATTATATAGTATAAATGCTAGCACATCAAATATGTATTAATAAAATTTAAAGGATTGAAATCATATATAGTCTTTGACCGCAAAGGAATGATATTAGGAATCAGTAACAGAAGGAAATTTGGGGAAAACACGATTACATGGAAATTGAACCTCACACTGTCAAATAGCCAATGAGTCAAAGAAAAAATTGAAATACTTTGAGGTAAATGAAAATGGAAACACAACATGCAAAATTTTGTGGGAAATTTTTTTATAAATGCCTATATTGAACAGAAGATCAGTAACCTAACTTTTCACTTCAAGAAACTAGAAATCTGGACCCAAAGCAGGCAGAAATAGGGAATAATCGAGATTAGAAGATAAATAAATGGAAGAACAGAAAACAATAGAGAAAATCAATGAAACTAAAAGTTCTTTAAAAAGACACCCCAAACTGAGTAGTTCTTATCTAGTCTGACCAAGAATTAGAGAGCTGATTCAAACTAATCAGGAATGACATTGCAAAAGTAAAAAAAAAAAAAGTAAGAATACTATGAACAATTCTATACCAACAAACTAGATAAGCTAGATGAAACAGATTAATTTCTAGAAAGAGGCAAGCTACCAAAGCTGAGTCAAGAAGGAATATGTGGATGGACTTTTAATGAGAAAAGAGACTGAAAATGTAATAAATTTTCCATATAAAGTTCAGACCTTGGTGACTTCACTGGTGAACTGTACTACACTTTATTTTTTTTTTTTTTGGTATAGGAAAATTTATTACTATCGCGCTTTCATCATCAAAATTTATGATCTTGGTCTTTCCTTCTTGCCTTTGTACAAAGCCAAAAGAGAGACATTGGCTACTTTGACAACCTTAAAGCGGACTCCAGGAATGTCACCAACAGCATGACCTTTGCGACCAAATCCAGCAACCAGAACTTCATCATTTTCCTCAATAAAATTCAAGCAACCATCATTGGGTACAAAAGCAGTGATTTTTTTGCCATTCTTGATTAGTTGAACCCTGACACACTTCCTGATAGCAGAATTTGGCTGTTTGGCTTCAACTCCTACTTTTTCCAGCACAATTCCCTTGGCGTGAGAAGCGCCGCCAAAAGGGTTGGCCTTCAGGGCTGTGCCCAGATGGGCTTTCTTGTACTGCTTATCATGCCACTTCTGGTCTCGTCGGTGGCTACGGAGCTTCCTGGCAGTACGAAGACCGCGACACTTGCCCATCCTGCCGGCGCCACGGGCCTGAGCGAAAGAGCTGTACTACACTTTAAAAGGATTTATACCATTCCTTCACAGATTCTTCTAAAAAATTAGAAGTAGGAATACTTCTCAACTTATTCTATGAGGCCTAAGGTAACCCCAGTAATAAAACTAGACAAAGACACCACAAGAGAAGAAAACACGAAAAAATATCACATATGATGAATATATTAGCACATCTGTCCTCAGAAAAATACTAGCCCATCTGATCCACCAGCACATAAATGTTTTACGGTTCTTTGAAA